>NC_054833.1:108212964-108529035 GCF_018345385.1 Vulpes lagopus | reverse complement strand
GTGATGCTGGGGCCCAAGGATTGAGTCCCGCATCGGCTCCGTGCAGGGAGCCTGCTTCTCCCTCTGCCTATGTCTCTGCCTCCCTATGTGTCTCTCATGAATAAATAAATTTAAGATGTATCTATTTTTTCATGAGAGACAGAAAGAGAGAGAGAGAGGCAGAGACACAGGCAGAGAGAGAAGAAGGCTCCCCATAGGGAGCCTGTTGCGGGCCTTGATCCCAGATCCCAAATCCCAGGATCAAGCCCTGAGCTGAAGGCAGACACTCAACTGCTGAGCCACCCAGGCATCCCCTATTCATACTTTTAAAACAGACTAATATATTCACAAGAGAGAAAATGTGAAAGTTCTGAAAGTGAAAAATCTTTCTAGTCCTATCCCTAGCCACCCTGTCCCTTCCCAAGAGATAACCGATATTATAAGTTTTTCCGAAGCTTTCCAAAGATATTCAATGCATGTACAAGCAAGTACAGATACATTCATTTTGCCTTTTTTATTTTTGCACATTTGGTAGCATATTATACACTGTTCTATGGCTTATATTTTCCACTTAACAATATATTCTAGACATGACTCCAAATCAGTACCTAAACAACCTCCTCATTCTCTTCATAGCTGCATAGTATTCTTTTCTGTGGATTAACAAAAATTCATTTAACCAATGTTCAGGGTTGCTTAAAGTGACATCTAATAACATTATAATAGTTACTTCCATATAATACGCTTCTTTTATCTGCCATGAAGGCAGTGCAAAAGTTCAAAGAGCACATTTGGAGTAAGAAAAAGATTAAGAGGCATCTGGATGGCTCAGTCGGTTAAGTGGCCAACTTTTGATTTCGGCTCAGGTCATGATCTCAGTTTTGAAATCGAGCCCAGTGTTGGACTCTCCACTGAATGCAGAGTCTCCTTATCCCTCTCTTCCTCCCCCTCATTCTCTTTTCCCTGCTTAAGGGCATGAACTCTCTCTCTTTCTCTCTAGTAAATAAATAAATAATCTTTAAAAATTACATAGCTGCGGGGATCCCTGGCTGGCTCAGCGGTTTAGCGCCTGCCTTTGGCCCAGGGCGCGATCCTGGGGTCCTGGGATCGAGTCCCGTGTCGGGCTCTCGGCGTGGGGCCTGCTTCTCCCTCCTCCTGTGTCTCTGCCTCTCTCTCTTTCTCTTCTTCAGTTTCAGAAGAAAGTTTCCTGAAATCACTGCCCATACCATCCCACCCATGGCCAAGTTTTATGATCTTCCACCTTATGACCCGGCTTTGGGTAAGGCAGGCAGCAAAGTTCACTCTATCCTCTTGGCTGCTACCATGATTCTCATCATAAATATCTAATATCTATCATAAATAAATAAATAAATAAATAAATAAATAAATCTTTAAAAAAAAATTACACAGCTGCGTGCTACACAAAGAGGCCAAACATGCCACATACATTCTGATTAATAACTAAAGGTCAGTTTTCACTCATATCAAAGCTGAAAAATGTTAGACCCCTGACAAATTAGTTGAATCTTGAGCAAATCTAGATTTCAAGTACTTGAAATTAGTCAATGAGAAAAAAAATCTGTGATTGATATTAAGCATAGATGGGAAAACACATAATGTTTAAGTGCTGCTCTCTTTTTGGAAAAAGCCAGTTGCCTTCTCTGTGTCTGAGGCATAAAAAATAGAGGGCCAGGGCAAAAACATAGGGACTTTAAAACAAAACAAAACAAAAAACATAGGCACTTTGCCCGCCTTCATGATGGTGCTAAGGTAGCTTGCACCATGTCACTTATGCCACTATAGGGATAAATGGACTTAGGACCATCTTCTGGAACTCACCAGCTTCTGTATCCCCTCAACTGTACACAGCCCAAGACTAGGTAAGGGTCACTGGGCAGAAAGTAGCTGAAAGGGCTCCTGGGAAGTAGAGGAGGACCATCTGCAGGGCTCAGAGCATTCCACAAATCTGAATGAGGTTGACAATCCAAGTCTTGCACACATACTATTTATTAAAAAAATCACCTCAACCATGTTCCAAGTGGGAGGCCACTTAAAAACTTGATCATTGGGCAGCCCAGGTGGCTTAGCGGTTTAGTGCCACCTTCAGCCCAGGGCGTGATCCTGGAGACCCAGGATCGAGCCCCATGTCAGGCTCCCTGCATAGAGCCTGCTTCTCCCTCGGCCTGTGTCTCTGCCTCTGTCTCTTTCATGAATAAATAAAAATAAAAAAATAAAAACTTTATCATTAATATGGTGCAGTAACAAAGAAGCCAGAATTGGCAGCAGCCTTCCTCTCCATATATGCCAGGGTCCCAGACTGGTCAAAGGCCAACAGGAATAACAATTACAAAGGCATATCCCCACTAGGAGCAAGCTCAGGTTGGTTTTAACTGCAAACAGTTCAAATTCCATGAATGATGAACACTTGCTAATTAATTTGTGAAATGGAAGCCCATACCATCCCACCCATGGCCAAGTTTTATGATCTTCCACCTTATGACCCGGCTTTGGGTAAGGCAGGCAGCAAAGTTCACTCTATCCTCTTGGCTGCTACCATGATTCTCATCATAGAATGGATCAGGAGAGCAGAACAAATATTCTCTTAACCAGTGACTCACCAGGAAGTCTGTTCATGTTGACGCCTTGAGCTGACAGTCCTATTCCCATGTACCTTCAAAAAATCACACACACAAAATTTTTGGTTAGCAAATGGTTATGTGCCTCCCTTCTAAAATATTTCTTGGTAAAAGAAAAACGGAAAAGCAACAAATAAAGAGACTTTTTTTTTTTTTTTAAAGATTCCACTTATTTATTCATAAGAGACTCTTAATACACTAAGTGGTTCTTACAGAAGCTTCACATCTTTATTTTCTTTTTATTTTTTTTTAAGATTTTATTTATTCATGAGAGACACAAAGGGGCGGGGGCAGAGACACAGGCAAAGGGAGAAGCAGACTCCATGCAGGGAGCCCGACGTGGGACTCAATCCTGGGCCTCTGGGATCAGGCCCTGGACTGAAGGCGGCGCTAAACCGCTGAGCCACCCGGGCTACTCCCACATTTTCATTTGCTAAGGAAAATCATCCCAATGTCTTAAGTAGCTGGAGAAACAAGAGGTAGTTTGTGTGTTTATAAGTCGGAACCATTGGTTTCAGTTTCAGAAGAAAGTTTCCTGAAATCACTGTTTCCAGACCCTTGGTTTTTGGCTCCAGCTAAGGCAGTGGAATCTACCCTCAAGAAGTAACTAAAGTAAGCAGATGAATCCTAGGTAGTGCTTGGCAGAGTGATGCAAGATCAATCCAACAAGGACAAGCCACTCTTCAGCAAGGACCAAGACACAGAAAAAGTATAGCTAGGCTGGCTCTGTAGAAGACTGTAAAGACCCCTCACACAGGGCTTCTTATCTGGGTATCTCCAAACTCATTACCTTTGCCCCATACATTCACCACTGGCCCCCTGATCATCCAATGTTGGGGGGTGGCTGTCTTTAAGCTCCTGAGACACCGCCCCAGCCCCACTCTTCCCACCTAAGTACCTAAACAACTAAGCCAACCACAGCAAGGTGGGGCCCATGCTGCACAACTCTGTCAAAGATATCTCAGTGGCATTCATGAGTAGGCAGGCCAGAAAAGGAAATGAAGGCCGTCTTGATCCCTGGTCCTAGGGATCAGGTCCCACATTGAGTTCCCTGTGAGGAGCCTACTTCTCCCTCTGTGTCTCTGCCTCTATCTGTGTCTCATGAATTAAAAAAAAAAAAAAAGGACCTCATGAACATACTAAAAAACACTGAATTATATACTTTAAGTGGGTGAATTGTATGATATGTTAAGTTATATCTCAGTCATACTCAACAAACTAGTAATAAAAGGCAACTGTCTAGGGATGTCTGGGTGGCTCAGTGGTTGAGCACCTGCCTTCGGCCCAGGGCATGATCCTGGAGTCCTGGGATAGAGTCCCACACCAGGCTCCCTGCATGGAGCCGCCTTCTCTCTCTGCCTATGTCTCTGCCAGTCTCTCTCTCTCTCTGTCATGAATGAATAAATAAAATCTTAAAAAAAAAAAAGGACCTCATGAACATACTAAAAAACACTGAATTATATACTTTAAGTGGGTGAATTGTATGATATGTTAAGTTATATCTAAAAAGGCAACTGTCTTAATAATTAAGGCCGTATATGATAAGTCCACAGCTAACATCAAACCTAATGGTAAAAGACTGAAAAGTTTTTCCTAAGATCAGGAACAAGACAAATATGCCTGTTTGCCACCCTAACAGAGTATTAGATGTTCTAGCCAAAGCAATTAGACAAGAAAAAAGAAATAAAAGGCACCAGAACTGAAAAAGAATAAGTAAAACCATCTCTATCCACAGATGACATGATCCTGTATGTAGAAAACCCTAAAGATTCCACAGAAATGCTATTAGAATAAACAAATTCAGAAGTAGAAGGATACAAAATCAACACACAAAGAGCAGTTGTTTTTCTATTACACAGTGAACAATTGAAAAAGGAAATTAAAACAATTTGATTTATAATAGCATTATAAAGTATAAAATACTGGGGTGTCTGGGTCGCTCAGTCTGTTAGATGTCCAGTTCTTGGTTTTGGCTCAAGTGATCTCAGGGTCATGAGCTCTAGTACTGCATCATACTCTGCGAACAAAGTTTGCTTGAGATTCTTTTTCCCTCTTCCCATCCTCCCACTTGCTCCCTCTCACACTAAAATAAATAAGTCTTGAAAAAAAAAAAAAAGAATAAAATACTCAGGAATAAAAGTAGACTAAGGAGTTGAGCGTCCGCCTTTGGCTCAGGCCGTCTTGATCCCTGGTCTAGGGATCAGGTCCCACATTGAGTTCCCTGTGAGGAGCCTACTTCTCCCTCTGTGTCTCTGCCTCTATCTGTGTCTCATGAATTAAAAAAAAAAAAAAAACTTAACCAAGGAGACAAAAGAGTATACTACTAAAAACTACAAAATGTTGCTGAAAGAAACAGAAGAAGATACAAATAAATGGAAAGACATCTGTGTTCACAAATTGGAAGACTAATATTGTTAAGATCCCTAACTACCGAGTGTGAAACACAGATTTTTTTTTTTAAAGATTTTATTTATTTATTCTTGAGAGACACACACTTAGAGAGAGAGAAGCAGAGACACAGGCAGAGGGAGAAGCAGGCTCCATGCAGGGGCCTGATGAGGGACTCGATCCCTGGACTCCAGGATCACGCCCTGGGCCAAAGGCAGGCGCTAAATATTTGAGCCACCCAGGGATCCCTCGAAACACAGATTTAATGCTATCCATATAGCATCTCAAGGAATAATAAATAGCCAAAACAATCTTGAAAAAAAAGAAAAAGTTGGAGGACTCACACTTCCTGATTTCAAAACTTACCACAAATCTGTGATAATCAAAACAGTGTTGGTACTGGCATAGAGACAAACATATAGACCATAGTAACAGAATAGAGAGCACAGAAATATACCCTCCCATATGTGGTAAACTGATTTCGACAAAAATGCTAAGATCATTCAATTGGAAAATGACAGTCTTATCAACAAATGGTGCTGGGACAACTGGATATCAAATGCAGAAGAATGAAGTTGGGCCCCTACTGTATGCAAAATTAACTTAATACAGATCAAATAAACAAAGACCTAAAACTAAAACTCTCTGAAGAAAACAGAGGAGAAAAGGTTTACATTGGAAACAGCAATGATTTTTTTGGATATTACACCCAAAACACAGGCAACAAAAGAAAAAAAGTAAACTACATCAAAATCGTAAACTTTGGGGATCTCTGGGTGGCTCAGTGGTTTAGCACCTGCTTTCGCCCCAGGGCGTAATCCTGGAGTCCCGGGATCAAGTCCCGCATCGGGCTCCCTGCATGGAGCCTGCTTCTCTCTCAGCCTGTGTCTCTGCCAGTCTCTCTCTCTCTCTGTCATGAATGAATAAATAAAATCTTAAAAAAAAAAAAAAACTTAAACTTTTGTGTCTAAAAGGACACCATCGACACCGTGAAAAGCAACCCACAGGACAGGAGAAAATATCTGCAAATAGTATGTGATAAGGGTTGGTGTTTTTATTTTTTTTTTATTATTTTTTTTATTTTTTATTTTATTTTTTTTTAGGGTTGGTGTTTTTAAAGATTTTATTTGTTTATTTGAGAGAGTGAGTGAGCAAAACAGAGAGGGAACAAGTGGAGGGAAGGAAAGAGGAAGAAGCAGACTCTCTGTGGAGCAGGGAGCCTGCCACAGGGCTCGATCCTAGGACCCTGGGATCATGTTCTGAGCCAAAGGCAGACAGTTAACTGACTGAGCCACCCAGGCACTCCTGATTAAGGGTTCAATATCCAAGATATTTAAAGAACTCCTACAACTCAACAAAAAACAAAAAACATAACAAAACAGAAAATCTATTAAAAACAGGCAAGCGGGACACCCGAGTGGCTCAGTGGTTGAGTGTCTGCCTTTGGCTCAGGGCCTGATCCCGGAATTCTGGGATCGAGTCCCATACTGGGCTTCCCGCATAGAGCTTGCTTCTCCCTCTGCCTGTGTCTCTGCCTCTCTCTCTCTGAATAAATAAATAAAATCTTAAAACAAACAAACAAACAAACAAAAACAGGCAAGCACTTGAGTAGTTATAGAGACAAATGGCTAATAAGCACATGAAAAGATGTACAGCCTAACTAATCACTAGAGAAATGTAGATCAAACCACAATGTGAGGGATCCCTGGGTGGCAGAGCAGTTTGGCGCCTGCCTTTGGCCCAGGGCACGATCCTGGAGACCCGGGATCGAATCCCACATTGGGCTCCCGGTGCATGGAGCCTGCTTCTCCTTCTGCCTGTGTCTCTGCCTCTCTCTCTCTCTCTCTGTGTGTGACTATCATAAATAAATAAATAAATAAATAAATAAATAAATAAATAAATAAATAAATCAAACCACAATGTGGGACCCCTGGGTGACTCAGCAATTGAGCCTCAGCCCTGGGCTCAGGGCATGATCTCCAGCTCTAGGGATCAAGTCCCACATCGGTTTCCCTGTGAGGAGCCTGCTTCTCCCTCTCCCTGCCACTCCTCCTGCTTGTTCTCTTTCTCTCTCAAATAAATAAAATCTTTAAAATTAAAAAAAAAAAAAAACTACTAAAAAAATCACACTATGTTTTTAAAAAGCTTGATTTTTAACAGAATTTCACTTCTGGGTATATACTCAAAAGAACTGAAAACAGGGACTTGAATACTTATTTGTACATCCATATTCATACTAGCATTATGCACAACAGTCAAAAGGTGAAAGTAAACCAATCCAAGTATCTATCGCTGAATGGATGAATGGATAAACAGAATGTAACATCTGTACACATTATAATATTCAGCCTTAAAAAGGAAAAAATTCTGGGGTGCCTGGCTGGCTCAGTCGGAACATGCAACTCTTGGGGTTGTAAATTCGAGCCCCATGTGGGTATAGAGATTACTTAAATAAATATAACTTTAAGAAAGGAAGGAAATTCTGATATTATACTACAACGTGGATAAACCTGAAAACATTGGGACACCTGAGTGGCTCAGTGGTTGAGCACCTGCCTTTAGCTCAGGTCATGATCCAGGGCCCCTGGATGAGTCCCACATTGGACTCCTCGCAGGAAGTCTGCTTCTCTCTCTGCCTATGTCTGCTTTTCTCTGTGTCTCTCATGAATAAAGAAATAAAATGTTTTTTTAAAAGAAGAAACCTGAAGACATCATACTAAGTGAAATTAGTCACAAAAAGACAACTGCAGGGAGCACCAGGGTGGCTCAAGTTGTTGTCTGACTTCGACTAAGGTCAGGACCTCAAGGTCCTGGCATCAAGCCCAGTGTCAGGCTCCCTGCTCATAGGAGACTGTTTGCCCCTCCCCCTTGCTCATGCTCAGCATGTGCACTCACTCTCTTACGCTCTCAAAAAAAAAAAAAAAAAGAAAAAAAGGACAGATTTTGTTTGATTCCACTTATAAAAAGGTATTTAGGGTAGTCAAATTCATAAAGACAAAATAGAACGGTAGTTACCAGGGCCTAGGGGGAGAATCAGGAGTTACTGTTTAATGGGGACAGATTTTCAATTTGGGAGATGAAAAAAGTTATGGAGATGGATGGTGGTGATAGTTGCACAACAATGTGAATGTACTTAATGTCACTCAACTGTACATTTAAGAATATTAAAATGGTAAATTTTATGTTGTGTATGTTTTATAATAAATAAATGAATACATATCAATGCAACTGCCCCTTGTCCCAAAAAAGGTTCAAGTTCACTATCATCAGCTGTAACATTTGTTATTACAGAAAATTTTTTCCTCTATTCAAGCTTGGGGATTTAGGATTCAGGGAGACAATACCTTCACATGTTCATTCTTTCAGAAATGTCATCTCTGGCCAACATCCAGCATGTGGATATGTGTTTACTCAGTTCTGATATCCCCTAAATACCAATAACCCAAGCCATCCAAACACAAGAGATGGACCCAAAGTTTACAGGCCCAAACCCTATGTCTTATGCTACAATTAACAAACTGATACAAGGTCTGCTGCCTACCTCAGGATGCAGGAGATAGAGGAAGGAACCTGCAGCCCTCAGAGGAAAATCATGGAGCCACAGCAGTGTTGGGCACATAACAGACATTCAACAAACCCCTAGCATTCATCCATTCATGGTCTGGTGAACTTTATCACCAATGTCACAGGATCTTTCCCAACTATATTACAAGGGAACCTAAGCTTCTAGCTGGTATGGTGAGATAATAAAAGAGCTACATGATAGTTCAGCTACTCTGAACTCAGCCACAGCACCTCCAGTACTATTCTCCCCTCTTGCAGACACTGGACTTTAGCAGTGAGATTAAATAACTTACAATCATGAAGCTAGTGACATTACAGGCATAGAGGGGAAGTCTACTACTCCATCCACTCATGAAAAATCTAAGGAGGCCTGAGGTTCCCTCTCAATCACCAACAAATGACATGTGTAGTGCTTTGCCAGGTCATGGACTCATGTGATCCCAGCTCTCTGACAGGCTGGCAAGAATAAAGTAAAATAATAAGGAAAGAGCATAATGAAAACCCCAAACCCACATACGTTCTCCTGGACACATACAGTAGTACCTCTGCATCTAAGCAGCATTGACAACACCTCTCTCCTCTATGGATCTCTGGTGGCACTTGAAAATGAATAAATTGTTAGGAGCTGTTGAAACCTTGCTAAAGTGGAGTAATTCAGTAAAAACAGGTGTGATAAATTTCTTTTTATAGAAGCCCTTGAGATCATTCACCGACTCTATAAAAATCCTCTGTGTCCAATATGGTGTTGGGGACACAAGGATTGGGGTCTGAATTCAGTTACTGCACTCTAACAGTTTCTAGAGGCAAGGAGCAAGTCAAAGACTCAGGATGCACTGACTCGGGGATTCCCAGAGGATGTGAAGGCTGAGCCAAGACCTGGTAAGGAATGAGGGGGAAGAGAGGAGCATGTTCCATGCAGAAGCAGCAGAATGTGCTGAGACATAGTGGCAAGAACACAGCTCCACAATCAAGGAACTAAGAGAAATTAGTGTGGCTGGGTCACAGCTTGGGCAGACCTAAAAAGAACCAAAGCTGGAGCAGGAAATGGGCTATTCACATACAGTCTGCATGGTAGCTTAAGGAGTTTGAACTTCATGGAAGGTAAATTAAACAGAAAGGATTTAGAAAAGGGTGCAGCAAAAAAAAAAAAAAATTAAAAAAAAAATAAAAGGGTCAGCTGATCAAACCACTAATATCTGTAAAATGGGCTGAAGAGGCAAAACCAAAGGCTTGACAAGGGCTGGACAAGGACAGAAGCAGTGAGGATGGCAAGGCATGGAGAGAGTCCACTGTTCTTTTTTTTTTTTTTTTTTTTAAGATTTTATCTTGGGACGCCTGGGTGGCTCAGGGGTTGATCATCTGCCTTCGGCTCAGGGAGTGATCTTGGGTGCAGGGATCAAGTCCCATATCCGTCTCCCTGTGAGGAGCCTGCTTCTCCCTCTTTCTATGTCTCTGCCTCTCTCTGTGTGTCTCTCATGAATAAATAAATAAAATCTTTAAAAAAATAAAAATAAAGATTTTATCTTTAAGTAATCTGTATACCTAATGTGGGGCTCGAACTTACAACCCTGAGGTCGAGAGTCACACGCTCTACTGACAGCTAGCCAGGCACCCCTGAGCCAAGTGCTCTTTAGAACACAGTAAACTTAGATGCATGGGGGAGGAGATGCCTGGGACACAGCCCAGCAGAGCTAGTCACCATAGAAAGGGCTCCAAACTTTGGAGCCTAAGTACTTGGCCTCTCAGTAGTGGCTCTTCCCCAGCTCTCTTCCAACCCTGGCATTTACACCGTGTGCAAACAGCTGAACAAGAAACATACCTGCATCAGAGCAAATGTATCAGGCAAGCCCAGATTCAAATCCTACCCCTACCACTGAGTTCACCATATGCCCGAGTCAGCTTGTCAGAGACTGTTCCTCAGCTATAATCATCAGCCCTAAGAGCCTTCAATGTAGTCATTAAACAGGATCCTGGGCATGGTGCCAAAAGGGCTGCTAGTGGACAGTGGATGACTCCACTGTGCTTTAGTTCGCACCTAGAGGCTTTTCTAGCATTGGAATCAGGTAAAATAGGCCATTTCTGAAGGCCTGGATCCTGGAACATCTAAAAACAAGGGGCTGTCTACTGGGGATTGCCAAGGAAAAAGGAGATGAGCATTTGCTTCCTTCTTCGTAACATGTCAGACAATGCTCTAACACTAACAGATACAAGCTGCCTTGGTCACCTGGGAGGGAGGCAACATGGGTTCTCATTCCCTAAAGCAGGTAACTGGAATAGACAGAGCTTAGCTCCCCTATATTTAGCATCTCCACTAGGACTTTCTTTTCAGGCAGCAGGATATATCTGAGGAGCTTGAGGGCAAACTTATTAACCCCATATCATGACTGAAAGTAGGGTAAACCCAGCCGATTTACTCCTTTCTTCCATATGGCAGCAAAATGGAAAATACCCTTTATCAGAGAGGTGAGACAGCCAGAAAGTATGAAGGGACAATAGATAAGCTCTTTGGGGCAGTGAGACCATGAGTTGGCCTCTACTTTCTCTGTTTCTACTTCACTGCCAAAACCACAACACAAGCTAGAGCTAGAAGAGTAACTCTATCTGTGGGGCTCTCGCGAGAAGAGGACAGCAAGCGAGCACAGCTCTGGCCAAGCTGGAGAGCAAGACAGAGGAAGAGCAACGGCTCTGGCAAGCCCCTCCACTGACCACACAGCCAGGTCCACCCTGAAGCTCATACACTGCAGGCAGCAGAGAAGAACAGGGTCCCTGGTAAGTCACCTACAATGAAAATAGACTGGTGGTTTCTGGGGCCCATGCTGCCCTCCCCTTGCCTCTGCTGACTCTCCCACAAAAGCAAGTCTGCTGAAACCCTGCAGTCACACGGGGATATGAGTGGACTCCAGTCAGCTTGGATTCTTCTTTTTTCCTCTCTGGTTTTCCATATTTTCTACAATTAACATAAATTACTTTAATAGTCATAGAAAAACATTTTCCAGAGCCAGTTGATGGCACATACTGAGGAGGTTGTTGGCTCTCACCCATCAGACTCCCAGGGCAACATTTCAGTCCCAGGGAGACACAGCAGGGGACCTGGTTTTCATGGTCAACCGCTCAGTACACCCACTTCCCTGAGCCTTGACAGGAGGGCAGAGGCTGCATGTGAAGAGTACACCTTCAGAAACAGCAGGAAATTGTCAAAAGCCCTGCTCAGCAGAGGAGCTGGGGCTCTGGCTCATGTAGTACCAGGTGAGTCCCAAGCACAACCCAGAGCATACACCCAGAAAATCTTCCTGCAGTAACACTGGCTCAGCACAGCTCCAACTGACCCAGACAGGCCTGATGGTGAACAGAGGACGGGACCTGAGAAACCAGACCTTTGGAGTCTCACAGCCTCCAGAGACATACAACAAGACCTGGGGCCAGGAGACCAGACTTTGCTGTTATCACCCATCCAGTCCTGAGAGACAGCCTGGAGCACCATACACAGGGAACCTTTTTGGCAACAAATTTAACACTCCCTTCCTGCCTCCTGAAGAGAAGTAGAAGAGTTTTAAAGTGACAGGAATACTTTGCAGCAGGACTCTAGAGACAACATCCCAGACTCTGAAGCACGGTCTCAGACACTCCAGCCTAATTCAGGACTCTTGGTCTCAGATATCACCCCACATCTCAAGTTCCCTATCAGAAGAGGAGAGGCTGGACTAAAGGGCTTCTAAGTTCCTTCCCTGCTCTGACCTAGAGACTTCAATTCTTGGCAGAATAATGTCTGGATACTGTTACAAATGTGCTGTACCCAGATGCAAGCCCAAGATGGGATAGATACTGAAACAGCAATCAAAAAGCCACCAAGAAGACATCAAAAGAAAAGGCAATTACAGACCAATATACTTTATCAACATAAATACAAAAATTCTAACAAAATTGCAGCAAACCAAATCTAACGGTGTATTAAAAGGATTACACACCATGATCAAATAGGATTTATCCCAGGAAGCCAAGGGTGGGTTCAACATTAAGAAAATCAACCAATATAATAAACCACATTAATAGAACTAAGGAAAAACACTCGTTTGATCATCTCAATTGCATGCACAAAAAAACATTTCACAAAACCCAACACTCCTTCAGGACAAAAGCAGGAATAAAAGTAGGAATAAAAGAAAACAAAAAAGTAGGAATAAAAGGGAACTTCCTCAATATGATAAAGGGTATTTACAAAAACCCAATGGTGAGCTTTTCCCCTAAGACCAGAATAAAACAAGTATGCCCACCTTTCACCACTAGTATTTAACTTTGCACTAGAGGTCCTAGCCAGAGCAATCAGATAAGAAAAAGAAATAAAAGGCATTCAAATAAGAAAATAAGTAAAACTGGGGATCCCTGGGTGGCTCAGGGGTTTAGCGCCTGCCTTTGGCCCAGGGCGCAATCCTAGAGTCCCAGGATCAAGTCCTGAGCCGGGCTCCCAGCATGGAGCCTGCTTCTCCCTCCTCCTGTGTCTCTGCCTCTCTCTTTCTATGTCTATCATAAATAAATAAATAAATAAATAAATAAATAAATAAATAAATAAATAAATAAATCTTTTAAAAAAAGAAAAGAAGTAAAACTATCTCTATTTGCAGATGAAATGATTTTTTAAAAATATTTTATTTATTTATTCATGAGAGAGACACAGAAAGAGAGAGGCAGAGACAGGCAGAGGGAAAAGCAGGCTCCATGTAGGGAGCCCGACGTGGGACTCGATCCCAGGTCTCCAGGATCACACCCTGGACCGAAGGCAGCACTAAACCGCTGAGCTACCCGGCTGCCCAGAAGTGATCTTATAAAAAAATCCCCAACAGTACACAGAAAGCTCATAAGGGCTAAACAATGAAATCAGCAAGGGTGCAGGATAGAAGATCAACACACACAAAGCAGCTGTGTTTCTATGTACTAACACTAAACAATCTAAAAAGGAAATTTAAAAAATAATTTTATTTATAACATAGCATCAAAAAAGTAAAATACTTAGGAATACATTTAGCCAAGGAAGCAAAAGACTCATACACTAAAAACTATAAAACACTGTTAAAAGAAATTAAAGAAGATACAAATAAATGGAAAGACATCTTGTGTCCATATTAACAACTTAATATTGTTAAGATAGAGTATTATGAACACTCTCCAAATTGACCCTAAAAGTCAATACAATCCCTACCAAAATTCCAACAGTGTTTTTTTTGTTTGCAGAAATGGAAAAGTCAATCCTCAAAATGATATGGATATGCAAGGGACCCTCAAGTAACTAAAACAACCTTGAAGAAGGAAGAACAAAGTTAAAGTATTCACACTTTCTGATTTCAGAACTTACTAGACTACTACAGTTAATCAAAACAGTGTGGTACTGACATAAAGTAGACACAGACAAATGGAATAGAATTTAAAGTGCAGATATACACCCGTATCTATTGCTAAATTACTTTCAACAAAGGTGCTAAGTCCATTCAGTGGGGAAAGAATTGTTTCTTCAACAACCGGTGCTGGGAGGCATCAGCATCTGGGTGGCTCAGCTGCATCCAACTCTTGATTTCAGCTCAAGTCATGATCTCAGGATTGTGAGATAGAGCCCCACGTTAGGCTCCACAATGGGCTGGGAGGCTGCTTGGGACTCTGCCTCTCCCTCTGCCCCTCCCCCATTCTCTGGGAAAAAAACACAATTGGTGCTGGGACAAGTGGACTTCTACATGCAGATGAATGAAGCTGAACCCCTCCTCCATATCATGTATAAAAACTGACAAAAAATGGATCAATAATCTAAACATAAGAGCCAAAACTATAAAATTCTTAGAAGAAAACAGGGAAAAGCTTCATGACCTTGGATTTGGCAATGGATTCTTAGATGAGACACCAAAAGCATGAGCAACAAAAGATGAAACTGGATTTCATCAAAATTAAAACTTTTAGGGTACCTGGCTGGCTCAGTTGGTATTGGTAGAGTATACGACTCAACCTCAGGGCTGTGAATTCAAGCCCCACATTAGGCGTGGAGCCTACTTTAAAAAAATTTTAATTAAGGAAAAAGTTAAAAAAAAAAAAAAAGGGGGGATCCCTGGGTGGCGCAGCGGTTTAGCGCCTGCCTTTGGCCCAGGGCGCGATCCTGGAGACCCGGGATCGAATCCCACGTCGGGCTCCCGGTGCATGGAGCCTGCTCCCTCTGCCTATGTCTCTGCCTCTCTCTCTTTCTCTCTCTCTCTCTCTGTGACTATCATAAATAAATAAAAATTAAAAAAAAAAAAAGTTAAAACTTCTGTACATCAAAAAACATTATCAAAGGGGGACCTGGGTGGCTCAATCAGTTAAGCATCTGCCTTCAGTTGGGGTCATGATCTCAGGGTCTTGGATCGAGCCCCACAGTAGGTTTCCTGCTCAGAGGGAGTCTGCTTTACTCTCTCCCTCTGTGCTTTCTCTCTCTCAAATAAATAAATAAAATCTAAAAAAAAAAAAGGGATGCCTGGGTGGCTCAGGGGTTGAGCATGTACCTTGGCTCAGGGCATGACCCCAGAGCCCTGGGATCAAGACCCACATCGGGCTCCCTGCATGGAGCCTGCTTCTTCCTCTGCCTGTGTCTCTGCCTCTCTCTGTGTCTTTCATGAATAAATAAATAAAATCTTTTTAAAAATTAAATTAAAATAAAATCTAAAAGAAATTATCAAGAAAGTGAAAAGATAACCTAGAAAATAGGAGAAAATATTTGCAAAGCATGTATCTGATAAAGGTTTAATATTCAAAATATACAAAGAGGGACTCAAAGGGCACCTG
Source organism: Vulpes lagopus (assembly GCF_018345385.1). Classification (NCBI taxonomy): domain Eukaryota; kingdom Metazoa; phylum Chordata; class Mammalia; order Carnivora; family Canidae; genus Vulpes; species Vulpes lagopus. The sequence goes on along the minus strand of NC_054833.1, from coordinate 108,513,673 downwards.
GGTGGCTCAGTTGGTTAAGCGACCGACTCTTGATTTCAGTTCAGGTCATGATCTCAGGATCATGAGATTAGGCCTTGTGTTGGGCTCTGTGCTCAGCAGGAAGTCTACTTCTCTCTCTTTCCCTCTGCCCCTATCCAGCCTTGCATACTTGAGCACTCTCTAAAATAAATAAATAGGGATCCTTGGGTGGCTCAGCAGTTTAGCACCCGCCTTTGGCCCAGGGCGTGATCCTGGAGTCCCCAGATCGAGTCCCACGTGGGGCTCCTGGCATGGAGCCTGCTTCTCCCTCTGCCTGTGTCTCTGCTTCTCTCTCTCTCTCATGAATAAATATTTTAAAATAAATAAATAAATAAATAAATAAATAAATAAATCTTAAAAAGGGGGGGAGATTCAAATACTTCTATACTATTGTTCACTTCTATGCACCATTATTCACAATAGCCAACAGATGGGGAAAAAACAAACCCAAGTATCCATCAACAGATGAACAGGTAAACAAAATGTGGTATATATACCACATACCATTCCATAAAAAGGAATGGCCCTGATACAGATCACAACATAAATCTTGAAAATATTATGCCAAGTGAAATAAGACATAAAAGTACAATACATAGGATTCCAGTAAGATGAAATATCTAGAATAGGCAAATTCACAGCAACAGAAAAGTTACCAGGGGTTGGGAGGAGAGGGAAATAGGGAATTATTGCTTAATGGGTACAGAGTTTCTATTTGGGGTGATGAAAAAGTTTCGGAAAATAGATAATGGTGATGATTGCATAAGATTGTGAATGTAATTAATACCACCGAATTGTACACATAAAAATGGTTAAAATGACACATTTTATGTTATATATATACTATACCCCCACACATGCACACGCGCGCACAGTCACTAAGAACGCCCCCTGAGGCCCTGCATGCCAGCACTATCCTCATCTGGCTTTTCCAGATGAGACAAGGAAGCCCTGGCAGAGCACAATGGAAAGCATCAGAGTATTCTGGCCTCACAACAGTGCCAGAAGAAAGAAGTCCTTCACTATAAGCAAACAGCAGATGACACACTCACCTAGCTCTTTTTATTTTCTATTTCTTCTTAGAGAAAAGGTGGATTTTATGGTCTGACAGGCACTTTTAATAAATGCTGCTTAAGACATATGAACCAATGACCATGGGACCTGAACATTTTTTTTTTTTAAGATTTCATTTATTTATTCATAGAGACACAGAGAAGGAGAGAGAGGCAGAGAGAGAAGCAGGCTCCATGCAGAGAGCCCGACGTGGGACTTGATCCAGGGTCTCCAAGATCATGCTCTGGGCTGCAGGCGGCGCTAAACCACTGCGTCACCGGGGCTGCCCGGGACCTGAACACTTTAAATTTAAGCTCCATCAAGTGAATATCTTCAGGCCCACAGAGCTCTGGTAGGAAGTGACAAAGAGGAGAGAAAAGAGACAAGCTCCTCAGCCTCAGGGCTAAGACAGCTCTTGGGGGCTGAGGAAAGCTACCAGCTCTGCTACCAATCCTTTCAGTCACCAATGCCCCTGTCCCTTGCCCCAGACCCCCAAGGAGCTACTGAAATCTTACCTGATAGTTTCATCTTGACATCTAACACCTTAACCACAGCTCAGCAGGCTGGCAATCTTGTTCCTATCAGAACCTGCCCTAGATAAAGAAATCAACAGCCTCCATAACAAAGGAGATCTCTGGAACCATGGATACAAAATGGTCCCTGGGAGACATTTCAGGAAAAACATCAACAGATGTTTAAGTCTGAAATAAGGGCTAATATTTGGTGCTGGGAATTTTACTTCATAGTCTGATGGGCCTGCTTAAAAACCACAGTCCATCAGGACACTGGCTGCTGTTTAAAAGCTGCTCCTCCACCAGCCACACCACCACTTGGCAGAGAATGCCAGTTACCTACTGAGCCCAAATCTGTGCCAGCCCCCCACTAGGAAAAGGACCATTACAGAGATGAATGAACCCAGCTCAGCATCATTCAAGGAAGAACAGGCCTGAAGACAAAAGAGCCTTGAGTCAGAATGTGCTTATATGGAGAAAGGTGATTCTGAATGTGGATCTGGTGTCATCCACTGTCAAGAGCACTGTCAAAACACCCAGAGAAGGGCACCTGGGTAGGTCAGTGGTTGAGAGCATCTGCCTTTGACTCAGGGGCGTGATCCTGGGATCAAGTCCCACATCAAGCTCCCTGTGGGGAGCCTGTTTCTCTCTCTGCCTGTTTCTGCCTCTTTCTGTGTGTCTCTCATGAATAAATAAATAAGACCTTAAAAAAAAAAAAAAAACAGAGCGCCCACAAGACAGGAAGGGGCAGAACTAGTTTCCATGGGTGGCCCTAGACAGGTTACTCACACATTCTGGGTTCTAGCTTCTTCCCTAAGAATCTTGGGAATCTCAAGTGCCAAGACTTTCCAGAGCCTGTCACATTCCGAAACCAAATATACCACCCTTAACCACAGGGTATGGCTATGGGTACCCCAGCTTAATATGAATGATTTTCCACCACACTCCACATCCAAGAGGCTCTGGGCCCTAACCTCTGCTTCTCTGGCCCTGTGTAATTACAGAGCTAGAGCACAGCTGAGTTTGAACACAACCAATGCCCTTAGTTACTCAGATATTACCCTTAACTTTCTAGTTAAAGGTATTCATCCAGAAACTGGCCTGGAGTCTGTTGGTTTGTAACTTAGCATCTTTAATTATTTTCAGAAGGAGATCTTATTCGAGTAACCTAGCTCACCATTACCTGGAAACACTAAGTCCTAATGAGTTTGAAAACATCAATCCCATGTATTAAACCCCTTTCTGGTTAAAATACCTGGAATGTTTTCTGCTTTCTGCACTAGTCTCAATTAATAATACATAACAACAATAAACTACATTTTTTAAACCTGCATCTCTCTGTCCCTCTGCTATTAAAAAAAAAAATATTTCCTTTATCGAGGCACCTGGGTGCCCCAGTCAGTTAAGCATCTGCCTTTGGCTCAGATCATGATCCCAGGGCCCTGGAATCAAGCCCCATGTCTGGTTCCCTACTCAGGGGGGGAGCCTGCTTCTCGTTCTCCCTCTGCCTACTATTCCCCCTGCTTGCACTCTCTCTCTGATAAATAAATAAATAAATAAACAAACAAACAAACAAACAAACAAAATCTTTTTAAAAATAAATATTTCATTTATTGATTGAGAGCACACACATGCACAAGTGGGGGGAAAGGCTAAGGAGAGGGTGAGAGAAACTCAAGCAGATTCCACACCAATCTCAGAACCTGTCAGAGGGTGGATCCCATGACCCTGGGATCATAACCAAGCCAAAACCAGGAGTTGGATGCTCAACCAACTGAGCCATGCAGGTGCCCCTGTCTCTCTGCTATTTTTTAAATGTATAAACTGTGTCAGGTATTGAAAAATCCTATGTATTATTTACATTTTGGTCAAAAAAAGCAAATATAACTACTAATAAACTCCCAGAGCAACAGTTGTTATTAAAAGAAAACATTCGGGATCCCTGGGTGGCGCAGCGGTTTGGCGCCTGCCTTTGGCCCAGGGCGCGATCCTGGAGATCCAGGATCGAATCCCACATCGGGCTCCCGGTGCATGGAGCCTGCTTCTCCCTCTGCCTGTGTCTCTGCCTCTCTCTATCTCTGACTATCATAAATAAATAAAAATTAAAAAAAAAAATAAAAAAAAAATAAAAGAAAACATTCTAGGGGATCTCTGGGTGGCTCAGCAGTTTGGCACCTGCCTTCAGCCCAAGGCGAGATCCTGGAGACCTGGGATGGAGTCCCACATTGGGTTCCCTGCAGGGAGCTTCTCCCTGTGCCTCTGCCTCTCTGTCTGAGTCTCTCATTAATAAACAAATAAAAATCTTTTAAAAAAATAAGAAATAGCATTCTATAAAATAGCCATGTCAATTTCAGATACATAGCTTTGTAAACTGGATTATAATCAGTTCTACCAAGGAAACCATCTCCCCTGCTTCTTTCCTTTTGGTTCAGCTGCACCTTGGCAATGTCCTTCAGAAGAGACGCGCTGTGCCCTTAGACCTCCCGGGGACAACCGCCTCCTCTCTCCATTTGTCCTCATCTTCCATCTTCCAACTGCCTCAGCCCCTCTGACCAAAAAAATAGCAGCTGCCTGGTGCACCGCACATGAAGAAAACTTCTGGGGCTCTGTCTGGATAAGGATGAGCGCTGTTATCAATCAGTAACATGTGCCACAGAAGCTGAGTGGGCAGATGGAGTATCTGAGCCTTGACGCTTGCCATCTCCATAACCTAAAATAAACTTCCCTAGAATCCCAAGCCATTTCTACGGTCCAAGAGGTTGGAGAGGGAGAGAGCGTAAGAGGGGTGCTTTAGACTTACCCACTCCTCCTCTACTTTCCTACACAGTCTAGAGTTGGTCTTTCTTGGGTCCCTTTGTAACAGAGGGGCTGGGTTCTGTTCCATCACCAAGTTCTCTAGCTTCGTTACTAGCAATGGAGCCATGATCTCACGTTTCAATTACAACAAATGCCAGAATCCTGGAGCTAAAAAGATGTCTCATATGAATTCCAGAATTTCTGGAAGCAGAGGGATACCCTTGCATTTAGACATTTATCCATCCTCCTCCCAATGATCAGTTCTTTCTTTCCAATTTGATCCCTGACCACAGAGACCCACTCTGGGAACCTTGATTCTTTCCCAATGGCCCCCAGAATAGGATGACACACCATGCTTGTCATGCAGAACTACTAAAGTCCATCCTCCTATGCTCTAGCCCAATGAGCTTTTGCTTCCCCTCTAACAGGAATCTCCTTTACACGGTGACCCATTTAGGGAAAAGAACAAACATTCCAGAAAAAAAAAAAAAAAAAACACAACAATGAGGGCAGGAATTGGGGAAAAGGGTTATGCAGTGAATTTTAGGAATTTCTCTAGAGGCTGATGTTTGACTAAGAAGTTCACAGTTATAAAGAAGGAAGCCATATTCCCCACTCTGAACTCCCAGCTTGGAGCCTGGGTGGCAACACACAGTGAGCAACAAGGTCCCAGGGAAGCCCAGATGTACTCAGCACAAGAACAAGTCCTTCCAGAAAAGGGAACATTATGTGGACTCTAATCCTCTTACCCTGTATCAGAGCTACATCTCAGTATGTCCAGCTAGACCTGGGCTTTAACCCCCAACAGAGGTAAGCAATACAAATACTCCAAGATGTTCCAGAGTCCAAATACTCCATGTCTTCAGAAATAGTGCAATGTTACCAGGGAGTGATGCAGCCCAAAGCTCAGCATCTGCCTGTGATGCCATCAGAATTGGAGGGCAGTCAGGAAGAACAGGGCACAACCACTATCTGTACCTGCCTTTGGCGAGGACAGAACCTACTTCTTCAGGCAGGCAGGACAAAGCCTTCCCCAGGTCCACAGATGAGCACCTACTTCTCGGTGGCACTGCATAATGCACAGATTGGAGCAAGGGAACCCAGGGTGAGGGGCCAGCCACATGCTATCTCTAGGCTGGAGAGTTGCAGAGCTCAAGTTGCTCTCCAGACCAGGAACATGGCAGGTGATATCTTGAATGAGTGAGTGGCTCTCTGGGTCACCATGGAAAATTATGGACAGTGTTGTCTTTCAGGTGGGTCTTGGCAAAAACGAAATACCAAAGACCAAGCACAGGCTAAGTCCTTTCACTCCCAAGAAGCCTCTCTGGCAACCAGTCTTCAACGTCCTTCCTCTATATCTTACCATACAGGAGGAAGACCAGCCAAAAGAAAAAAAAAAAGACATATGCTTTGGGAAACCCATGCCTGGAGTGTGGGAACTAAAGCTACTGGCCAGGGCTTTCAGCCTGAGAGGACTGACTAAACCAGAGCAGCAATCTTTTCTGCCCTATCCATTCTCAAAAGTGTGAGCAGGTCTGAAGTCCTCAAACACTACTACTGCCCTCAAGATAAAGCCCATACTCCTTGGACAGAGCATACAAGGTATTTCCAATCTGGCCCTTGCCTACCTTATGCTCTGTGTTCATCTTTTTATGCATTACTCCTTCTGCCTGAAGCATCTGCTTCTCAACAAAATGAGAACCTGGGGGGATCCCTGGGTGGCGCAGCAGTTTGGCGCCTGCCTTTGGCCCAGGGCGCGATCCTGGAGACCCAGGATCGAATCCCACATCGGGCTCCCGGTGCATGGAGCCTGCTTCTCCCTCTGCCTCTCTCTCTCTCTCTCTGTGTGTGTGTGACTATCATAAATAAATAAAAAAATAAAAATTTAACAAAATGAGAACCTGGAACCCTGTAATTCATCCTTCCAGATTTAGCATCATCACCTCTTCTATGGTTTCCCCAAACTTTCAGGTATAGGAGGAAGCCCAAAATCTGGGCCACCCCTAGGTATAGCGCACACAGTGGATGGGCCTTTTCTATACTATCCTGTAATGTCATGTGCACAGGCATATCTGCCTCCTCTCTAGATGGGCCTCAGGCCTGTGCTCCTGAGGCCAGCCTGGCACTGGGACTAAACAATGGGTCCCTCACTGCAGCGTACAGAATTAATGATGAGTGCTTTGCTGCCTGGCCAAAGGAAGTCAGCTGCAAGTTCAAGCAAAGGCAGGCTGGCTGTAGCCTGGGCCTGGGCACCAGCTGTAGAGAAGTGCCCCCCCCCCCCCCCTTAACCCCGCTCCAGCCCAGGCTTGCTGTTCTTGGGTAGAGCCACCCATCACATGTCAGGAGGCTGCTGCTGCTGGGATGATGTTACAGTCTATTTTGAGGGTCACACTGGAGCATCTGTCAGCCTGGCCAGCCACACCCTCCATGTGTCATCACTAAGAGCTGGGGACACCCACAGGTCCACAAACTCTGATTGAGCAAGTCATTTCCCCGAGGGACCCTCAGCTTCAGGGCCTCATTGGCTTTCTAACAAGATCAACCAAAATGACCTTATCTCCTGGCACCACTGGCAGGGCTCTGATGTCTCCTCACCCCACTAGACCCAACTCCTGAGGTTCCCAGCGTTGGTGACTTGGCAAAATGCAGTTGAACCCCATCAGTTTGTACCAAGCTCTTAGCCCAAACATAGTCCCTTCGTCTTTAGCTATCTCTTACATTTAAGGAGTGCCCAGAAACCCCAGCACCCTGACTTCAAGCCAGTTACCAAGCGGGCTCATTTTAGGTCCAACAGGTCTCAGCTGCTACGAAACTCCTACTCGCCCCTCAAAACCAAGCCCACACTCTGCCTCCTCTTGCAGAGAATATTTCAATCTACTCTGCTGAGTAGGCCACAGGCTCCCTAAGGACAAAGCTGGTCTGTGCTGGCTTTACCTCTATTCTCCCTGTCCCTAGCTGGGCATAGTAGCTATGAATAAATACTCCATGAACTCCTGAAATGAAACATTCTAATAGATTAGATTAGTATGTTCTTCTACAAAAGCCATCATCAAAACAAAGGCTTTTCTAGAAAATGACATTGATAACTGGGTCCAAAAACACCTTTTATGAAAAAATTTACAGAAAAACAAATTTACAGATTCAGTAAATCAAGCATAGAGTATGCCACATTTCTTTGGCCCCACTCAGCACTAAACACCTTGTAAATCTCTCCCCTAAGAACACTATGACCCCCTAAGAATCCAACTGGGCATTCCTTCACTCTACCTACAGGGAATGAACTCAATGGGGAAAGGGAGCAGCAGCATGTACACATACGTCTGGAATCAGGCAAAGGCATCTAACAAGTTAGGTTACTCTACTGCAAACTCAAAGCCCTGTTGCCGGGGCAGGTAACCAAACATCCTAGGGGTTCAGGTCTTACTCACAAAACAAATACATTATCAGGGAGCCTGGGAGGCTCAGTCTGTTGAGTGGCCTACTCTTGATTTCAGCTTGGGACATGATCTTGGGGTCTTGGGATTGAGCCCTATGTCGGGCTCCCCGCTTATTGGGGAGTCTGCTTCTGCTTCTCCCTCTGCTCCTCCCCCTCAGCCCCTGCTCAAATAAATAAATAAAATCTTAAAAAAAAAAATTTTAGGGATGCCTGGGTGGCTTAGTGGTTGAGCATCTGCCTTTAGCGCAGGGCATGATCTGGGGTCATGGGATCAAGTTCCACATCGGGCTCCCTTCGAGGACCCTACTTCTCCCTCTGCCTATGTCTCTGCCTCTCTCCCTGTGTATCGCTCATGAATAAATAAATAAATAAAATATTTTTAAAAAGTTTTTTTAAGTAGGGGCAACTGGGTGGTTTAGTTGGTTGAACATCTGCCTTTGGCTTGGGTCATGATCTCAGGGTCCTGGGATCCAACCCCATGTGGGGCTCCCTGCTCAGTGGGGAGTCTGTTTCTTCTTCCTCTTCTGCTCCTCCCCCTGCTCCCGTTCTCTCTCTCACAAATAAATTAACTTAAAAAGATAAAATAATTTTTTAAAATAGATTTTTGTCTCCCTCTGCCTCTCACCCCTTACATGCGCATGCTTCTCTCTTCCTCCAAAACAAATATATAAATCTTTAAAAAATAAAATAAATAAATAAATAAATAAAATCTAAAAACAGGGATCCCTAGGTGGCTCAGCAGTTTGGCACCTGCCTTCGGCCCAGGGCATGATCCTGGGGTCCTGGGAACAAGTCCCACATTGGGCTCTCTGCATGGAGCCTGCTTCTCCCTCTACCTGTGTCTCTGCACCCCCTCCCCGTGTCTCTCATGAAGAAATAAATAAAATCTTTTAAATAATAAAATAAAAACAAACAGATACATTATCATCTGCTCTGGTCACTTTCCAGAGATGCTGCAAGGCTCGAATTAGATAATACAGGAAAGCTATAAAACTGGTTAACACCTGGGTCATGGACCAACCCCAGGTCAGAAACACACATCCAATATTGACAGGAAACAAAAAACGTACTGGTAATTTTCTTTTTTAGCTTTTTTTTTTTTTTTTTTTTTCAATTTTTATTTATTTATGATAGTCACACAGAGAGAGAGCGAGAGAGGCAGAGACATAGGCAGAGGGAGAAGCAGGCCCCATGCACCGGGAGCCCGACGTGGGATTCGATCCCGGGTCTCCAGGATCGTGCCCTGGGCCAAAGGCAGGCGCCAAACCACTGCGCCACCCAGGGATCCCCGTACTGGTAATTTTCTGCCCTGTATCTACCCTTGGCCTCTTCAAAACCACACCTGGCTCATAACAATATCTGGCTACATCCTAGCCATGAGGCGGCTTTCAGGGACTCCATTAAGATGCTATGAGGAGACATTCATATACTTGCCATCTGATGGCGGTCAACTGAAGCATATAGGATCTGAAGCCTTTTTAAAACTGAGGTTTCCAGGTCAACTTAATGGCTGTATTTACCACATATAAAAATGCTGGGTATAGGGCAGCCGGGGTGGCTTCGCGGTTTAGCGCCACTTTCAGCCCAGGGTGTGATCCTGGAGACCTAGGATCGAGTCCTATGTCGGGCTCCCTGCATGGACCCTGCTTCTCCCTCTGCCTGTCTGTGCTTCTCTCTGTGTGTCTCTCTCATGAATATATAAATAAAATCTTAAAAAAAAAAAAAATGCTGGGTATAGAAGCTGGGAGACGATGGCCAACTCTCTTTAAATTTTCAGGCAACACCTATAGTAAGGCCAACTAACAAGACACAGGGCCTTTTCAAGCAAAATCTACTTACAACTGAAATATGAAAAGTCAGTTGGAGGAATCTAGATCTCTACATTTAAACACTACCTTTCTGAAAAAGTATTCACGTTTCTCAAAGCTCAGCTGCTACCTATGATTAGCACTTCAGAGAAAACAATTGATTTTCCTTCCTACAAGTCTAAGAAATGCCCTTCAGTCTCTTTGGCAATATGAGACTCCAGTCACTGCCATTTCAGTCTCTACCAAACTATTTTTGCACTGTTTAAGAGGCTATTCTTATTCACACTAGTTCAAGCACATTATATGTACATATGTACTTTTATCAGATGGTGGGAAGGGGAAATAGAAACCTTAAAGCTCTCCAAAAGTATGTTTTCTATCTGTAAATGCACTAGGTAGGAATAAAAGTGAAAAGATGTAATACCATGCCATGATCAGAATTTCAGAATCACAGAATTCTGGGGTTTAAGGCAGCTTAGATACTGACCTAGCTCCCCCATAATACAAACAAGGAGATTAAAGATGCACCATCTACACATGGCCACACAGCCATCTCAGGCAAGGATGTTACAACTTCACGGAGGAAGCAGGCACAGCTCTGACTCTATCAGTCCTCCCCCAACACAAACCCCTTGGCTGGGCGTTTTGCATGTACCACAAAAGGGACAGTCCCTAGGAGAGAGGAAGTATTCTGAATGCTCAAGAACACATATTCAGGGTTGGCACGAAGGTCACTGGTCTAGTTGGCAAACTTCCCACATCAGACCTAAGGTCTGATGAGGAAAGCCTTTCCAAGACAGCTGAAATCATGTTATTATATAAGTTAAACACCTGCTTTGTCACAATCAATGGGAAAAAGGGAAGACTAGGAGAAAAAGGAAAAAAAAGAAAAATGCGAAACCTACCCCTCTGACTTCCGGGTGTCTGCTTAGATCACCCTAAAATAGGGAGCCTCCCTAATGCTAACTTTAATGAGGACCTTCCTAAAGCTGGTCCAACTGGTGTTTGAGTCCCTGGACTGAAAAACAAGTTTATGAGCAGCAAGGTCATCTGATTCTGACCATGTGCATGTTATTTACCCTGACATGACAGGCTAGTGGCTGCCACAGCTGTGATAAATGCTGTGAAGACTCTACTACCCCTTTGAAGCCTACAGGGGCCTCTATGTGACTAAATGCCATAAAAAAGAACCCTGAATGCAACAAGAGTGTGAAAGGAGGGAAGTCACAAATGTCATATAACAGTAGGGGAAATCCCACTCTGGACCCTGAATTGTTAATGTAAACGTGTTACTTATTTCCCTGACCTGTGAGGTCTCTACCCTCAATGCACCTACTTGCCATCAAGGGCTGCTGCTTAGACTAGGCCATGCCCACCATCAGGTAATAGAGACAGCCCACTATTCAACCCTCTGTAGCCCAGACCCATGCATCTTAACAACTCACATCAGTCACAAGTGTCAGCCAGAAGACCTCAAACTCTGGGAATAGGGAATTTCCTATTCCCTGGGAATAGGGAATAGCTCAGTGCCAAGGGAAAGAAGGTGGTAAGAAGGGGCTTACCCATCTCTTCCTTTGCTGACAATCTTCACCTCAAAGTAATAAATGCCACAGGCAGCAGGTATGGGGTGGGTGGCACGCACTGAGGCAGCATCTTTGTGATTTTTGCCATGACCTAATAGGAGAAAGCAAGTAAGAAATTTCAGCAGAAAGAAGTGCAAATACAAGTCTTGTTCTTTTCTACTCCATGGCAACTTCACTGCTTCATGGCCAGAGGAAGCCCTGACATTGTTGGAGGAATAACCAGACAACAACTGAGCAAACACATAAACCTCCCACCTTTGGCTCACCTCCTACTGTGAACAGCAGCCCTGCCAGAGACAATTTCTCCCATACAAACTAAGTCAGGGTGCAGGCAATGTGGATGAATGTGAGAGATTCCCAGGCGCTGCTGGCAGTCTCTCCAAAACACAGAGAGCCCACCTAGATCAGGGGAGAGGGAGGCAGCTCTGGAAGATCACCCCCCTCAACTTAAGTAAAGAACCACAAGCTCTCTCTGTGATATCTGGCAGGTGAGCAAGCCCATGGGCCTCTGGCTAATGGAGGGGATGTGACTACCCCTTTCTTCAGACACTCCCAAAACTAAGCAGTGATGAAAGGCCCAGCTGGAATTGGAGCTATCCCAGGATAAGCAAGGCCCTCGGGAGGAAGGTCCAGCCTAGCAGCACTGGGTTTGGACACCTGTTGCAGTTCTCCTGACATCGGGTGTCTCGGGGCACAGCAGTCCAGGCAGTCGACCCTCGGCCTGGTCAGCTTCAACACCTTGGACACCCCGCAGGGGCTAAGGCCTAACCCGGAGCACCCAAATCGGGGAAGGGACGTGATGGGACAGGGGCCGGGCAGCACAGCCGCCCGGCAGGTGCTCCGGTCTTCCCCCCAACCCCAGGGCCAAACTGGCCGATACCTTTGTAGTGGACGCGGAGGTTGCCCTGGGAGAGGCCGATGTAGTTGTACTTGTCCTTGGGGCTCCAGGAGCGCGGCAGCGGCGTCTCATGCTGGTTGACCGCGGGGTACAGGCGCTGAAGGCGCCGGCTCAGCTCCTGCTCCCCCGGGGACTGCAGCCCGCCCCCCGCGCCCCCGCCAGAGGAATCTCCAGCTTGCGGGCTCCCAGCTCCCGGGTCCGCCGTCGCCGCCGCCATCTTGGAGGGAGCTGCTATTGTGTCACTGGGGGCGGGGAGGAGCGAGACCAGATCTCCCCGCTCAGCCAATGGCCCGCGAGCCTACCGAGGCCGCAGGGAAACCGAGTCCAAGTCCTACACCTCTCTTTGGACACTGCCCCGCTTCGCCACATTTCGGACTATATATCCCACAATGCAGAGCTCTCCAGAGGCGGGACAACCAGTGCTCGTAAGGAACTTTGGGAGATGTAGTACAAATTTGCTCAGTCATAAGCCTGTTCAGCGGAGACTTTGGGAAACCAAAAACTACAATTCCCGCTGGCGACGCGGCTCCGGGTTCTCAGTTCACCGCCCGCCCCCATGGCCTCTGTTTATCCCCCCGCCTCAGTTCCGATAGCCAGGGTCAAATCACGGTAGTAACTGACTGAGGGGACCCTGTCCCCGGGTCCGAGGCCACCTTTGCTTATTGGCTTTGCTCCCAGCTTGTGGGCTCTGGCCGAGTGGGCGTGGCACAGACTCAACTCCGCCCCCGCCGCTAGGATGCTGGGGCCTGGTCGCCATAGCGACGGGCTGTACACTACCGCAGCTTCCCGGGCCGGGGGTGCTGGCTGCCCGACTGTCTGAGGGTCATGGCCTCCCCCAAGCCGCGGTGCTCCAGCTTCGCGACTACGTCGAGGTAGGCCTGACCCGACTGAGGGCGGAGAGGAGGGTTTGAGAACTTCCAGAAAGTGAAATGCCTCTGTCCATTGGTCCAGGGCTTCAGCCCCTCAGGATCGGTGGTGCAGAAATGGAATCTGGACTGACTTAGGCCCCTGAGAACATTAGATGCCAGCAAAAGGGCTGCGCACTTTATCATTAGTAAGAGCCAGCTTGCATGTATTGAGCATATATTATGTGCCAACTACTTTATATATGGCACATTTAACCCACAACTCTATGAGGTAGTAATATTTCCGTTTTACGAATGAATAGAAGCCTGGAGAGATCATGTGTTTTACACGTTTATAAGTGGTAGAACTAAAGGGACTCCTGGGGAGCTCCGTGGTTGAGCGTTTGCCTTCCGCTAGGGACGTGATCCCGGACTTGGGATCAGTCCTACATTGGGTTCCATGCGGGGAGCCTGCTTCTCCGTCTGTCTAGCTCTCTGCCTTTCTCTGTGTTTCTCTCATGAATAAATAAATAAAATCATTTATTAAAAATGCTAACAAAAAAAAGTGTTATAGCTAGGATTTGAACCCAGCCACGTGAGACTCCTGAACCTAAGCTCTTAGCCACAGAGATAAACTGCCTCTTCACCCATTAGCTTATGGCAAAGATGATTGTCGAATTGCTGTCTATTCAGGTTGCAGTCTCTGGGCACTCCAAAAGATGACAACAAGCTCTATTAGCTAGTAAAGCCACAAGTGTACATACTAAAACAAAAATTTTGGCTAAATATCTTTCCAGCTTTGGGAATTCAGAAGTCTCGGGATGCCTGGGTGGCTCAGCAGTTGGGCACCTGCCTTCCGCCCAGGTGGTGGTCCTGGGATCCAGGATCGTGTCCCACATCAGGCTCCCTGCGAGGAGCCTGCTTCTCCCTCTGCCTGTGTCTCTGCCTCTCTCTCTCTCTGTCTCTCATGAATAAATAAATAAAAGCTTTAAAAAAAAAAAGAAGTCTCTTAAGTTCAGGGCCTTTGCTTCTGTATCTCAAACATGGGGATGATACAACCAACTTCAAAAATATTGTTGGGAGGGATCCCTGGGTGGCGCAGCGGTTTGGCGCCTGCCTTTGGCCTGGGGCGCGATCCTGGAGACCCTGAATCGAATCCCACTTCGGGCTCCCTGCATGGAGCCTGCTTCTCCCTATGCCTGTATCTCTGCCTCTCTCTCTCTCTGTGTGTGTGTGACTATCATGAATAAATAAATAAAATCTTTAAAAAATATATTGTTGGGAAAATTTAGGCAGAATATGTGAAGCTTTTATCACAGCTCTTGCATATACTAAGCATTCAGTAAGTGTTTAATGAACGTAGTTTCTCCCTTCTTATCACCAATGCAAAAACCTGATCCCACCTAAACTCTAATCCTTCAGGGTCTGTTGCCCCAACAGAGAAAGCCTACAAAATTCAGGAGGCTCAGTAGGTTGAGCATCTGACTCTTGATTTCAGTTCAGGTTATGATCTTGGGGTTGTGGGATTGAACCCTGCATCAGCTCTGTGCTGGGCATAGAGCCTGCTTAAGATTCTCTCTGTCCCTCTCCCCTCCCTCTCTTAAAAAAAATCAGGAGATTATTTGCCAGTTTAATTATTTTATCTAGAGTTAAAATGAATCTACAAGAACCAGACAGCAGGCTTGAGAGTGTTCTTACTCAGCTCAGGAATGCGCTTGAGTTCACTCAATACCAGGATATACCCGTGTTATACCCAATGCCTGTGATCTGTTATGTAACTTGAGTTTTCCCCACCTTTAAGGTAGAAATATAAGGGAGTACCCAGCTGCTTCAGTCAGTAGGGCATGTGACTCTTGATCTTGGAATATAAGTTTGAACCCCATATTGGGTGTAGATATTACTTAAAAATAAAATCTTAAAAAAAATAAAGTAGAGGGGCACTGGGTATATCTCAGTTGTTTAAGCGTCTGCCTTTGGCTCAGGTCATGATCTCAGAGTCCTGGGATGTCAGGCGCCCTGCTCAGCAGGTTGTCTGTTTCTGCCTCTCTCTTTGCCCTTCCCCCCGGCCATACTCTCTTTCTCTCTATCTCAAATAAATAAATAAAATCTTAAAAAAAAAGAAAAAAAGAAAAAGAAAAACAGAAAAAAAGCAAGACTCGTTTCCATTTCCTTATGAGCAAACTAGGCTGTCTGAGAGAGGTTAAATGACCGCCTAGGGGTTCCTACTGGAACCCCAGATGTCAGCCCCCAGGACCTTCAGCCATTAAGTATAGGATGGGAGCTGACACCCCAGCCCTTGGACCCCAGGCCCTGTGCTTCTTGTTCTATAGCACCTGCCTTGGTATCACACCCCCAGAATATGTCAGAGTCACAAACTTGAAACTCATCTGAACACTGAATGAAAGTATAAGCCCACAGTTTTCTGGGCTCATGGTGAGGCTTTCCTGTCACTGTAGGAATTGGTGAGATTCTCAGCATGAGAAGGTTTCTGGGAATGTAGGAAAATGTTTTGGCCCAGGGCCAGGAGCTTGTTGGCAGCATCTCTGGGAAACTACAGGCAGTGCTGGGAAGACCCAGAGCTTAGCTCTACAGGGAGAAGACACCATGTCCTATAGATCTGGGTGGAGGTGCTGTCCCCACTCAGGGCTCTGTCACTTACCACTGTCTTCCCCTTTTCTGTGCAGAACACACATGCGGCCTTCAGGAGGGATCATAGATGACTCCTTCCTCACAGAAACCAAGAACATCCAGAATCGCAAGCTTTCTCAGAAACGGAAGACACTGGTTAGTGGCAATGTCTTGTTGGAAACCCAGATGTTGGCTCTCAGAACCTATCTGCCTCCCTCTCTGCAACCCCAAAGCACCACCCACCTGAAACATGGTTCCCAGAGTAGTTTCTCTGCAGCTGGGGGAGTGTGGCTCACAGAGGCCAGGCCCATCAGGCTCTGAGGTAGGGGTGTGCACACTTGCTGCACCTCATCTGAAAAGCCTTTCCAGATCTCTCATGGTAGAGAAAGACTCAGCTGCTGTCCATGGACACCCTTCCCCTGTAGCTCAGCATTCTGGATTAGACCGTTTTTCATTCAGCCTGCCATATGGCAGGCATTGTGCTAGGTGCTGGGATGGTCATAACAGACTTGCCAAGGTCCCTCAGGGCTGTGACTATCATTTTTTTCTGTATGGCCCAGGTACTTGAGTGATGGGCATATGTTAAGAGCTCCATAATGCTATAGGTAAGTATGTGAAGGCAGGATTAAAGAGATGTTCGCCCCTCATGTTGCTGACTCTGGGTTGGAAATAGAGACTCAACTGGCCTCAGGAAATGTCCTTCCTCCATTCCTGTTCTTTTAAGTTTTTACATAAAAATGAATGCTGTCTCTATCTTGGGGTACCTGGCTGGCTCAGTGGTAGAGCATGTGACTCGATCTCTGGGTGGTGAGTTCAAGCCCCAGGTTGGGAATAGAGCTTACTTTTAAAAAAGGAATGCTGTCTCATTAGGTACTTTGGGGCTTTAGTTGATATGATCATAGGATTGTAATTAATTAGCAAACAGCCACTATCAGAATCAAATGAAAAAACACATTTATTAAAAATTTTTTTGAAAAAACACAGTTTAGCAAACATAACTCCAGGAACACCTGGGTGACTTAGTGGTTGCGTCTGCCTTTGGCTCAGGTGATGATCCTGGGGTCCTGGGATCAAGTCCCACAACAGGCTCTCCGCAGGGAGTCTGCTTCTCCCTCTGCCTATGTCTCTGTGTCTCTCATGAAAAAATAAAATACTTAAAAAACAAACACACACACACAAAAAAACATAACTCTAAGTCACAGTGGAGCTGTGTAGTATTATAGGCTGTGTAGTGATTTTAAAAAAAAATTTTTTATGATAGTCACACACAGAGAGAGAAAGAGAGAGAGAGAGAGAGAGGCAGAGACACAGGCAGAGGGAGAAGCAGGCTCCATGCACCGGGAGCCCCATGTGGGATTCGATCCCGGGTCTCCAGGATCGCGCCCTGGGCCAAAGGCAGGCGCCAAACCACTGCGCCACCCAGGGATCCCCTGTAGTGATTTTTTTTTTTCCCTGTAGTGATTTTTTAAAAAGATTTTATTTATTTATTTATTCATGAGAGAGAGAGAAAGAGAGGCAGAGACGCAAGCAGAGGGAGAAGCAGGCTCCATGCGGTGAACCCGACGCGGGACTCGATCCTGGGTCTCCAGGTCATATCTTGGGCTGAAGGCGGCACTAAACCGCTGAGCCACGCGGGCTGCCCTGTAGTGATTTTCTTAGTGTGTCTGGAATAGGTAATTTGGGGACTCGAGAGAGGGAAGAGGGGTCAGTGTGGACTGCTCACGGAGATGAAGCGCAGCCACAGCCCCAGAAGACCGGATGATTTGGGGCACACGCCCCCCACACCGCGTAGCTGCCTCCCAACGCAGCTCAGCTGGGGTCAGGCTCCTTCGCGCAGCGGCAGCACCGCCCTCCCTAGCCACCAGGGGGCACTGTTTCCCCCCCACGCCGCCATCCGCCCAGCGCGGCGGCCGCCCTTCCCGCTCTCCCCTGCAGGGGGAAGCCGAGAGCTCGGAGCGCCCCGGAGCCCTCTTGCCCCCCATCCACAGCCGGAGGCCCCTGGTAATGATGACCAACACCCAGAATTCTGCCGCATTTGCCCAGGAATCATTGTAGGGTGACCACGTTTTTTTCTCCACGGAAACGGCAGAGAAAACACAAGGACTGAACTTTTAAAAGTCTGAAAAACTTATTAATTCACTAGGGTCAGGTTCTTGTTTGACAGCTTCTCAGATGTCTTTCAGGGTTACTTGACACGTTTATAAAAATCACATACCCCCCCCCCCAAAAAAAAGCACATTAATTTTGACAAATTTCAAAAACATTTTTGTCTGGCTTTGATTTTTAATACTTTGACTTTTCTTGTATTTCCAGTTTGTCTATTTATACTCCTATTTAGTCTTTTTTCTATTTAAAAATGTTGATAATTTTGTGGGTTTGTTTGTTTGTTTTTAATTTGGGAGAGACAGCACAAGTGGGGAGAGGAGCAGAGAAAGGGGGAGGGTCAGGTGAGTGCGTTGAGCGTGGAGCCTGGTGCGGGGCTGGGGGCTGGGAGCTTGGGGCTTGGGCTTGGGGCTTGGGGCTTGGGGCTGGGTGCCACCACTCTGAGATCATGACCTAAGATGAAATCAAGAGTCTGGCGCTTTACTGCCTCAGCCACTCACACTCCCCGATAGTTCTTTTCAAACAGAAAGAAAGCTTAAGGTTTTCTTTCCTAACAGCATAAGTACTTTAAGCAATTAAAATAAATACCAGGGCACCTGGCAGGCTCAGTCGGTAGGGCATATGACTCTTCATCTCGGGTCTTGGGTTGAAGCCCCACATTCAGGATAGAGATTACTTAAAAAAATAAAGGGCTGCCTGGGTGGCTCAGTCCATTAAGCATCTGATTTTTTTTTTAATTTTTATTTATTTATGATAGTCACAGAGAGAGAGAGAGAGAGGCAGAGACAGAGGCAGAGGGAGAAGCAGGCTCCATGCACTGGGAGCCCGACGTGGGATTCGATCCCAGGTCTCCAGGATCGCGCCCTGGGCCAAAGGCAGGTGCCAAACCGCTGCGCCACCCAGGGATCCCCAAGCATCTGATTCTTAAAAAAAAAAAAAAAAAAAAAATCTTTTAAAAAATATCTTATTTATTTATTCATGGGAGAAGCAGAGAGACATAGGCAAAGGGAGAAGCAGGCTCCCTGTGGAGAGCCTCATGCGGGACTCAGGACTCAATCCCAGGACCAATCCCAGGACCCCAGGATAGCAATCTGAGCCAAAGGCAGATGCTCAACCCCTGAGCCACCAGGTGTCCAAGCATCGGACTCTTGATCTTAAAATTAAAAAATAAAAAACAGGGCAGCCCCAGTGGCTTAGCAGTTTAGAGCCGCCATCAGCCTGGGGTGTGATCCTGGAGACCCGGGATCAGGTCCCACATTGGGCTCCCTGCATGGAGCCTGCTTCTCCCTCTGCCTGTGTCTCTACCTCTCTCTCTGTGTGTCTCTCATGAATAAATAAATAAAATCTTTAAATAAATAAATAAATAAATAATAAAAAACAATAATTAAAAAAAAATTTTAGGGATTCCTGGGTGGCTCAGCGGTTGAGCCTCTGCCTTTGGACCAGGGAGTAAACCTGGAGTCTCAGGATCAAGTCTTGCATCAGGCTCTCTGCATGGAGCCTGCTTCTCCCTCTGCCTGTGTGTCTCTGCCTCTCTCTGTGCCTCTCATGAACGAATACATAAAATCTTTTTAAAATTTTGTTTTAATTAAAAAAAAGTTTGTTTTTTTTTTTTTTTAATTTTTATTTATTTATGATAGTCACAGAGAGAGAGAGAGGCAGAGACACAGGCGGAGCGGAGAAGCAGGCTCCATGCACCGGGAGCCCGATGTGGGATTCGATCCCGGGTCTCCAGGATCGCGCCCTGGGCCAAAGGCAGGCGCCAAACCGCTGCGCCACCCAGGGATCCCCTAAAAAAAAGTATTTTGTGAGTGCTGCTCTGACCATGTCCCAAACATTATGAACTGTAATTTTAACATTCTTTTTTTTTTTATTTTTTATTTTATTTTATTTTTATTTTATTTTTTTTATTTTATGATAGTCACAGAGAGAGAGGGAGAGAGGCAGAGACATAGACAGAGGGAGAAGCAGGCTCCATGCACTGGGAGCCTGATGTGGGATTCGATCCTGGGTCTCCAGGATCGCGCCCTGGGCCAAAGGCAGGCGCCAAACCGCTGCGCCACCCAGGGATCCCCATTCTTTTTTTTTTTTAAAGATTTTATTTATTCATGGGAGACACACACACAGAGAGGCAGAGATATAGGCAGAGAGAAGCAGGCTCCATGCAGGGAGCCCAACATGGGACTCGATCCCGGGATGCCAGGACCATGCTCTGGGCCGAAGGCAGGCACTAAACCGCTGAACCATCCAGGGATCCCCTTAACATTCTTTGAACTTAACAACCCTGATATCAAGAGTCCCATCCTTCTCTGACTGAGCCAGCCAGACGCTCCCAACATTATTTTTATAACATGTTGTATTCTAAGAAGTTAATGGGTCAAGAAAAAAGGAATTTATTCTTAAACGTCTACATAGTTAAGGGGCACAGAGGGGGTTCTAATATTGGATTCAACATTGAATTCTAATTCAATGTTCTGTTCTTTTCTTTCTTTATTAAAAATTTTACTTTGAAGTAATCTCCACACCCAACATGAGGCTTGAACTCACAGGGCCGAGAAGGAGAGTTGCACATTCCACCGACAGCCAGCCAGGTGGCCTCAATTTTCTTTTAAATTGGAAAGTAAAAAAAAAATAATAATAAATAAATAAATAAATAAATTGGAAAGTAATTGGGACACCTGGGTGGCTCAGCAGTTGAATGTCTGCCTTTGGCTCAGGGTGTGATCTCAGATTCCCCAGTTTGAGTCCCACAAACAGTACAGCGGGACTGGTACAGATTGGTACTCACATCTGTTTTCATAGTACAGATATGCAATACTCACTGACATACCTCCAGAAGAGAAGAACAGCTCACCTTTACTGAGTTCCAAGAAGGTGCCTGAGTCTGTGTAAACCGACTTCATGTTTTCTCACTGCATCCTCACATCAATACAGTGCAGTGGGAACTAAAACCATCCCCATTTTATGAATGTAGGAATGTAGAGACTGCTAAGCCTGTGGTCACACAGCCAAGAAGGGGTATCTGGCTTTTTTTTTTTTTTTTTAAATTTTTTTATTATTATTTATTTATGATAGTCACAGAGAGAGAGAGAGAGAGAGAGGCAGAGACACAGGCAGAGGGAGAAGCAGGCTCCATGCACCGGGAGCCCGATGTGGGATTCGATCCCGGGTCTCCAGGATCGCGCCCTGGGCCAAAGGCAAGCGCCGAACCGCTGCGCCACCCAGGAATCCCGGTATCTGGCTTTTTAACCTAAACTCTCTCTACCTCTAGTGCCCATAATCTTAATTATGAACCATATTAAGAATTCATAATTCTGGGCAGCCCCGGTGGCACAGCGGTTTAGTGCCGCCTGCAGCCTAGGGCGTGATCCTGGAGACCCTGGATCGAGTCCCACGTCAGGCTCTCTGCATGGAGCCTGCTTCTCCCTCTGCCTGTCTCTCTCTGTCTCTATGAATAAATAAATAAATAAATCTTAAAAAAAAGAATTCATAATTCTGTGAATTGTGGGGGAGGGGAGCCTGGCTGGCTCAGTTGGTGGAGTGTCAAGGCTCTTGGTTTTGGCTCAGGTCATGATCTTGGGATTGTGGGATTGAGCCATGCGTGGGCTCCATGCTCTAGTGGGGGTCTGTCCAAAATTTTCTCCCTGTGCTCCCCCCAATGCTTGTGCATGCATGCTGTCTCCATCTCTCTCTCAAATTAAAAAAAAATAAAATGTAGAGGGAGGAGGATGGGGACGAGCATCAGGAAAGGTTCCGTGTTGCCATGGTAACCCCACCTGTCTCTTCCTGCAGTCCTGTCAGTTCTCCATTGGTGGCCAACTGTCCCCATGGCCCACACACACCAGTGGTCAGACCATTCTACAAAATCGAAAGCCCTGTTCATATGATTACCGGAAGCGAGCAGGGTAAGCTGGGGTCAGCCCCATGGTGCATGGGCCGGTACAGACCCAGCATTGGACCCAGAGACAGCACAGGGGCATGTGCTGGCCCAGACTAATGATGCAAGAGGCCACGGAGTACCCATCCCTCTCATTCCCCCATCCCATGCAGTAGCTGGCAACAGCATCCTCTGGGCACTACTAAGCCGAGGTACCTGGAGCAGCTGGAGAACTACCTACGCAAGGAGCTCCTCCTGCTGGACCTGAGCACAGATTCTACCCAGGAGCTGAGGCTACAGGTCAGAGCCACAGAATAACTGTGGGTGGGGTGGGGGTGGAGGGGAGTGGGTGGGAAGACAGGTGGGAAGAACCCTTACTCACTAGGACTGAGCACTTCAGACTTCAGGAGAAACCAGTCACTCCCAGCTCTTTTGGGTCCCCATTCCTGGTAAGGGAAACATGTTCTATAAAAAAGTCAGTGAGCAGGCAAAGCTGCAAGTATTAAACCAAAACTCTCCCTAGGTCTGAGTTTCCACATCTGAGTCAGGTAGTAGACTGGATGCCATCTCCAGTCCCTTCAGCTCTGTGATCTTCAGTGCCTAGCATGGGTTGTTAGACATCAACCAATGGCCTGAAATCCTGGCCACTGAGCAAGAAGCAGTAAATACAGTATTTACCAGCTCAGGGATGACAGACCCAAGCTCGAGGAACTTGGCCCAGACACATAGGAAAATCTAGATGTAGATCAGATTCTAGCACATTTAAAGGAGGGAATCACCAAATCCCTGCTCAAACAAGAATGATGACAGGGAATCCCTCACTTCTGACTTAATCACTGACAGAAGCATTTGCTGAGCATCACCTGTGTGTCAGGCCCTGAATGGGACCTTGAATACAATCTCACAAGCTAAAGGTACCTCATCATCAACAAGGAAGCAGAACTTCAGAGAAGGCATGCATTTATGAAATGGTGGGGCTGGGATATGAAGTCAGGGCTGATTCCAGAACCTATTCTAATTCCAGGACATAATGCTGCCTCCAAAAACTTCTGTGTCCAAATGGGACAGGAAATCATAACTCTCCTTGGTCAGAATACAAGGCTAGAGCCTCTGATCTCCTCCTGTTCCCCCAGGTCTGTGAGATAGCAAGGGGGTGCTGGTGAGAGGCCAAATGAAATAGTGCTTGGAGAAGGCTAGCAGCCTGGAGAGCCAGCGTGGAATGGCCCCAATCCAGGTCATCTTCCAGGCTTCAGAGATAGTACCAGGAGAGACCTCCAGAGAAGAGTTGAGAGGGACAGAGCTGCCCCTCAGCTTCCTGGCATTGAGAGACCCAGGTAGTGCCCAGGCATTTATTTGAATGTGGGTCACCTGGCAGCTTCATGCTATAATACTTCTAAGCTTAAGAGTGGCAGCTATAGGCCAGGAGGTGACAGGTCCCCTTTTCTTGCCAGCCTTACAGAGAAATCTTTGAGTTCTTCATAGAGGACTTTAAAACGTACAAGCCATTGCTATCCTCCATCAAGAATGCATATGAGGTGATGCTGGGTAAGACTGCAGCCTCTGCCTGGATCCAGTTTGGAAGGTGTGGAGAGGATCCTACTCTGACCTTCTGGGGCTGTGCAGAAGTACTGGGGCAGCTGCTAACTGGGCCTTGAGGTCACCAAGCCTTGCTCAGCTTTTTCTTACACTGTCGTGTGTGATAGAGAACCTGACTACCTACCTCTAGTCTTTGGCAAGCATGGTAAGACAGTATCTGTAGGAAAGAGAGCAACTTCACTATTGAGAACAAAGCCTAAGAGGGAGTGAGTACCTCTGGGAAGTGATGAGCCTCCCCAACCAGGCTCAGGAGTGCTGGGCATGGCACAACTGCAGGACTAAAAGCTATAGGGAGAAAGGGCATAGATGAAACCCCAGTACTCATCCAGACTCTGTCTCTGGTTTGTTTGTTTGTTTGCTTAAAATATTTTATTTATTTGAGAGATAGAGCAAGAGCACAAGTGAGGTGAGGAGCAGAGGGAGAAGCAGACTCCCTGCTGAGCAGGGACCCTCCCCTCCCCCAACATGAGACTCAATCTCAGTACTCTCGGATCATGACCCAAGCTGAAGGCAGACAATCAATGGACGAAGCCACCTAGGCACTGCTGTCTCTGGTATAAAATAAAATGCAGGAAGGCCTTAAGCAGGGGCCATGTTTTGAACAGGCATGCATAGACATGGAGTTTGCAAGGGACATGGCCACTCGCTGTTACCTTAGGATCAGTGTCTCTTGGCTGTTTGTTCTCTGTGGTCCCAAAGGGACTCTCCTACCTGTCCCTGCTTAGCTCACCAGAGGGAGAAGATTCGGGCTCTGGAGCCCCTGAAGGCCAAGCTTGTCACTGTGAATGAGGACTGCAACGAGAGGATCTTGGCCATGAGGGCTGAGGAGAGATATGAAATCACCATGCTGAAGAAAGAGAAGATGAATTTACTAAAACTCATTGACAAAAAGAATGAGGAGAAGATCTCATTGCAGAGTGAGGTGAATGGAAGTAGTATGGTAACCAACTCCCTAAATTCCTGCTACTCCCACCCTAGGGATGATCTGAGGCCTTGGGCACTGAGGTGACTCCCTAACTCTCTACCCTTCTACCTGGAATGATATCCTGAGCCACCACCTCCCCGCAGAGGCTACCTCCACACCCTGTCCCTTCCTTCTTGGCTTAGCACTGGCTCCATGTGGCCCCAAATGCCAGAAGTCCTGCTTCTTGGCTGCCAAATTTTCTCCACAGGAGGAAGCGTTGATACTTTGCTGGATTCTCAGGAATGGTCTGTCTCCTTCCTCCACTTTTCCTGTTCCAAGACCCTGATGGGGCCACTCAGCACCCATCCCAACCCCTTTGATGGCTAGTTATATACAGCCCCTGGCCACACAGCCACCTTCCTAACAGGTATCCAAACTGAGAAAGAATTTGGCTGAGGAGTACTTGCGCTACCTCACGGAGCGAGATGCCCGTAAGATCCTCATTGCAGACCTGAATGAGCTACGGTACCAGAGGGAGGACATGTCACTAGCCCAGTCCCCAGGTAAGCCGGAGGGGGGTTTCTCTATGTGGAGGAGGTGCTAAAGAGGAGTCTCACCACTCATCCCCATTCATTGAACTCTCCTAATGTCTGTTCATTCCATGCCTATTCACAAAGCAGGGATGCTCCTGCTGCCGCCTGGGTCTATGGATCTTTTGAGCTGGGCTGAGAATCATAGACTCATCATTTAAGTAGGAAACAACTGTTGGCTGCTGAGGCAGCCTAGACTCCCTGGGAGCAGGACAGGCCTGGTACTCCATGTCTTGGGTTCTCTATTTAAGCCCGAACTTCTGAGCTGTTAGTGCTGTGGGAAAGACCTAGGGCTTCCCAATCAGGGAGAAAAGGACCTGGGACCAGGCCCTGATGGACACTCTAAAATTGCCCTGGGCTACAGATCCTAGAGGCAGAGTGTTGCAAGTTGGCGGGTACCCTGGCAGGCATCTGGGGGGAGGACCCCGTGAAGTTAACACTGGCTCTGAAGATGACCCGGCAAGACCTGACCCGCACACAGATGGAACTCAACACCATGAAGGCCAACTTTGGAGATGTGGTACCCAGGAGGGATTTTGAAATGCAGGAGAAGACCAACAAGGATCTGCAGGAGCAGGTACTGGTACTGGTGAACAGGCAGGGCAGGCAGGTTCGGGCAACATCACACAGGTGGGCAGCAAGGATTAGTCACCTTGTCCACAGCTGGACAGCCTGAGAGATGACTATGAAGAGGTCTGCAAGGAGCATGAGATACTGCTGCAGTTGCACATGACCACACTGAAGGAACGGGATCAGTTTCATTCTGAGCTCCAGGAGATCCAGCGCACCTCTACGCCGCGGCCTGACTGGAGCAAGTGTGAAGGTAATGATGGTCATTGTACTCCCAGGGACTGCTCAAGGATGTGGTTTGGATTCCAGCACCCTCTCTCCACCTGCAGATGTGGTAGCTGGGGGCCCAGATCGCTGGCAAATGCTGGCTGAGGGCAAGAACAGCGACCAGCTGGTGGATGTGCTCCTGGAAGAGATTGGCGAGGGGCTGCTTCGGGAGAAAGATTTCTTTCCTGGTCTGGTAGGGGTCCCTGGGCTCTGGAGGCTTGGGGCCAGAGTTAGAACAGCCAGGCCTTGTGCTAATAAGACTTGAGGTTTTGGAGGAACCCTCTGGGGCTCTGCCCGGCCCAGAGATGAGCGGACACTCTACTTTCCAGGGTTATGGGGAAGCCATCCCCTCTTTCCTTCGATTTGATGGCATTGTGGAGAATAAGAAGCCAACCAAGAAGGATGTGGTAAACCTCCTCAAGGATGCCTGGAAGCAACGTCTTGTTGAGGAGCAGGTTAGACCTCATGGGCCATTTTGGGTTGGTGTGGCCTCCAGAGTCCTCCAGGGGGTTCTGTTGAGGTACTAGGGAGAAGGGCCAATCCATCATGGGGCAGGCTTCCCAAACAGTCATCTCCACTCTGCAGAAAGAGAAATTCCCAGATTTCTTCTTCAATTTCCTGGAGCATCGCTTTGGATCTGGTGAAGCCATGGCCTGGGCTTACACCATTTTTGAAAATATCAAGCTGTTCCGCTCTAATGAGGTCATGAGTCAGTTTTATGCAGTCTTGATGGGAAAGGTAAGGTTGGGTCTGGCTCTCCATCTTTTGTCCCCAGCATAAGCCAGCTCTATCCCTGCTACTCCAGGAAGCACCAAGTTATCCAATGCTTCCTTTCCTGTAGAGGAGTGAGAATGTATACATCAAGCAGAAGGAGACAGTGGCACAGTTGCTGAAGGAGATGACGAATGCTGACAGTCAGAATGAAGGGCTGATAACCATGGAGCATTTAAGGTGAGGGGCTGGTCCAGCCATCCCAAACTCCTGTCCAACATTTCCTCTGGCCAGGCTCCCTGATACGCAGGGGTAAGGGGAGCTTGGTAGGAAGGGCTCACAGCCTCAACACTTATCCTTTCTGAGCACTAGTGGGGCTGGCAGAGGGATACAGGAAGATGCATGAGCAGGCCACAGCTAGGCCTGTTGGCCCTTGTATCTCCCCACAGCACTGTCCTCAAGAGCACCTTCCCCTTCAAGAAGGAAGAGAAAATTCAGGAGTTGATGGAGGCAGGAGGCTGGCATCCCAACAGCAGCAATGCAGACTTGCTCAACTACCGCTCATTATTTACAGAGGTGGGGGGTGGGGGCGGCGGGGGGTTGTCCAGGAACTTGCCCAGCCCTGCTCTAGCCTCTGCTGGACCCCAAATGTGTTTTCACCTTGCCTTGTGGCCCCTCCTAGGATGAAGAAGGCCAGAGTACGCCCTTTGTGCAAAAGCTGTGGGAACAGTCTGTAGACGAAAAGGATGAGTACTTACAGGAGCTAAAGCAGGAGCTGGGCATGGAACTGTGAGTAACTCCCTTTGGCCCACTTAGCCATAGGCAAATCTCGATGCCACAGGGTGGCATCTCAAGGCCTTGTGTCTCCTTGTGCACTGAGCTTGCTGCTGGGCACTATATACTGCTCAAGCTCAGCAGGTGGCACCTTGGGGTCTGGAGTGCAGAAAGGATGGATCAAGGCCTATCTTTCTTTCTTTGTTGGGTAGCCATAATGAGGTAACCCTACCTCAGATACGTGAAGCCCTGATAAGCATTGATCCCAGCCTGGAAAAGCAGACCCTAAATAGCTACTTGATCCAGGCCTTCCAGCTCCCCATGAAAGAACTGCCTGAGGAGGGTGAAGAGAAGGAAGAAAGCATTGTGGTACAGCTCAAGATTGCCCTGCAACGGCTTCAGATGATTGACATCAGGCGCATGGGGTCTCGAGAGCCAGAGCCTGCAAGCTAGGGACACTGTGGGCTGCCTGAGTGTTCCAGTGCTGCTAACCTCTACTTTTAGTATAAAATTATTTGACTGAACCTATTCTCCAGGTTATCCTGGGAATTGAGGGGAGGGAGAGGGTTGGTCCTGGCCTGGCTGGCCCCAGGATATACACCAAAACACGGCACATTCTGTTTGTGACACTTTATTGATGCTGGGGAACTGGGGAAGAAAACTGGAAGAATGTGTGGGGCAGTCCCCTAGGCAAGGACTGGGCAGGTGTTGAAGCCTGGCTACTACTGGGCAGGGAAGACAGAGTTGCCACTGAATGCACAAGGGATGAGCAGCTGCCGGTACTCCAGGGGCAGGTGCCGCTCCACAAGCACATGCAGAGAGACTTGGTCGTTGACCAGACCCTGCCTGCAGCAGAGGAAGATAGAGACAGAATCAGTAGCAGCCTCCCATACCCAGCACCTCCCTGCTTCTGCCCACTTACCGTCGCATCAGCAGTTCTAGGTCCTCTGGCCTCACAGTCTTACGGCCAGCATGAGCAGCAAATGCCTCCAGGTCGTCACAAAGATGCTGGAAATACCTGTCCAGGCTGCCAAAAGGGTTGGGGTAGGACAGACTAAACAGTATTGTCGATCTGAGGGGCTCCTCTCCCCACCCTGAATGTTCAGGACTCACCATTTCTCCACCATCTCAACAGCCTTCTTCTCCATGGGCATCTTAGCACAGAAGCTAAAGAATTTCACATAGTGGCTCAGTCCAGTCTTGTGGGGATCTTGACGGGGCCTGGAGCCAGGGGCTCGGGCTCTGGGAGGAAACCTGGTCGACAGAGGCTCTGAAGATAAGCTGGGGGCAAGAGTGGATAGTTAGCTAAAATGCTGCCCGAAGAGGCCCCTAATCAAAACCAAGTCTTATTGGCTCCAGCCAGACTAGGGCCCATATGCTCCTTAGCTATCCTGGACCAAGAGCTCTAACTCTCTGCCGGGCCGTGATTGGGACAGGGGGCCACATAGAGGCCTGATCTTTCCCTGGGGCCCTGATCCTCTAGTCTGGACCCAATCTCGCAGTCTAGACTCATTACATAAACTGATACTTTCTCAGGCCCTTGACCCTCAGTCTTCCACATGGACATTTCCCCTTTGCCTGTTGCTACCTATTCAATTCTGCTAAAGTCTCTAGGAAGCCTTCTCTGACTACATACTAAGGCACTTCCTCCTACCAGGTTCCTCTAAGAACCTGGAAGCAAGCACCAGGATGACACATGTACTCAGTGAGCCCCACCCAGCCTGTCTAAGGGTGATCTCTTGAGTGATCATCTGCATTCCAATGGGAAGGGGAATAACCCTTTGGTGCTCAATGCCAAGGTCTGAAGCCTGCCCCCTTCCTGAGAGGCCCATGCAGAACAAGGTCATGAGACTTACACTGCAGTGCTAGATGGTGGAGCTGGCTCAAGAAACTGAGGTCGCCTGGCCTGAGGAGACTGAGTGGTGTTGGAGGCCAACTCTGGACTTGCTGTAGAGAAAGAGCAGGATTACAGGGCCCTCAGCCTTGACTATCTCACCCAATCATCAAGGCCCACAGCTTCCTTGTTCTATTCCTCAAGGGCCACATCTAGCTCTAGCCAGCCAAGCAATGGGCCCCTCAGAATCTCCCCAACTCAACATAACTTATGCCCAGAAACATAACCCAGAGGTATAACTCCTCAGATTAGGGACTGAACACAGTTGTTACCCATTTACTCCCTCTTCCCTGCACTGGGCCCTTTACCTCTTCTATCAGAGATATCCTCATCTTCTGAAGATCCTTTTGGCTCATTAGTCTCAACAGCTTCTGTCATTTCTCTATATCCCTTAGAATTTTCTGTCCTGACAGATCCTTGTGTTCCTGTTGTGTCCGTTACTTCGCTCACACTCAATTTTTCCTCCATCCTTTCCTCTGCCTCCTCATCAATTCCATCCTGTAAAAGGTCTGCTCCATCTTCTCCAGAGATTGCACTGCTCTTGTTTGGGAAGCTCATAGCAAGGGCATCAACATTCTTTGCCTTTCTTGCCAGAAGTTGGGCTTGTTTTCCAGGGTCTGAATCAAGGGAGAGAACATAGGTTAGAAAAGCAGTAGGACAAGGCTGTAGCTCTGAGAAGGATAAAGAGAGGGTATAGTAAGACCCAGTCTAGCTCACTGAGGAGAAGTGTCCAGAAGCAGACCAAGGTACTTATTTGGAGTATCCTGGCCCAAAACTGACCCTGCTCTAACATGTAAGAGGAACCAACAACCAGGGAGCTCTGCGGGGCACACATACAGGACTGAGAAGGGAAAAGCACCAGTGTCAACTCTCATCCAAGGCTTAGGTCCAGGCCACATGCTCCACATACTCACTGTAGTTCTGCAACTTAGGTCCACTGCTCTGTGTCCTGTGACTGACAGCTCTCTCGGCATCTTCAGCCTCAGTATGAGAGAGACAGGGCAGGGAGTGGTATACACTGGGGGAACGGCCAACCAAAGGCTGAGAGAAGGGCTGAGTGTCCTCCAACACGGTATCCATTGGCACGGTAGCAACAGGGGTTCTCAGGCTGTCACCTGGAGATCAAACACCAGTTGACCCTCCGTTTTCCAGCCTTATCAACCTTCCACACCTCTCTTTGCTTACCTTCCTCCTTCTTAGCCTAGCATTCCCACCCTCTACAGCTTGTCCCACCAAAACTGCTTACCTATGCCTCCACACTTCTCACTCTGCTCCCTCTGCTAGGAAGCCTCCTCTTACTCTAGTGAACTTGATTTGTCTTCTGGAATCAGGCTGCCTGGTCAGTTCTGACTGGCCAGCTGATCCTGAAACCTGACCCTCATCAATCTGCCAAGAAGCTCCAGTCACCACACCACACCTTTCTTTCCCTCGGCCCTGAACTTTTTCAAGAATATGAGATCCTAGAAGATACTGGGATCAAGACTGGGGCCCCATTAAGACAAGAGGCACCTTGGAGAAAAAAAGCAGAAACTCCTCATAGACCTACTGGCTAAGCTGGCTCACTGTCCTTGACAGAGAGAGGAGTAATCCTGGACTCAGCAGCACTTCCTACAGGGGTGGGAGAGGGAAATCTCAACCTTACCTGGAGAAACCAAAGAAGTATCTCGCAGATCCTGCAAAAATGCACCCACATCTACAGCTCGGCGGGTAGGAGGTCTGCGAGCCAAACCAGGCCTCTGCACTGACTGTGGCTGGAGAGGTGTGGCAAAAGTCAAATTGAGGGAGCTGGTGGGAGGGAGGAGGCACAAAGGAAAGTCAGGTATCTGAGGCCCAATTTTCAGGAGAACTCCACATCTGCCCTGTGGCTCTCATCTCTTAGAACACAGCAATGATACCATGAAGCTAAAACTGGCAGGGACCAGTATGGCCAGATTCCAACCCAATTAATACCTCCCTGTCCAAGCTGTTCCACCAACCCCTAGAATAGGCAACAGCACCTGGTAAGGGAGGAGGCATTGGCATTCCCATGAGGCTCTGCAAGAGAATTTAAAAAGAAACCATGATGAGTTTACGAGGCTCCTGAGAGCCCTCTCTCAGGCCTCCTCAGCTTCTCCAGAGAGCAAGAGGATAGCCAAAGGTGTTGTCCAGGGTCTTACCTTGGGAGAGAGGCAGCCCCTGGTCCACTCCTTGCTGAAACGCTGACAATCTCAGCCTCTGCTTCTTCCTACCAGGAGCCAGCAGACCTAGAGCCAGGGTTGTGGGTGGCTCAAGTTCAGGAAGTTGCAGCTCCAGGCTACAAGGATGGAACTTATCTCAGACAGGCCAGGAAGCCCAATCTTGGCTTCTGGGGCCCTCAAGAGACTCCCTGATTAGAGCTTCCCAACAGCCCAGCGCAAGGGAAGAATTCACTGTGCACCTGCCCTGACTGCTTTTCCGTCTAGAGGACTGGACCACCTGCGGCGTCGGTACTGGCTTCACCACAGACTCTGGCATCATGATGGAAGATTCTGGGGCTGCAGAACAGCAAAGAGAGGGTAGGGTTGGTAGGAGAGGCTGCCCTGAATGAAGTATGCCAAGGGACTGGTATCTAACCCTGATCAGCAAGCTAGTGTTCACTCACCAGTTAGAAGGATGTTCTTCAGCAGAGTCCGGGGTGTCTGTTCATCCAGGTGCCCACTGGTTTGAACACGGGCCAATCTGTCAATAGACTTTGGATGAAAGCACCAAGTAATCAGTCTGTGGCTTTGCCTTGAGATTTCCTCAAGGTGGGCTCCAGGGCAGAGCCAGATCTCAGAGCCCCCTGAAGGCAGCAAGAGCCCTGTAGTGGTCAGTGGCCTGGGGACTTACCCTGGCTCTTTGGGAACGCCGGCTCACATTCATCTTTGTGGGGCTGCTCAGCGGCATTTCAAGTCGGGCTTTCTGGACACTGTGTAAACACCAATAGCTCTGAGAATTAAGTAGGGAGAGGGAACTAGAGGATGCAGAGATGTGCCTTCATCAGGGATCCTGGCCTGAAGCCCTTTTCACTCAAAGCCAGGGACCCAGAAACCACTTGCCCCTCCCTTTACCCTTTGTTCCCAGCTCTATCAACAGCTTGTGGATAGAGGAGCCTGAGGGATATGGGAAAAAGAGGGATCATAATGATCCAGCCAGAGGGAGGGGCTAAGGAAGGCTTTACAGACCTGACTCTGTTAGACGCAGAGGTTATCCACACAGACAAGAGGAGCAATTGGAAAAGTATTAATTCCTGACATGAAAATTAACAACCCAAGAAGGATATTTGAGTATTTTGAAACCTTTTAAGTGCTTGTCAGTGTTTGACAGGAACTTCTACATAGGTCACTCCAGCCCTAGTCTCTCCATTCCAGTCCCTCTCAGATTCCCAAGGCATGGCTCCCATCTCATCACTTACAGATCTAAAACCTACTGTGAGTAGCTTCCCAGTGGCTGTAAAACTGCGCTGCCCCAGTCTAGCAGATGCCACACCCTCTGGGCCGTGAGCTCACCACAGCCCTCATCCACTGCCACTGCCACCAGGTCAGGCCAAAGTCCCTGCTCCCGAGCAAAGCATCTTTCTAGTTTCTGCCTCCCGAATCTGCCCAGGCTGTGCTCTCTAGCGCCCTTCCCAACTTCCAGCTGAGAGCTACAGGGAAAGGGGACTGACTGCATGTGCGGGGAAAAGGTGGGCACCACAGAGGGGGCAGTTCAGGGTGGATGCCTGGATACACTTTGGGCCGGTGTTGGGGGAGGTGTGGCCCAGAGAACAGGACAGGCCAGATTCTGAGCGCCTATCCTGCACCACCTGCAGCAGAAACGCAAAGGCGTGAGCAGAGTTGACCTCTGTGGTCCCGAGACCTGGCAGTCTGGATTCCCAGGGATGGGGACACAAGTAACTGACCCGAGCCCGGTAGAAGGTGGAGCCAATTCTCAGAACCCTGGGCCCTGCGGCTCTGCGAGACTCAGTTTCCCTCTCCAAATAGGGTCAGTACTGGATCCCGCTGAGACCTGACCCCCTCGGCAGCGCTGTCACATACCTAAGTCGAGCACTTCGGCGTCGCCGTGGGGTGCGCGTGTCCGCAGTATCCAGCACGCGCCTCAAAAGCGTGCGCGTCGTAGGCTCGCTGTCGCTGTTGTAGGTATCAGCCATCGCCTCAGCAGTCCGCCTTCCAAGCGCTGAAGCTGCCTTGGCCGCCGCCTTCCCGCCGCCGCATTTAAGCCAACTCTCGCGAGGCTGCCGCACTGCCTCACGGGAGTTGCAGCTCTAACCCTATTGCCCAGAGGGGAGGGGGAGCGTGTAGTGGTCGTTGCAAGCTCTGGATTTGGAGGCACTTTTTACCTGGGAGTGCACGTTGTGCAAACATTCGAAGCCTTGGTTTCTTCATCTGTAAGTTGAAGGTGATACCCATCTAATAAGGGGCTTGTACCGATTCAATGAGATTATTTTTTAAAGTTCATATATCTAAATAGTCTCTACACCCAAGGTGGGGCTAGAACTCCCTACCCTGAGATCAAGAGTCCTCTGCTCTACAGACTGAGCCACCAGGCACCCCTCAATGAGATAATGTTTAACATAGTAAGACAGGTCCTCAATAAATCATTATTATTAAAATGTCGCATTCCCATCTCCCTCTAGAGTCAAGGAAAGACACTTAAATAGGAAAAAATAATTTTATTCTATAGGCGACCTGGTCAGATTTGCATTTGTGAAGACCATTCTGCCTTAGAAGAGGCAGAAAGTTTGTAGACCCAAAGGCTAGTGGGCTGTTTGTGATCCAGCAGAAATGTTACAATTTCCAAACGTGTGATTTTTTTAAAAGATTTTATTTTTATTTATTTTTTTAAAAGATTTATATATTTATTTATGATAGACAGAGAGAGAGAGAGAGGCAGAGACACAGGAGGAGGGAGAAGCAGGCTCCATGCCGGGAGTCTGACGTGGGACTCGATCCTGAGACTCCAGGATCGCGCCCTGGGCCAAAGGCAGGCGCTAAACCGCTGAGCCACCCAGGGATCCCCAAGATTTTATTTAGATTTTATTTTTTAAAAAAGATTTTATTTATTTATTCATGAGAGAGAGAGAGAGAGAGAGAGAGAGAGGCAGAGGGAAAAGCAGGCTCCATGGAGGGAGCCCAATGTGGGACTCGATCCTGGGTCTCCAGGATCACGCCCTGGGCTGAAGGCGGCTCTAAACCGCTGAGCACCGGGGCTGCCCAAATGTGTGATTTTGAGATGCATTTTGACTCTCAAAAGTTCTCAGAATGCTAAAAACTCTATTACCATGTTTTCACCAGACAGGCTCCCCACCTTTTTTTTTTTTTTTTAATTTTTAAATTTTATTTATTTATGATAGGCACACAGTGAGAGAGAGAGAAGCAGGCTCCATGCACCGGGAGCCCGATGTGGGATTCGATCCTGGGTCTCCAGGATCGCGCCCCGGGCCAAAGGCAGGCGCCAAACCGCTGCGCCACCCAGGGATCCCCCCACCTTTCTTAAATATTCACGGAAACTAAATTAGAACTAGAGTTTTGAGTCTTCCATGGGATTGTCCTTTTGCTCCTAGATCAGGTGTCTATGTGTTTTACATAATTGATTAAACTAGCGATCCCTGGGTGGCTCAGCGGTTTAGCGCCTTCCTTTGACCCAGGGCGCGATCCTCGAGTCTCCGGATCGAGTCCCACGTCGGGCTCCTGGCATGGAGCCTGCTTCTCCCTCTGCCTGTCTCTGCCTCTCTCTCGCTATCATGAATAAATAAATAAATCTTTAAAAAAATGATTAAACTTTACATTTGCTACTTGTTAAAAAAGAAATACTAGGTGCATGTAGAAGGGAGGAAGGAATGAGAGAGACTGGCAAGGACCAGACCATGGAAAGGAGTTTGGACAGTATTCTAAATGCAGTGAGCTTTTGGAGGGATTTAAGCAGAGGAATTACATAAATATATATATGTAGCGATACGAACAACAGATTTTATAGAGGAGGCAAGATTGGAAGCAAGGAGACATGTGATAAGGTTCTAGTCTTTCTCCAGAGGTGACAAGATAGAAGGTGGGGGGTGGGGATAAAGCTATGCATTCTAGATGTTTCAAGTATAAGAGATTTAAGTGTAGATTAGAGGTGATTTTATGAAATGGGAGGTAGAATTTTTTTAAAAGATTTTATTTATTTATTCATGAGAGAGAGAGAGGCAGAGGCAGAGGCAGAGGCAGAAGCAGGCCCCATTCAAGGAGCCCAATGTGGGACTCAATCCTGGGTCTCCAGGATGATGCCCTGAGCCAAAGGCAGATACTCAACCACTGAGCCACCCAGGTGTCCCATAGAATTTTATTAAGCATAATCTTCACTGTCTGTGCATGAGTAAATGATATGAATTTGACCTCTCAATATTTTTTGAGTAAGGTAGGTCTTAAGACAGGTAGGAACAGTACTCTATCAGTAATAATATGACAATGAAAATACATAACAGGCAGCCTGGGTGGCTCAGCAGTTTAGCGCCACCTTCGGCCCAGGGCGTGATCCTGGAGACCCAATTGAGTCCCACATCGGGCTCCCTGCATGGAGCCTACTTCTCCCTCTGCCTGTGTTTCTGCCTCTCTCTCTGTGTCTCTCATGAAAAAATAAATAAAATCTTAAAAAAAAAAACACAACAGATAACATGCTCTTTTGCTTAAATTTGTCTCTACTACACACATTGCTAAAGGTTTAATCATATAACAGTGTGTATTCATGCTTTTACTGTTATATATTCACCCAAATGAATGCACATCTTTCACCATGGGCTGCATTTGTGTTTGAAGGGGTTCAAGCAAGCTGCAGACCTCAGTGGCATAGGCCAGGAGGAACGGGACTTTTTCCTGTTATGAGTCTGTGAAACCCATACCATGGAGCACATTAATTGTAAATACAAAATGCAATGGTAGGGATTCCCGGGTTGCTCAGTGGTTTAGCGCCTGCCTTTGGCCCAGGGCGTGATCCTGGAGACCCAAGATCGAGTCCCGCGTTGGGCTCCCTGCATGGAGCCTGCTTCTCCTTCTGCCTGTGTCTCTGCCTCTCTCTCTCTCTCTGTCTCTCATGAATAAATAAATAAAATCTTAATTAAAAAAATGCAATAGTAATGTTTGGATGTTGGGACCAAACTGTTCATTTCCTATTGTCCTGTATTTCTCCAAAATTTTAAGTATCGGTTCCTCTTATAATAAAGCTTTTTTAAAATTTTTTAAATAAATTAACTTGGGGTATTTTTTTTTTTCTTTCACAAGCTTTTAAATAGACGGGTCTTTCTTTTTTTAATATTAAACAATTAGAAATATTATATTCTAGGCTTAATATCATACCCGTGGCCTGTAATCAGGAGAAAAAAAAATGAGGAGGGGTCTGGAGAAAGGGTGGAGAAAGGCAAGAAGTGGGAGAAAGGGGGAACTCAGTAAAGAAGGGCTAGCTTGCAGGTAATTCCCCAGAACTGCCTGGCCTTCCCCGAGTTTTTCCACAGCTTTTCTTGCCCTTTAGAACATTTTCTCCACGGAAGTGGGGAATGGGAGGTATCTTGTTACAATACAAATTTTGTCCATTCTCGGGTTCAACAATTCAACAGCTCCCAATCTCGTCTCCCAGAATTAAAACCCCAATCTTTTAATTTAGCCCAGGTTGGTATCTTTCATTGCTTCAGCTACCCCACCTGCCCTTTTCCAGGCTTTTTAAGGAAAGAGCCTAGTTCTTTCCTGAGGACCACATACTCCCCACTCAAGTTTTTCACCATTTTTTCTTCCTTGGCCTCTGCCTCCAATTTTTTCCTTTGTCCTGTTCATTAGTTCATAGCACTTATGTCTGTGATTAGACATCCATTCGGGTATATTCACAACTATTATCCAAAAGTCGGACCCTCGTCCCTCTAGGTAGTCAGGCCTGGTCAGTCGAACTTCTGCAAGGTTCCCAGCTCACTGCACTGTATCCTCCACACAGTAGGTACCTACTGATGACTGATGACAGTCAACGCAAGTAGCGGCTGAATTAGGGGGGGGCCCTGAACGCAGAAAAAGGGGCTCCTGAGGTCTTTCTGGGCACTGAAGCCCTGGTCTCCCATCCAGTCGCCGCAGGAATGCCATCCACGCACAGCCCGCAGGACTGGGGAAACGCTTCCGGGGGACACACAACCTCACCCAAATCCTAGCCTCCTGTAATCCCACCTCTCCCTTAGGCGGCGCTCCAGGCCGCAGCCGCTGAGTTCAGCGCAAGGCATTGCGGGATTTGTAGTTTCCGTGGGCAAAGGCCCAAGGCGCTTGCGCACTGTAGAGGCGCGCGCTGCCCCCCGCCCGCCGCTCGCCCCCCCATCAGGATTCCGGGTCCTTGTGAAGGGCGGTCCAGGCAACAGCGTTCCAACCGAATACGCTTCTATAGTCGGCCTGGGATAAGCCGGGTGGGGGTAAGAATCTGTTCCGCGCGGACCGTCACGGTGCCCTGGAAAGCGCCCGGAATAATCACACCCCCGCTCCGGAAGTGAGCAGCTTCTGGCGCGGTGCATTGTGGGGGGCGTAGTCCTCCTTTCCAGGCGGTCCTTCGCGGCGTCCCCGGGGCCGACTCCGGAGCGCAGGCGGGCGGCCGGCGCAGCGCGGGCCGGCGGGAAGCGTATTCTGGGCACGGGACGCCGGGCCAGGCCGGCCGCGCCGGGCGGCAGTAGTGGGAAGCCGCCTAAGGCTCCGCGCGGCGCCGCCCGTCGAGGGGCGGGCGGCGGCTGACCGACCGGGCCGTCGAAGGGCTCAGGAGGCCGGTGGGCCGGGCCGGGCCGGGCCAAGCCGCGCGGCGCAGCCATGCCAGGCTTTACGTGCTGCGTGCCGGGCTGCTACAACAACTCGCACCGGGACAAGGCGCTGCACTTCTACACGTTTCCCAAGGACGCTGAACTGCGGCGCCTGTGGCTCAAGAACGTGTCCCGTGCTGGCGTCAGTGGGTGCTTCTCCACCTTCCAGCCCACCACGGGCCACCGTCTCTGCAGCGTCCACTTCCAGGGCGGCCGCAAGACCTACACGGTGCGCGTCCCCACCATCTTCCCGCTGCGCGGCGTCAACGAGCGCAAAGTAGCACGAAGACCCGCGGGGGCTGCAGCCGCCCGCCGCAGGCAGCAGCAACAGCAACAACAACAACAACAGCAGCAGCAGCAACAACAACAGCAGCAGCAGCAGCAGCCGTCGCCATCAGCCTCCACTGCCCAGGCCTCCCAGCTGCAGCCGAACCTGGTATCTGCATCTGCTGCTGTGCTCCTCACCCTTCAGGCCGCTGTAGACAGCAGTCAGGCTCCGGGGTCCGTGCCCCCAGCGCCCACCACTCCCTCCGGCGAAGACGTGAAACCTATCGACCTGACCGTGCAAGTGGAGTTCGCCGCTGCAGAGGGCGCAGCCGCTGCAGCCGCCGCGTCGGAGCTAGAGGCTGCTACAGCAGGGCTGGAGGCCGCAGAGTGCCCTATGGGCCCCCAGTTGGTGGTGGTAGGGGAAGAGGGCTTCCCTGATACTGGCTCCGATCACTCATACTCATTGTCATCAGGCACCACGGAGGAGGAGCTCCTGCGCAAGTTGAACGAGCAGCGGGACATCCTGGCGCTGATGGAGGTGAAGATGAAGGAGATGAAAGGCAGCATCCGCCACCTGCGTCTCACCGAGGCCAAGCTACGAGAAGAACTCCGTGAGAAGGATCGGCTGCTGGCCATGGCGGTCATCCGAAAGAAGCACGGAATGTGAATGGGTTCCCTTTCGGCTTGCTGGACTCCTGGACCCCTGTCAGCCTGGAGGGACCTTAGGCCGCAGCTTTTGAACTCCCCTATACTCCTGGGGACATTGGTTGACAGTACTGAAGCTTAGGGCAGCTGGACTTTTTGGCTGGTGACCTGGCACCCTCTCTTGTTTTCTCATAAAGCAAGGTCCTGAAGTCTGGTACCTCAGACTCTGCACAGGTGACACCAGCAGTTACGACTTTGTCCCCCCACTCCCCACCTGACCCCCAGTTTATGTTGCAGGTTCTGGTTAAGCAGAGGCTTCGGAACCACTGAACCTGAAAATTACCCACTCAGGATGTAGGTCGGATGTCCAAGACTATGGGTTTGGGAAGACAACACGTTGAGGTTGGCCAGCATTGAGACAACTCTTATGTGTGTAGTGATAAGAGATACAAGTAACATCAGTTCTCCTCCTTTTCGTGCTTTTCCTTCCCAGGTGCAGCCTGTGATTCTGATGGGGACTGGCAGATCTGTGCTTCTGCCTACAAGGACCTCCTTCCCCAGGAGGCCATCTACAAGGGGATCTAGGTGACCTGCTGATTAAGATCCAGCTTGCCAGAGACTTAGGTTTATCCTGTTATGTTTGCTACTGGTTAAAAATTCTATTTTCTGTACAATTAGTCAGACTAAAGTTTTCACTGTGTTTGTTTGGCAAAACGAATTAAACAGAAAGTAAGGTTTTAATTTGGGTTTTGCTATTTTATTTTTATAAAGACTCATTTCCATATTCCCGAAACTTGGGAAAATAGGCCTCCCAATAGGCCTCTGCTTTAGGTCTCAAGGACCTCAGGCTGATCCTGAGGGTAGAAATGCTTCAGTGACCATGTTGTTCATAAAGGGGCCCTGAGCACATGGACCCTGGCCTCATACAAGGTTCTTACAGAGTTCTTGGCCCAGTGGACTCCAAAGAGTTTGGAAACTGCCCCAAACCGTCCCAGTTTGTGGGTTAGGGGAAGGGACAACTGAGAACTAAACTGAATTGTGACTGCTACTTCTTTTGAGGATTTTGAATTCCTCAGGTATTTTCAGCTGTGGTTGAATTTCACTTACCATTTTAAGCCTAGTACAGTGGCATACATGGGCTTGCAGTTACTTAAATTAGTGAAGACCACAGCTGGAGCCAGCCATGCCTCCTGCATGCATAAGAATTATAGATACCTTGGCCTTGGTACATTTGCATTGTGGAGGAGTTGGGATTTGTGATCTTTTGACTCATTTTCTTGCCTGTTTCTACTATGTAGATTAGATATTGTAGGGGTGTGGTGATATTTTTATCTGTAGATTCAAGTAATTTAGCTCAAAGCCAATGAGGAAAGGCTACCTTTAAAGCCAGCCCTATTTACGATGGGTGTTCAGGCACAAATGGACACTTCTTGGACTCCATAAAACATGACTCCATTCTATGTTACCTTAGGAAAAGCCACTTCCCTGGGGGCTTTCCTTTTATCTGTGAACTGAAATGACAAATGTTTCTCTAATCTCTGCTTTCCTCTTGGCCCCTTGGCACTGCCTTGAGAATCAAGTCTCTGGTGGGGGAGAGGGGTAGAGTAGAGGTTGTACAGGTGCGTAGTTGGAGAAGGGATTGGACCTATGTTCCTAGCATTAGTTCTGGCTAATCATAAATAAGGTGGTGGAAGGGCAGCATTGCCCTTCCAGACTAGTGGGGACTGAAGCCCATTGTGAGCAGCTAACAAGCCAGTCTCTCACATGTCCCCCACTCTCCACTAGGGAGTGAGAGCTTTCTCAGGCTCAGTCTATGCTGTTTAGTGTATCCTAGCTCCTTGTTGAAGGCTCAGTTTGTGCTATGGCTCACTTGGACCTCTTAGCAGCATTTGCAGGACAGGTGAGGGCCAAGCTCTGGCCAGGGCTCTGGAGGGTATGTGTATACAACATATCCAGTGTCTTAGCTTCTTGGGGGTCGGGGTAGTGGTGGTGGGATGACAGTTTAGAACAAGGGAAGGCTCAAATTCACCACAAATAGGACAGTGGAGAGTTCTAAGAAATAAGCATCTAGTCAGGCAAAGTAGTGCAGACCTGGGATTTAACAAACAGAAACTTGGCCTGGTCTTACCAGCCATGCCCATCAAGTGAATGTGTGTGTGCATATTGGTGAAGGAGCAAGATTTATGGAAGAAGAGGAATACTGGGATCTCTGTCTAGGAGGGAAAGCATGGAGCTGCCAGGATATTTCCTTTACCTGTGGTCCACATGAGTTAGCTGCAGAGCATTTCCCCAACAGGCCTAACTTAGACACAGGCCTTACCTCAAATGTTTGCATTGCCCAGGAAACAACTAAAACGGGTGATGAAAGGACAAGGATGGGGCAGAGATTATTGACAATCTGGTCACTTAAATCACGGGAAAAGTTTAGGTTAGCCAGTTCTCTTTTATGAAATTCTTGGCTACCCTGACTGGGGCAAAAATGAAAACAACAAAAAACTTATGAGAATGTTTTGGAGACCCCAACTGTACAAGTCTAAGAGTAATCCTGTCTCCAGCAGAGTCCCACTTGAGCATTTGAATCTCCAGCCGAAAGGAAAGCCTCGACTGCTCGAAACCAGCTTTGGGCCACCTCACAAGGCTCGTGAATGTTGGGACAGCAAAACTTTCGGTTCCGCCCTGGCTGGCTTTAGAGCACGGTTCCAAAGTGTCGGGTGGGGGGGGCGGTAGCGGGGTGGCAGCTAGAGCACCAAAGGGGAGGAGGATTCGGGAGCGGAAACCGCCCAGGGGCCCAGGGAGGGGCGGCTGGGCCTGCTTGGGGCCAAGCGGGACTCCCACGGAGGCGGGGCCTGCTCCAAACCACCGCGCGACCTGGGCGGGGCCAGACCAGCTGAGACCTGGCGACAATTGAGCCCTGACCCTTGTCTGGCGCCAACCTCGGGTGTTCCAGAGGCTTCCGCTAGACCACAATTCTCAGGGGCTCGCCCTGGCAGCCTCCCTCCCCGGCTTAGCCTCACCTCCCGCGCTGCGGGCCGTGGCTGGTTCTCGGCGCATAGCACACCGGGAACTGTAGTTTTCTCCTGGCGCACCTATGCCAGGAAGGAACTCGGGGGGGACTGCGTTTCCCAGAGTGCAGCGGGGTGGCGAGGGAAGGCAGGGGGGAAGGGACAGTCGGTCGCAGACCGCGCTGGGTTGCCGCCGCCGCCGCTGCCGCCATCGTGCCAGCCCCTCGGGTGAGTGTCGGGGCGAGCGCGCCGGGGCGGGAGCTGGGCCGCTGGAGCCGCGCTCTGGGCCGCTCGTGCCTCCGCTGCCAGTCTCCGGGCGCCCCCCCCCCACACCGGCGGCCCGAAGCCGCGCGGGGACGGGGCCATGTGTCGCGCGCGGCTCCGCCTCCCGCCGGTCCTCTGAGGCGGCGGCCGGGGGGAACACAGAGAGACAGCCAGGCGCCTTTCTGGCCCCATCGTGTCCATGGCGGGTGCACCGGACTGCGCGGTGGCCGGGCCTTTTACTCTCTGGTCCAGACCACCCGGATGGGGCTCTCCGGGCCCCGCCCCGTCTGGCCTAGCCCGGCCTGCCCGAGTCCCGCAAGCTCTGCAGGCAGGCTAGCGGGACGACCCCAGCCCCACGTCCTGCCACCCGCCAGCGATGGATCCGGGGATGGGCAAGCGCCACCCGGCCCGTTCTGGAATCAGCATTGGGTAAGGGCGCTTTCCTGCCGCAGCCCGGGATTATAGGACTCTCAACCCGGTTCCCGACCATAGCCAGGCTAGGATGTAGGTGAATTCTCCCCTGCTTGTTTGCCCATCGGGAGTGCACAAAACCTATCTCCCAATCTCCCACTCTGGAACTGATGCGTAGGTTCCTGCGTGGAGGGCAGGGTCAGGGAATCTCGGGCGGGAGGGGGTTCCACATAGGACTTCATCCCCCGCCAGCCTTGGAGGATCTGGCCTGATGCGATGAGGCGGCTCCGGACTGGTAGGCTCAGACCCCGCCCTTCTATCGGGGACCAGGCCCCAGCTGTGGGTGGGTTGGCCGGCCCTGTTAGTGGAGGAGGGGAGAAAGGAAGCCAAGGAGGTGAAGTTGGATGTGTGAGCCCCCAACGCTTTATTAGCCTTCTCCAGCACAGCCTAATCCTCATA
Organism: Vulpes lagopus; assembly: GCF_018345385.1. Taxonomy (NCBI): domain Eukaryota; kingdom Metazoa; phylum Chordata; class Mammalia; order Carnivora; family Canidae; genus Vulpes; species Vulpes lagopus. The sequence continues at coordinate 108,470,971 of NC_054833.1, read as the reverse complement.
TCTGCCCTTCCCAGAGTCATCTGCCCTCTTCCTACAGAGAATGATTCCAGGAGAATGGTGGTGATAAGGTGGGATTTAGTGGAGGGGAAAGTAGAATCCAGGCCTGAGGTCCATGAAGCCAGTGCCAAATAAGAGACTGAGTTTGAAGCCACATTGGTGGGGAGGCACATTTGGGCTGTGGGGCTCAGATTCAGACTCTGTGGGGCCCTTCTGAACCCTGGCCTGGGTAGGAGAACCAGAGCTAAAAGCTGCGGAAAGTCAGGCTTCTCTCACTTACTTGCTCACTTCCCACAGCTACAGTAACCTATGTACAGGCAGGAGGCTGATTGAGCCTTGGGAAATTGCCTTCAGTGAAGGCTCCAGTGACCCCTTTGAGTCCTGGGAGAAGAGTATCTAACCTTAGAGTAGTTCTCTGACAGGCTTTGTAAAGGCATTTCTGATTGACTATTGATTAAGGGACCAGTCCAGAGACGACAGAGGGATTTGGGGAAGAAACAACTTGTCTAGTCTTGATTCCACTGACCCAGTACAACTTCTGAGCCATAGTACTTGCAAGGATTAAAGAAACAGCTAAGTTTCTGCAGTCCTGGCTTCAGCAGCAAGCATGTCTCCTAGGAAAGTTGAGTTAGGCCCATGATGCAGAAAGCTGCCATTCTTGGACTTTTTTTTCTCCTTGAGTATTTCCCCAGGTGATGTTTCTCTAGTCATTGGGCTCCAGCCTTGGAAGTTTTCCTGCTCTTTCTAGTTATTCTCCCTGGTTAAGGAGGACAAGTGAAGATCTGTCTATATCTTCTAACCAGCACTTCCCTTCTCTCTGAGCTCAAACGTCCTAGTCCACATTCTGGCCCATAAGCACATGGAAGTCAGGTTCATTTAGCAGATTCAGGAGGATCTGACTTGCTAGTGGAGATGGGCAACAAGGAGGGACTACCCACAGGACATACTAGGATCACTCACTGTGAGGGAATCTCTTAGTAGTAGAAGCAGTTGTTTCAGGACCCTCTCTAGATTGTCAGGATTGGCTCTGTCTAGGACACAGGTTTTGGGTGAACTAGGCTTATAGTTGTGGATTAGTTTGCACATTCCAAGGCCTTAGGTGACTTAATGACAATGATTTCCCTTCAAGGTCAAAAAGATACTGTTCCTTCTCCATACTGTTTCTTCACCACTGCCTGCAGTGTCAGGAGTAGGAGGCATTCAGGTCTCTCTCTGTCTCTCTCTCTGTCATTCCAACCCTAGAAGTTTTCTATAACTAATGTGTCTGGGCTTAGCTAGCTATTGGTAGGCATCCTGACCCTGAGAAGTCCTTGACCTTTCTGGAACTTGGCAGGCCATCTATCTCGGAGATAAGAGGAGAATCTTGAGTTTCTTTAGAATCTGTCTGCAATCTATTCATGTAGGGCTGACTAGGAAGTGGGGTCTGGCATGGGGTAGTCAAGATGTAGCTGCATAAGCATGGCAGAGTGTGAGGGTACCTGGGTTCTCAAAAAGCTCAAAATTAGGTCCTTTAGTGACCTGGAATGTACTTCTCTCCAAGCCACATCTTTATTCTGCTCTCTTTGCAGTTGGGTTGGGGTGGCATGAATGATTTAAGAGTGACGCAGATTGTCAAATTTTAGAACTAGAAGACCCTTACATTTAAAAATTCTGGGATTCCTTTACTGGAGGATTAGTATCTTGCTTGGATTTTTTTCTTTTCCTTTCCCAACAATGATTATTTTTCAGCAACCATTCTTTGGCCTTTTCTGTGTGTCAGGTTCTGGACTGAGGCTGAAGGTAGAAGAATGAATCCTACCCAGTCCTGGTGCTGGGGAAAGGAGGTAACGTTGCTATTATGTACCTAGGCCTGAGTTGAAGGGACCTATTGGGGCTCTTGGCACTGTGCAGAAAAGGGGGCTTTGGAATGATGAGAGCACTGAAGAAGAAAGGCTGTTAATGAGCTCACTCTCCTCTCCACTTCCTGCCAGAAACTATAGAGCAAGGTATACTTCCCGTAGTGGGCACAGGAAGGTCTGGGGTTTTCGGGGCAGTGCTGTCACCACTCCAAATTGCTGTGGCTGTTGAGTCTAGCTGCTGTCATCTACAGCTTGCTCTTAGTCTCCTGGGGGTCCCTGCTGGGTATGCTCCCAGTGTCTGGAAATCCCACCAGCGTTGTATAGTCAGTGGCTTCTGCCCCTTTCACTGAGACCCTCTCAGGTCACCTTTATTCAAGTGTGGTACCTATCAGGACATCTTCCCAGAGTGAGACATAGAGCTGCTCTCCCTCAGAGATGAAAGGGAATAGTCCTTTCAGAGAGAGGGGAGTGGATCCAAAAACTTTTCCACAGGATGGACATTGAAAGTTGAGCAGGATTTCTCATGGCCTGGTGTTGTTGAGCTGAACCTCCTCATGGGTTTTTTTTTTTTTTTTTTTTTACTTTTTTTACATTTAATTTCTTCTTTTTAAATTTTTTTATTTGTTTATTTTATTTTTTTAAAAGATTTTGTTTATTTATTCATGACAGAGAGAGGCAGAGACACAGGCAGAGGGAGAAACAGGCTCCATGCAAGGAGCCCGATGTGGGACTCAATCCCGGGACTCCAAGATCATGCCCTGGGCTGAAGGCAGATGCTAAACCGATGAGCCACCCAGGGATCCCTTATTTGTTTATTTTAAAGATTTATTTATTCACAAGAGACCCAGAGAGAGAGAGAGGCAGAGACACAGGCAGAGGGAGAAGCAGGCTCCTCACAGGGAGCCCGATATGGGACTCGATCCCAGGACCCCGGGTTCATGCTCTAATCTAAAGGTAGATGCTTAAAAAAAAAAAAAAAAAAGGTAGATCCTCAACTGCTGAGCCACCAAGGTGTCCCTAATTTCTTTTTTTTTTTTTTTTTTTTAAAGATTTTTAAATTTATTTATCCACAAGAGACACAGATGCAGAGAGAGGCAGAGACACAAGCAGAGGGAGAAGCAGGCTCCATGCAGGGAGCCCGATGTGGGACTCGATCCCGGTCTCCAGGATCATGCCCTGGGCTGAAGGCAGCACTAAACCGCTGAGCCACCCAGGATGCCCAATTTCTTCTTTTTTTAAAAAAATATTTATTTATTGGGGATCCCTGGGTGGCTCAGCGGTTTAGCGCCTGCCTTTGGCCTAGGGCGCGATCCTGGAGTCCCGGGGTCGAGTCCCACGTTGGGCTCCCTGCATGGAGCCTGCTCCTCCCTCCTCCTGTGTCTCTGCCTCTCTCTCTCTCTCTCTCTGTCTGTCATAAATCAATCAATCAATCAATCTTAATTTTTTTTTTTTTATTGACTGAGAGTGAGGAAGAGTGAGCAAGAACAAGCAGTGGGAGGCAGAGAGGCAGAGAGAGAGGGAGAAGTAGGCTCCCCACTGAGCAGGGAGCCTGATTGGGGGGTGGGGCTTCTTGATCCTAGGACCCTGGGATCATGACCTGAGCTGAAGGCAGGTGCTTAACCGACTGAGCCACCAGATGCCTTATTTAATTTTTTCTGATGCGCTGTTTGAGATTTTGTGTTTGGAGTTGGGTTTGAACTGGCTACCCCTTCCCAGCCTTGAGACTTTTTACCTTGACCAAATGTGACAGGAATTCTTGATTCCCTCCCTGAGAGAGGCAGCAGTGTGTAGGTTATATCTGGAGTGACTTCCAGGCCCATGTGATACGATTGTTTTGGTCAGCATCCCAGATACCAGGTCCATGTAGCACCTTCCCCTAAAGATTCTGGGAAGAATCTTTTGTTCAGGTCTGGCTATGACTGTGGAAGGGTCTTGGTTGCCCAGGAAGAACACTAGAGAACTGGGAGGTGGCTGTGCTCACTGGCCCCAGGGCTTCCACCACCAGCTGACCTGCTATGGCTGAGAAATTTCTTTTACTGCCTTAGGCCTTACTCCTTATATGTTGCTGGTACATGTTCTGTTCTAAGCCCTGAGACTAGAGAGGGGCCTACCCCAGAGAAGGAGAACCTCCTTCTCATGAGAAGGGTGTGTTTGAGGTATCTGGGAACTCATGACTGCTTGCTTCAGTAAACTGGGGATATTCTGGAATGATTGCTTCTTAGAATCTCTGATACTTCGTCAGAGCCAGTGGGTCTCACCAGGGCAGAGACTGCTGCCCCCTGGAGTTATGTCTCTGTGTGAGACGTTGGTTCCACTCCCAGAAGTGGTTTTAGACCTAGGTGAATGCGAGTTCTCACTTGTCTCTATGGTGTAGTCCTGCTTTGACCAGCTGAGCATGCACGCAGGGGCTTTCTGTCCTGAGAGGGACAGAACTTGCTCATTTTGGAGAGCAAGAAAAGGCCTAGGCTCCTTTCCTCGCCACCTCATTTGTTACCTCTACACTTCCCACTATTTGACATTGGCTCTCAGCTGTTCCAGTTTAGCTCAGTTTAGTGGACATTATAATGCTGCCTATGCCAGTGGCCATATGTGGTCTTGAATTCTTTCTTACACTCATGGAATTTTGGTTTCCTCATCTAGAAAATGATGATAATCATACTAACTTTAGAGCTGTGAGGCTCAAATGAGAGAACACATGTAACTGTTTGGGTCACAGAAGAAGGCATTCCATTCAGCACCATGGGGACTCTGTACGGGTTCATCCCTTTTTTCTGCTCACCTCAGTCTCAGAGTCTCATGATGGTTTTGGCCAGGCAGGCATGGTCATAGCAGACCACGGAGGTGGTCACTTAGGGGCTTCAGGCCCAACTGGGGAGCCAAGTTCATATATACCCCATCAGCGATTTCATAGCCCAGGGTTCAGTTCATGGATGGGAGCTGGCTGGGATGGGGCCCCAGAGATTTCTGAGTGATGTGGGAAAGGGGGCCTCCTCAGGGACCGAGTATAGATCAGAGAGACCAGAATGCAGGTCTCAGGATTCAACTCCTGAGCCAGCCAGGGCACCCTGAAAGCTCTGGATCCTTCCTCCAGGCAGAAGAGGAGGAAAGGGCCCTCAGGGTGCTGGGGGCACCTAAATCTCGGGTCTGCCCCAGGAAGAGATTCTGTCCTGGGCAGCCATTCAGGCACCAGGCCTCGGCTGCTTGCTCTCTAGACTTGAGGCAGGAGAGTGGTGGTCTAGGCGGTTGCCAGTCCTGGGTGGAGGCTGCTCCCTGATGCAATATCCTTGCAGGAGGCTGAGGTAACCACCTTTTTTCTAGTTCTTGACCTGGGGCTTCACTTTGGACCTGACTCCTAGGAGACGGGGTCAGGGGGTCATACAATGAGGGAAAGGAGGAGTAGGCTAGAGGCCAGACCTTGAGGGTGTGGTTGTGTGCCTGCTGTTGAGCCATAGCTGCCCCTCAGGTGACCAGAACTTTGAGGAAAGAACGGGGGTTGGGCCAAGCCTCACTTGCCACACCCTCAGACAGACATGACTGATGAAAAAGGGTTGTCTCCTGATGACTTGGACAGAAGGTGGAGGTGGAGGGGAAGTGGGTCACTTGGCCACTTAAATTTAGCAGGGTTTGCCCAGAATTCACTCCTCCAGAGAAGGGCTGGGCCAGGGACTATGGGAACAAGGCTGCTTAGGTCAGGGAGGCAGATCATAAATAAATGAAGTGTGACTATTTCATGCAGCAATAAGCACTAAGAAAACAAAACAAGATGATGAAATGAGTAGCTGAGCAGTTCCTTTAGACTGAGTGGTCAGTGTCTGTGAGAAGGTGACATTTGAGCTGACACGTATGTGACAAGGAGCCAGATACATGAAGATCTAGGGAGAATAGTGATCCAAGTAGAAGGATAAACAGTTACAAAGCCCCTGGGTGAGAATAGGCTCAGCATGTTCCAGAAAACGGAAATGCCCTGACCGGCTGTAGAGGACGGGGGACAGGGTAGCAGGAGATGAAGTTGGACAGCCAGGAGTGCAGGTCACCCAGGGGCCTTGAAGGCAGGCTAAGTGATTGAAACTTTGTTAGTGGAGAATGGGAAGAGAAGTCACTGGAGGGCCATAGGGCATGTTAGGGTAATTAATGGCCATGGTTGATACTGATTTCAAGGATCCCACTAGAGCTTGGCATATCTGCTTCACATTCGCTGCAGGCCTTGATGATAGGTGCCCCAAAAAAGACAATTATGAGTCTTTCTGTGTATCATTCTGGAGTTTGTAGCACCTTTTTTTTTTCCTTTTAAGATTTTATTTATTTATTCATGAGAGACACACAGAGAGAGAAAGAGAGAGAGACGCAGAGACACAGGCAGAAGGAGAAGCAAGCTCCATGCAAGGAGCCTGATGCGGGACTTGATCCTGGGACTCTGGGATCACGCCCTGAGCTGAAGGCAGGTGCCCAACCATTGAGCCACCCAGGCGTCCCTGGAGTTTGTAGCATCTTATTCCCCATTACCTTTGCCCCCCCAATCCCTACCCCAGGCCTAGCTAAGCCAGGATCTATTTCTGATTTGCTGAGATGGTAGGACTGAGCTGTGACTTTGCAGGTTTGGGAAAACTGTGAGATCATCCCCCATGAAAATCCCTATTGTTGGGTTTGGTGTGGAAATCTGCCTGGTGCCTTTGTTTGGAGACAGAGGCCGTGGTTCAGGCCTGTCTTGCCCCTCTGAGAAAGTGGAGTTTGAAGGTCAGGGCTTCAGTCGTTCATGCCCAGAAGCACCTCTGTCACTGGTGTGATATGCTCATTTTTAAATTCTGACCTACTGTCTCTGGGGGGCTTGGCCCTGGAGTAGTCCGCTAAACCTGGTTCCATCTAGTTCCACCATCCACTAGGCTCATGGCCTTGAGAGAGTTAGCTAACCTTTCTGAGCTTCATTTTGCTTAAGTATATTGTGGGAGTTGACTCACAGGGTGTTAGGAGCAAATGCACATAAAGCTCTTAGCACATTTCTGTGTCTAATTCGCATTAGTGAAAATGACATGTTATCAGCTGGACACTGCTATTTAAGTTTTGTCACTGGAAACAATGACCCAGAATTTGAGGATAAAAATGAAATTTTTCTGTTGTCTAATGGCATCTACTGGACGAGAGGTTTTAACTTGGGGTCTATGACTGAACCTTAGAGAGTGTGAACAACTTGAAATTATTCACAAGGCTGGGGCATCTCTACCTCTGTGTAGATTTATTGGGAGAAGGCTCCAGGTTTTGAGACATTCTTAGAGGGTCTTTGCACCCACAGAGACCTAAAGGTCAGTGAAGGCTGATGCTCAGTGGGCAAGAGGTCATTAAGGTCATTTCTGCTCCTCAAGGAGCCTGGCCTCAGTCAGCCTGCGGACTGTTGGGGTGAAGCAGGAGATGGTGTGGTCAGCAGCCCTCTTGGAAGAACTGTAGGAGACGCTGTCATGAAGGTCAGTCCCCAATCTGATGTGAGGCTGCTTCTGAGCCTTGGCATTTTTCTTTTCAGATTGTTCTTTCTATAGTATATGTATTAGAAGCAAGGTCAGGGCTTGCTAGCCATCCTGGGGAACATCCTCCCTAGCTGGCCCAGACCCCTCCCTGTGTTGCATGGGGATAGGTGAGCACTTTGCTCCCCTTTTCTTTTTCTGGATATAGGAATGCTGCCTCCCCGCCATGAGTTGAAAGCTTTGTAGGAGGTTTGGAGTCAGAAACTGTAAATCCTGTGGTTAGGTGAGCCATGCTCTGTGCTCGGGGATTGAGGTGGGGTGGAGTGGGTATAGCAAGAAACAGGCTGGAACCTTCCTAGCCCAGAGCTACTGTGTTTAGGCAGAGGAGCTGGCCCTGGCTCTATTGATACAGTTTTGTATGTGGGGTTGGGGTCAACATTTGAGTTTGGGAAGGAGGACCCAAATAGATGGGGTCTGAACAGTGACTTGAGAGAAGATCAGGAACTGACCAGGCAGATGAGAGGGAGGACATCCAGCAGGGCGATTCATGGGGTAGGAGTGGGGTGAAAACCAGTGAGCAAGCCCTCAGCAAGTTCTGGTCTGTATGTGGAGCTGGATGAAGGTAGGAGAGAGTGGTAGGGACACATGGACAGTTGTGGTTGGCCACCAGTGGAGCTTCAGGGTTTAATCCAGAAGTGAGGCCATTGTAGAGAAGAGAAATGGCCAGCTTTGTCATTTAGAACTGAGGGACAAAGTTAGCAGAAAGAAAGCATTGGCTTTGATCAGGAGACCTAGTATCAGTCCTGGTGTACTTACTTGCCACTGGACTTGGGGCAAGACAAATCACTGAACCTTAGTTTTCCCCACCTGTGAAGTGGGATGACAGTGGGATCTGACCACATGGTTATTATGATGACTACCTGGCAGTAAACACATCAGAGTCAAGCAGGCCAACAAGGTTGGTATTGGCTTCAGGGACACTTCTTGGAAAAGACCTCAACCCAAATAGTTTTGAAGATTCCTACTTACAACTTTCTGGGAGCCCCTGAGCAATCTCATTCCTTAGGAAAGCTGACTTTGCCCTACCCTGCTCCACTAGACTAGAGTGCTCTTCTGTCCCTTTATCCCTCCACCCTCTTCACTCTACCGCTACTTCTGCCAAGTAGTTTTAATATTGGCAAGTTATCACACCTTAAGAACAATATTGAAAAAGGAAAAAAAACACTCCCGCATTTCCTCTGCATCACTGCCCTACCACATGGCACCACTTTTCTTGTCTTTGGTGTTTTGTTTTGTTTTGTTTTTTAAGATTTTATTATTCATGAGAGACACAGAGAGAGGCAGAAACATAGGCCGAGGGAGGAGCAGGCCTCTGTGGGGAGTCTGATGACTCAATCCCAGGACCCTAGGACCATGACCTTAGCCAAAGGCAGATGCTCAACCACTGAGCCACCCAAGCACCCCACTTTTCTTGTCTTTGAATCAGCTTTTATTTAGCCTTTTTTCCTGTCATCCTCCATCTTCAGTTTCTTGGTTTCCTGCCCTTATCTCTTTTCATGCACCCAAACACTGGCTTGTTTTTTCTTCTTTTTTTTTTTTTAATTAGTTTTTATTTATTTATGATAGTCATCACAGAGAGAGAGGCAGAGACACAGGCAGAGGGAGAAGCAGGCTCCATGCCCTGGGAGCCCAACGTGGGATTCGATCCCGGGTCTCCAGGATCGCGCCCTGGGCCAAAGGCAGGCGCTAAACCGCTGCGCCACCCAGGGATCCCTGGCTTGTTTTTTCTAATCAGCATACTCTTTTTCTAAGACCTTCCCTGAGGGCTGCCCAACCTTGCTGAGGACAGAGGGAGAGATGGCCCTCGTCCATTCCTCCAGCTTTCCCCTTGCCCCGGAGCTCTTGGGGGCTGAGCAAGACATCTTGGGGTAAGATACTGTAGAGCTGGGCCACAGTGAGTGAGCCAAACAGAGTGAATACTAGGGTGGAAGGGGCAGAGATGGGGAATGGCTATAGCCACAGTCTGACCCCTTGGAAATGTGACCAAGACAGCAGCTGAGCCTAGCTGTTGATTCTATGCTTTTCCCACTTGTTGATTTGTTTCTTGGCAGAGTATAAACTGGGACACACCTTGTGTTCCTGTGTAGCAGGCGTGACCGGGTCCAGGCTTTCTTTTCTGCTTGTTTTAGACTTTTCCTGGACATTTCTTAGTCATCCCAGTACTGAGCTCCTATTTTTAGTGCCACCACCTCCTATGGGACCTAAAATAAAGCTGGCTCATCTTCCTGCCCCTTCATTGGCTGGAGTATAGGTCATAGGCTAGGAGATTGGCTGGATTGGGGATAAGCCACTGCCCCCCTACACTATCCATCCCAGCTGGCTCCTTTGGCCTTTGGTGAGGTCATAGGGACTGGAGTGAACTAGCAGGTTCCCTTCGTGAGGCTTTACAACCACTGGCAACATCAGGGTTCCACCCCTTTGCAGAGGAGGAAGCTGAGGCCCTTCTTAGGGCAGTGACTTGCATCAGATTCCACCACTGTTAATGGTTGTCTGCCAGGGTTGAACCCAGCTCCTCACCGCTTTGGTTCAGAGTCCTGTTATCAGGAGATGGGGAGGTAGTCAGACCCAACTACAGAACCATATATGATATTCTGCTGTCATGGAATCCTTCAGTGAGATGTGGGCTTCCTAGGGGGAGGGAGGGTGGTTAACAAAGCCAGAGTGGCTCTCATCTGGGGCTTGAATTTGCCCCAATTTACACCCTTGGAGCTGTGATGTTTCTAGCTGGTAGGGGGTCTCCTTTCCCCCCTCAGAGACCAGAGAGGGGCAGCCCCTTCCAATAGAGGCAGTGCTGGGATGAGGGGTGTGAAGAGATGACATATTTCCTCCTCATAGCCTCCATTTGTCTTCCCTGTACCCCTCAGTATTACTGTCTGATATTTGGAACTCCTGTCCTTAGTTCTGAAGTGAGTAGGAATGAAGAAATGAAGAGATGTTACCTATGCTCAAAGAAGTAAACTGCTCCCTTAAGACTAAAACGGAAGATCAATAAAAGGACTAAAATAAAGAGTCACTTACTCTTTTATTTCCAGTGAGGCATTGAGGAGCCATCTCCCACTCCCTCACTGGGTCTTCTTCCACCCACCAGTACAGCCCTGGGACAGTATTGATGGGTGATGGGGTTGAGGACTGCAATAGAAGATACTTCACATACAGATATCTGTAGTTTCTGACCTCTAAAGTGGGAAGAATAGTAGTAACTCTGGCCTTGCAGGTTGTTGAGAGGATCAAATGAAAAGATGTGGGAGAGTGGTGTGAGTTCTTCCTTAAAGGCCACACCCTGCCATTGGGCATTGAAAGACTTGCTATGATTTTCCTTTGTCTTGGCTCCACCCTCCGCTCCCATCCTGTGTGCTTCACATCTCTGGCACCCCTTCATTTCATCATTCAGAGCTCCTCAAAGGAGGAGCTCAGTCTGGTCCACCTCTGGGCTCCCTGCACTGGTCTGTATTGGAAGGGGCCTCCTACCAGTTAACCTGGGCCTCTATTATGTTCCCTGGGAGAACACACTTCAGCCAAGGACTGTCTGCTCCAGGAGGCCAAGAAGGGTGGGGTTGGTGAAGAAACAGCAACTGGCCACCTCCTGCTCCTTTGGTACCAACACTTCCCTCTCTGTTTTGCTGATCTTGCAGGTCTCAACAAGGCCGGGTGACTCTCCAGAATGGGAGACAAGCCAATTTGGGAGCAGATTGGATCCAGCTTCATTCAGCATTACTACCAGTTATTTGATAACGACAGAACCCAACTAGGTGCAATTTATGTAAGTCTTCAGCTCTAGGGCTTGAATGGGACCCCAGGGGATCAATTCAGATAATTGGGCTAGGGTGTCAGTTCACAAATTCTAGCAGCCCTTACTGGATTTGACTATATCCTTTTATAAATATATATATATATATATATATATATATATATATATATATATATATATGATTTTTTTTATTTATTCACGAGAGACACAGAGAGGGAGGTAGAGATATAGGCAGAGGGAGATGCAGGCTCCCTGCGAGGAACCTGATGGGGGACTCAATCCCAGGACCCTGGGATCACAACCTGAGTCCAAGGCAGACACTCAACTGCTGAGCCACCCTGGTGCCCCTTGACTATATCCTTCCATCTGAGTTTCTGTCCATGGGACAGGTTACCTGAGGCCTAGCCCAACTACCTGGTCTACATGTTCTCTTCTGTCATCTTCTGTAAGAGTAGGGATCCTGGTGTCCTTGGCAGGGTGTTCTAGGCTTGCCATTCCATTGTCCTGGGAGTGCCTCTGATTCCAGAGTGGGCCAGAGCAGGCAGATGCTGGGGCTTGTGCTCTGTGGAGGCAGCAGCTGTGAGCATCATCAGTACAAAGCTGAGCACTCCTTGGAGACCCTAGGCCCAGCTTCCTTTTGGGGACCAAAAGTCCCTGGATGCTCATGGTAAACAAATGGGGTTAGCCCAGGGGGGCTGGTATGTCTTGTTGTTGTTGTTGTTTTAAGATTTTATTTATTATTTGAGAGAGTGCACGCATGCATGAATGGTGGGGGGCAGAGGAAGAGAGAGAAGCAGACCCCCCTACTGTCCAGGACCCCTGAGATCATGACCTGAGCTGAAGGCAGACACTTAGCCAACTGAGCCACCCAGGTACCCCAGGAAGGCTGGTGTGTCTTAAGAAATCCTTTTAGGCAGGCATTATTTGGTGCTATTTTAATGATGTTCATATACATCAGGAATTATTTGTGCCTGACCCTGCCCAAGATTCAGTCACAGAAATGTGATCAATTGGGACATGCCTACCAGGTCTGCCCAGAATGGAAGTGATAGGAGCCATCCAACATAGCCTCAGAGCCTGACTGTGGGCAAAGCCCTGTGTGTCTCCAAAAAGTCAGGGTCAAGTCTGAAGAAAAGAAAGGGATCTTACCAGTGGAAAACTAAATTCAGCACATGCATTATTTGGTTGTTATCATAGAGAATTTTAAAAACTTCAACTGATCTGACTCTAGGATCTTTTTTTTTTTTTTTTTTTTAAGATTTTATTTATTTATTCATGAGAGACACAGAGAGAGAGAGAAGCAGAGACACAGGCAGAGGGAGAAGCAGGCTCCATGCAGGGTGCCCGACACGGGACTCAATCCCAGGACCCCAGGATCACGCCCCGGGCCGAAGGCGGGCACTCAACTGCTGAGCCACCCAGGGATCCTGACCCTAGGATCTTGATACGTCTGTCTCATTGCTTCTTAAAATCAATTAAAGCAGTCCTGACCTAGAGAAGGGAGTTATTAGCAAGGTCCTAAAAGTGTGCTTTATGTCATTTCATATAATCCTCAGCACATGTCCCCTGCCCCCCACTCCCTTTTTAAAGATTTATTTATTTATTTGAGAGGCAATGCTGGGGGAGAGGGAGACAGAGAATCCCAAGCAGACTCCATGCTGAGCTCCGAGCCTGATGTGGGGCTCAATCCCACAACCCCGAGACTGTAACCTGAGCCGAAATCAAGAGTTGGATGCCCATCGGAATGAGCTACCCAGGCACCTTACATATCCCTTTTTAAAAATCAAGAAGTGGGTGCCTGGATGGCTCAGTTAAGTGTCTGCCTTCTGGTTGGGTCATGATCTTGTGGTTTGGGAATTGAGCCCTGCATCAGGCTCCCTGCTTAGCGAGAGACCTGCTTCTCCCTCTCCCTCTGTCCCTCCCCACTGCCCATGCTTGAACTCTATCTCTTTCTCAAATAAATAAATAAAATCTTTAAAAATAATACAAGTAAGGGCAGCCTGGGTGGCTCAGCGGTTTAGCGCCACCTTCAGCCCAGGGTGTGATCCTTGAAACCTGGGATCGAATCCCACGTTGTGCTCTCTGTGTAGAGCCTGCTTCTCCCTCTGCCTGTATCTCTGACTCTCTCTGTCTGTGTGTCTCTCATGAATAAATAAATAAAATCTTTAAAAGAAAAAAATATGGGATCCCTGAGTGGCGCAGCGGTTTGGCGCCTGCCTTTAGCCCAGGGCGCGATCCTGGAGACCCGGGATCGAGTCCCACGTCGGGCTCCCGGTGCATGGAGCCTGCTTCTCCCTCTGCCTGTGTCTCTGCCTCTCTCTCTCTGTGACTATCATAAATAAATAAAAATTTAAAAAAATTAAAAAAAAAAAAAAAGAAAAAATATATAAGTAAATAAATAAATAATGATCAGGAAACAGACTCAGAAAAATAAGTAACTTGCCAAATGTTAAGCTGGTAAGTAGCAGAAGCACATGGAGTTCTACCCCTCTTGTATTTTGGGGAAGATAGGGTATAATTAAAGAGGATGTTAATAGTGCAGAGTATGGAAGCTATTTTCAGTTCCCTTCTTTACAGGTAAGGAAACTAAAGTTTGAACTCATTTTTCTGAAACAAGGCCCTGCCCCCATGTTTTCTGGTTTTCAGATTGATGCATCATGCCTTACGTGGGAAGGACAGCAGTTCCAGGGGAAAGCTGCCATTGTGGAGAAGTTGTCTGTAAGTAAGGGCCAGGGCCATGTTTAAGTAGCTTCTTCCCTGCCCTACTGGCCACAGCATACTACCCATTCTTTTTTTTTGCAGAGCCTTCCGTTCCAGAAAATCCAGCACAGCATCACGGCACAGGACCATCAGCCCACGCCAGATAGCTGCATCATCAGCATGGTAGTGGGCCAGCTCAAGGTAATAGTACTGCTGCCTCTTAATAGTGGTGGTAGGTGCTTCTCTCTCTGCCTGTGTCTCTGCGTCTCTCTCTCCCTCTGAATAAATAAATAAATAAATCTTTTTAAAAAATGGTAAAGATGGAAAATTAAAAAAAAAAATGGTGGTAGGGAGGAGTGGGCAGGCAGAGGAGAGCCCTGCACCCCTGCCTTTTCTGTGATGTGACCTGCTTATCAAAGCATCTAGAGCTGTGCAATTCAATACAATAACCGCTAGTCATATTTTTTAAATGTTTTAATTTTAATGGTAATTTTTAAATTATATTAACAATGAAATAAAGTTAAAATGGAGTTTCTCAGTTGAACTAGCCATGTTTCAAGTCCTCATAGTCTGTCCTTGTGGCTGCCTATTGGACAGTGCAGACATAGAATTTTTTTTTTTAAGATTTATTTATTTGAGAGCATGAGCATGTGCAGGTGGGGGCATGGGCAGAGGAAGAGAGAGAATCTTGAGCATACTCCCCACTGAGCACAGAGCCTGACACAGGGCTCTATCTCACAACCCTGAGATCATGACCTGAGCAGAAGTCACGAGTTGGACACTTAACCAACTAAGCCACCCAGGTGCCCCCAGACATAGACTATTTCTGTTATTACAGAAAGTACTATTGCAAAGTACTGGTCTAGAGCCTTTTTGGAAAAGGGACAAGAGATAAAGGAGCAGGCTGGAGCTGTGGTGCCAAGCTACTGGGCCTTTGTATTGCCCTGAGGTGTAGGTGGACTTTTTGCAGGCAGCTGGCCCTGGATTGGCCAGCTGGGTACTGAGTCACAGTCACCTGTGGGAGTCCATGCTGCCACTCCCTGAGCTGGCTGCTGGCTCCTCCACCTGCTAAGCAAAGCAGATTCCTGGAACTTTTGCTTCTCTTTGCATTTTCCTTTCTTTTTCTCAAGAGATGTCCTCTTCAAAGCCTTCAGTTCAGGGATCCCTGGGTGGCGCAGCGGTTTGGCGCCTGCCTTTGGCCCAGGGCGCGATCCTGGAGACCCGGGATCGAATCCCACGTCGGGCTCCCGGTGCATGGAGCCTGCTTCTCCCTCTGCCTGTGTCTCTGCCCCCCTCTCTCTCTCTGTGACTATCATAAATAAATTTAAAAAAAATTAAAAAAAAAAAAACTTCAAAGCCTTCAGTTCAGTTCCTCAAGAACTCTCCCAGGAACTCCCACCTGTTGTGCTCCAGCAGACTGAAGCCAGATTCTTAGTTTCCAAATAAGTCTATCTGCATTCCCAAACTGGGACAAATTGGTTGCCCTTTGATAAGGTCCTCATCTCCTGGGCCCGTGTCATGGTGGGGCTCTGAAGGCTCCCTAGGCTAGGTGAGGTCTCCTGAGTCAAGTGCAAGGGCAGAAAGAGGAGGGCCCTTAGGTCTCTGCCATGGACCCAGAGGACCTGCCTTCTGGCCTGGACTTTCTTGTCAGTTTTTCCTGCCTGTCCAACATGCCCTGCCCAGAGTTGGTACTTAGGCCCTTGAGAGTGAAGAGGTCTCTTCCAGGGGACTCAATACCCACTTTCAGGCTAGCGTCAGTCATCATTGCCCATTCGTACCTGGCTTCAGGCTCATTCTGGTGTTTCTGTCCAACTCAGAATCCCCAAAAGATTGATTTGCCTTCTTGCTGATGATGCCCAGAAAACCCAGCCATGTTAGAGACAGTGCTGGTTAACTGGGCTCCTCCCCTAACTAGGCTTCATCCTGGTCTTTTGCAGTTTGGCTGAGGATGTCTTGCCTTTTATTCTCATTGCAAATGTTATATATGACGTGACAGGAAACATCAACTAGTTGTATTGCTTTGTTTTTGTTCTGTAGAGCTGTGATCACAGTGTGAACTCCGTTTTGAGCCTTTTCTCACCTTCCTGGTCACAGTCAGTATTAGCAGTAGTTTCTCCTAATTGGGTAACTGGCATAATCAGACACTAAGATTGTTTCGTTTTTAGATACTGTTATGTGGTGAGCAGTGCAGAAGTCTTTTAAATTGATCACTGTGCCTAGAGACATGGGCTCAGAGCAGGTGTGTTCTCTGCTCTGTTGCAGTAGCTAACTGGTGACATATTCTGCGGCTTAAGTGTATGCAGCAGTGCGAGCTGCCATCCATAGCCCCTCTGTGTCCAGTACATTGTATCAGTTCACATTCACAAGTATCCCTTGGCCATACTGGAATTGGAGTCCAAAACAGTAGAGTCTGATCCCCAAGTCAGCATTGTTTGTCCTGTCCCCCTGTCACTGGACTACCTTCCTATTCCTTGGCCCACTAACTGAATCATTTTCTTTCTCTTCACAGGCTGATGAAGACCCCATCATGGGGTTCCACCAGATGTTCCTATTAAAGAACATCAACGATGCTTGGGTTTGCACCAATGACATGTTCAGGCTTGCCCTGCACAACTTCGGCTGACCTCTTCCCAGCCAGGCACTCATGCTGTTTCCTCCTCCCTCCTCTTCCTGATAACTATTCACACTCCTCCAGATGCTCCAAATATCATACACAAATGAGCAGGGCCACGGTGGGAGCGGGCGCAGTGCGCTGCTACTACCGAGGTATTGTGCATGATGTTTGGATGCTAGAATAGTTGCATCTGACAGGAGAAGTTTGTGTTGTACCAGCGCATGCCTTGGAAAGACTTAAGTAATGCAAAAGGTTGTCTTTTTTTTTTTTTTTTTTTTTTTTTAATCTACTGACAAGTTGCTCTAGTAACCCAAAGAAGTGAAGGAGAAAGCAGCTGCCTCACCGCCCAGATATTGACCGCCCAGATATTGATTTGTTCGGATGTTTCAATGGCTCATGATATAATAAAACCACAAAAATTTTCTTAACAGTTTAAATTGTTTTAATTAGTTTAATAGTTGGCTGGGCATCAGTAACCACCCTGCCCCATTGGCTCTCTCATGTCCCACCTTCCCACCTCTTCCCCAACTCAGCAATAGCTGTTGCAAAGAGAAAACTGCTGAAGCAGCACTCCCAGCTAGCTCCTCCCAGAAGCCCTAGGGCATAGTATTCCCCACCTCAGCCCCCTGGTCTTGGAAAACCGAGCTGCAGACAGAGCTCAAGGCCAAGCCTGAGGCTTCCCTTGCACTCTCTAGTCAGTTCTGATGACTCCTATGTGGGGTAGGATCAGGGCTCTGGTAATAGAGATGATCTAGAATCCCATTGAAAGGGACTCATCAGGTTCAGGTGCTCCAGACTGAGGCCTCAGCAAAACTACCCTGTATAAAATGAGCAAAAGTTTGAGGGAGAGGGTCCTGTTCTACCCCAGAACAGTAAGGATCACATCCAGGGTACCCCATAAACCCCAAGCCAAGCAGAGGGCAGCTCAGGTTTTGTACTACCTGCTTTGGATATCCTTGCCCACAGAGCCAGGCCCAGTTTAGAGCTATTGAAAGTAGGCAATCTGAGTTTGAGGGATTTGTGCTCTGGGATTTCTCACCCCTCAGACCTCTGCAAGGCATCTCTAGGCCTCCTGCTTCCTCCCTCACCACACACACACTTTCACATTGTCTTCAAGTTCCAGGAAATCTTAACTCTTGGGGCAGTTAATGCTTTTCATTTTGGGGGACAGAGGCCCTCTGCTCACTGCAGAACTTGCCCTTTAGCCCTGAGACCTCTAGTGGTATAAATAAGCCTGGTGTCAAGGAAGCAACCAGAAGCTAGAACCAAACCCAGGTGTCAGGCTGGTGCCCTGTTAGGGGTTTCAGGATTGAGGAGGGTACCACAATTAGGCCTGACCTGCACTCCCCCTTCCCTCCTGCACTACAGATGGAGGCCAAGGACTTCCTCAGACCCCCCACAGGTTGCCTGGCTACACTGAGCACAGGCCTGGATGATGGATTGTTTTTAGGAGACCACAGATTCGGATTTCAGGGGGACTGATCTAGGAGGCTGGGGGGGGGGGAGTGGGGGTTGGGAGAGAGGTGGATGCCTGATGCCTCTTAAACCACCCTGTGTAAAATCTGCAATACAGCTTCTTCCATGTACCTGTGCCTGAAATTTCTGCAATAAAGAGGTGTTTGTAAACTCTGGTTTCTTTATTCCTGCCTGAGGGTGTCAAGCCTGGGTGGGTAGAGGATGCTGGGGGACATTAACAATGTGACTTTCTGGTCTGACAAGCTCCCCTAGCAATTCCTGGGCTTACGATTCCCCTGAGGCCTGGGTTGCCCTACCGTATTTCCCCAAGGGGAAACTAGGCTCCTACCAATTTAGCTTTTTCCTTGGGAGGGTCTTAGGGAGTTGGTCCAGTTCCAGGCCTATCATGATTCCGTGTTCTGGGAATGAACACAGGCTGGACAGGATGTCCTGAGCCGAATAGGGTTTTCGGCGGTCCTATACGCGCCCAGTTGCCCTGAGGAACGCCCACTGACCTAGGGGTCCCTGAGAGGCGAAGCTTCCGCCCCCAGCCCGGAACCTTTCTTCTCCGTGCTGCGCAGGTTCCGGGAGCCGGAGCGCCGGCGGGCCGGAAGTGGAGGCGGTTGGTGGGGCTGGTGGGGTACAGGGACGCGGCGCGGGCGGCGGTTTGCGGGCAGCGGGCGGGCCGAATCTAGCGACCCGTGTCCTGCCGTCTGGTCCCGACAGGGCTGTGCGCGGCTGCACTGTGCGCGGCGGCGGCGGCGAAACGAACGCGGCGCGGGAGAGGCGCCCGCGGCTGGGCCCATGGCCTCCTCCTGCGCGAGCATCGACATCGAGGACGCCACGCAGCACCTGCGGGACATCCTCAAGCTGGACCGGCCCGCGGGGGGTGAGCCCGGACAGCGGGGGTGGGCCTTCGGCGAGCGGGCCTGAGGGCGGCGCGGGCCTGGGCCGTCCTCGGTGTCCGCAGGTCCCTCAGGACCCGTGCCGCATCTTCCTGGCTGGTGAGGCAAGACGAGGGTTGGAGCCGTAAATTCCTGAGCGTGCCCCTCAAGGGTGCAGATCCCTTCCTATCCCGGGGCCGGGCCGTTCTGCCTCGCCCTTCAGCGTCTCTGCTGAAGGTGAGGTTCCTTCTCTGAATCCGCAGGGCCCCCTTCGTGTCCTGGCCCCAAGGTAGAAGCGTTCCTAGGGCTCGCTCAGGTTCCATCCGTATCATGGTGCCATGTAGTTCAGAGGCCTGATCAGGGCTCTGTATGCTAGTTTTGGGTCTAGACCTAAGCATTTTGCTGAGGAACCACTGGTCACCCTCTGCAACTTGCCCTTCACTCTGGAATAGACTCCAGGCCTGCTGTTCTAAAACTGATTCTCAGGAGACAGGTGACCAGCCCCAGGATGTGTCCTTTCTGAGATTAAAGCAAATCACAGATTGCATGACCCTGATTGGATTAGGCTACAAACATCTGCAAGCCCTAGTTTATTTCCATTCATTTAAACTTGACTTGCAGCGATAACCTGAGTTGCTCCTACCCTTAAAGAGCTCCCAGGACATAGAGAACTAATGCTGTTGTCATTGGGGGGGGGGCGGGGGGGGGAGAGTATTTTGGTACTGTGATGAAGGCAGGGTACGTGAGGTTAGGGCTGGATAGTGCCCGAGAACAGATCTGAGAAGACAATGTTTCGGCTAGGTGTTAATAGTATGATATGACCAGGTGATTCAGTGTCAGGAATGGCATTCTACAAAGAAGAAATAGCATGTATGAAAGCACTGCCAAAGTTTCCTGGTAGGTTTAGGGACCTGTGAAAAGCAGTGGTTGAAAGACTGGCTGGTGATGGTGGTGTGGGGTGTGCAGGGGCCACAGCTGAGAATTGGTGTTTCTTCAGACTCTGTTCTTAAACTTGCTGGGAGGCCCAAACTGGCTGCTTTTAGAAGCAGGCATTGGTGCTCACACTGGGTGGGTTTAGCTACCCCTGGTCCCCTTAGGAAAATCCATCTGCTGCGTGAAACCACTAAGTACTTTGCCCCAAACCTGGAGTGTGTGGTTTACTCGTGAGCTTGGTTGGCTTGGACCTCTCATGGTCATCAGCACTGGGCAGACTAGACTGCACAAAGATTTGGTAGAGGCTGGCATGGCCAATATTTTGCAGCTTGTTTCTTTGTCCTTATGGTAGCCTACCTTGGAAGGAGAGTGGCCAGCTTACTCCTGAGCAGCTAAAGTGGCTCTGATCCAAGTGAAGTGGCTTGGAGGCTTTCCACTTAATATCTTACGTATTGATTGGTATTTAATTGCCCCATTTGCCAATTAGCTCTTGCTTGTCTCCTCTGGAAGCACTGGAGGACCATGTTGGATGCCAGTGTGGGGGCCTAGTCTCCTTGTCATCTGGGAGTTTTAGGGTTGTATCTGAGCCTATAAGGGTGCTTGAAATAGCCAGTGGCAAACAACTGAAATCCTGTCTTTCCTGACTACACACTCTATCCTAGAGTTGCTCTCCACTTTGTCCAACCCCTTTGTGTCCATTCCTTCTGAGTTTACCTGCCCAAGGGGGCGTCTTCTGAACCATTTCTTTGAGGGGCAGGTTTCTTTCTTTCTTATTCCCACATCTTATCAGTGTTCTTTCATGCCTTAGAAGCCCATCTTCCTTTCTATATCATCTACCACTATCTTGGTCTAGGTTCTTAAATTATATCCTACATGCTGCTTTAGAGCAGTCATTCTTTTGGTCATAGCAGACCATGTCACCTTCCCATTTAAAACTCTGTGTGGCTCTCTGTGCTACAGGGAAAATTTAAGCACCTAAGCTTCATATCTGAGACCTCTATGGTTTGTCTTCCCTCCATCTTTCCTATACTTGTGTGTGCCAGCCATACTGGCTCTGATGTACCTCCTTTATGAAGTCTGTCCTGACCCTTTCCATGCCATCTTTTGAGTACAGAGTCCCTTTGTACTGACCCAGGCCTAAATATTAATTGGCTGCATGGGATTCTTGATGGCTTTACTCCTCCCTCAGGCAGAAGAGCCACATGCATATCTTTGGTCCTGGCAGGCATTGGGATAACTATCAGTGTTGATGGAACAAAAGATGAACCAAGAGTCCTCCTCCCCTCAGACATGGCTCCCTCAATTGAATGTTCCCAGAGCACCTCATGGCTTTTGAATGAAGTTCAGCAAGAGGAAAGGCCAGTGGGCAGGTGGAACAGCCTCATCAGAGTAGACCTTTCTATCCCCAGGTCCCAGTGCAGAGAGCCAGCGGCCATCTAATGCCTACAATGGGGATCTCAATGGGCTTCTTGTCCCAGACCCCCTCTGCTCAGGTGATGGTACTTCAACAAACAAGCCTGGTCTCCGGGCCATGCCACCTATTAACCTTCAGGAAAAGCAGGTCATGTGAGTGTCTGGGAAATGGCAATGATGGTATTGGGGTCTTTGGGGTGGTGCACTTAATCACATTATATTTGTGTTAGGATGAGGCTCAAGGACAAGCTCAAGAGCTTGGTCTGGATCCAAAGTTTGGGCTTCCATTTTAGAGTGGAAATAGGCCCATTACCAAGGAGGAAGGTGAGGAAAGGGAGCTGTGGGTGTGGGGACCAGTGGACCAGGCAGAGCTGAGCATCTGGGACTTGACGTCTTCACCAGAGTAGTTGTGTTCTCTTCCCCTCTCAACCCTGCCCATTGAGACTTTTCGGGGAATAGGAGTCAAGCTTGTGCACCCCTTCCCCAGCTGCCTCACAGGAGATGACAGCTCTACATGCATCGGGATTTTGGCCAAGGAGGTGGAGATTGTGGCCAGCAGTGACTCTAGCATCTCAAGCAAAGCACGGGGCAGCAACAAGGTGGGCACCACAATGTTGGGGCATACGTGGTAGATGTGGGCACATTCAGCCTCTCCCTCCCCTATTCCATGCTGCCAGTTACTATGAGGACCACCTTGACAGGTAGTGTGCCTCAGTCTCAGGAAGCCAGGGTTAGCTGCCAAATCTCTATGGGAATCTGGCCCCAAGAGTTGTGAATGGGTAGCTGGGCTTACACATGTGGCCTTTCCTGTCCCCAGAGATACTGAGGATCAACTGGGCTTGGGCAAAGCTACCCTAGCCCTCAGCTTCTACAGCCTTCTTTACTCTTTTTTCTCAGGTGAAAATCCAGCCTGTGGCCAAGTATGACTGGGAACAGAAATACTACTATGGCAACCTGATTGCTGTGTCCAACTCCTTTTTGGCCTATGCCATTCGGGGTGAGTAGGGGCAAGATAGAGGGAGGTTTTCTGCTAGAAACTTCAGAGATGCAGATCCAGTGTCGGGCTACTCAGCCCACTCAGCCTGTAGGGTACAATAGAGGGCTTGTCTCTGCTGCCCCCATCTCTAACAGGCCTTGGGGAGCTGCGTGGGAAAGCCGAGCTTGCAAATGATAGTGGCAACGAGGCAGGCAGGGGCAAGGCTTCTTTGTTGGTGCCTGGGCCTGGATGCTTCCTCATGGTCTACCGCTCTTCTGATTTCAGCTGCCAACAATGGCTCGGCGATGGTGCGGGTGATCAGTGTCAGCACTTCAGAGCGGACCCTGCTCAAGGGCTTCACAGGCAGTGTGGCTGATCTGGCCTTTGCACACCTCAATTCCTCACAGCTGGCCTGCCTGGATGAGGCGGGCAACCTGTTTGTGTGGCGCTTGGCTCTGGTTAATGGCAAAATTCAGTATCCTTTCCCTGGGGTGGGATGGGGGACTGAAGAAAGGTGGGTGGGGCTACCAGACAAACCTCATCATCCGCCTGTTTAGCCCTTAACACCGCGCTCAGAGAAGAGATCTTGGTCCATATCCAGCAGCCAGAGGGCACGCCACTGAACCACTTCCGCAGGATCATCTGGTGCCCCTTCATCCCTGAGGAGAATGAGGACTGCTGTGAGGAGGGCAGCCCAACAGTGGCCTTGTTGCATGAGGATCGGGTGAGGGAACCGGTATAGGAGGAGAAAAGGGGACAGAGCAGCCATGCGGTGGGCACGGACTGAACACTCACTTTGTACCCTCCAGGCTGAGGTGTGGGATCTGGACATGCTCCGCTCCAACCACAGTACTTGGCCTGTGCGTGTCAGCCAAATCAAGCAAGGCTTCATCGTGGTGAAAGGCCACAGCACCGTAAGCCTGCCTCCCTGCCTTTCCTTCTTTGTTTGTGTCCCTCCTCTCTTCTCTGCAGCTTTACTGGCACTCTGCCCAAGTGACCCTTACCTGCGGAGTGCACACCTAATATGGCTGGACTCTGGGGGTCTGGTCTTCTGTACAGCCCCCCACTTAGTGAGTCTTTGATACAGACGTCCACATCTACTGTGGCCCAGCTCAGCTTGCTACCATCCTCACCTGAGGAGGGCTTGCTCCCACCACTAGTCAGGTGGCAAAGCAAGGCTCTTTGGGTTCTTCCAGTGCCTAAGTGAAGGGGCCCTCTCACCTGATGGGACTGTCCTGGCTACTGCAAGCCATGATGGCTTTGTCAAGTTTTGGCAGATCTACATTGAGGGGCAGGATGAGCCAAGGTAAGGCAGGGCCTGAGGGACTGAGACACCCCCTCCCCTAAGACAAGGACCAGATCATTCACCCAGGCACCTCATCTGCCTCCTTGCAGGTGTCTGCACGAATGGAAGCCTCATGATGGGCGGTCCCTTTCCTGCCTCCTGTTCTGTGATAACCACAAGAAACAGGATCCTGAGTGAGTGAGTGGGCAGGCAGGTGGGTGGTGGGCTGGACCTTGGTTCTCTAGTAGGGGGCCCAGCCAGCTATTCAGTGCCTCTCTGCAGAGTCCCTTTCTGGAGGTTCCTTATTACTGGCGCTGACCAGAATCGGGAACTGAAGATGTGGTGCACAGTGTCCTGGACCTGCCTGCAGACCATTCGGTAGGTAGAGGCTACGCAGGAGCAGCCGGCTTATAGCTGTGGGTTCTTTCCACCCTTTGTCTCATTAATCTTGCCTCTCCGGCCCCACAGGTTCTCCCCAGATATCTTCAGCTCAGTGAGTGTGCCCCCCAGCCTCAAGGTTTGCCTGGACCTCTCGGCAGAATACCTTATTCTCAGTGATGTGCAACGGAAGGTAGGCTCTAGTGGGGCACCCCAGGCAGAGCTGGTATCGTCAGGGAGGCAGGGGTGTTGGGCACCCTCCACAGCACTCGTGGCCTCTGAGCCCAGCTATGAGTGCACTGTCTGTGCAGGTTCTCTACGTGATGGAGCTGCTGCAGAATCAGGAGGAGGGCCGTGCCTGCTTCAGCTCCATCTCTGAGTTCCTGCTCACCCATCCTGTGCTGAGCTTCGGCATCCAGGTTGTGAGTCGCTGCCGGCTGCGGCACACTGAGGTGCTGCCTGCCGAGGAGGAGAATGACAGCCTAGGGGCTGGTGAGTTGCTCTCAGGGTATGTAGGGAAGCATGGAGGTATGGAGGGCCAGGGCTTAGTCGCTCACACTGTCTTTGTAGATGGGACCCATGGAGCTGGTGCCATGGAGTCTGCAGCTGGTGTGCTCATCAAACTCTTTTGTGTACATACTAAGTGAGTATGTTGGGGAGTCTGACCTGTGCCTTGTCTGTACCGCTCCCCGCCCACTAATGCTGGCTTCCATGAGCTCTCTCCTATTCTTAGCCTTCTCTGCCTATAGGGCTTTGCAGGATGTGCAGATCCGTTTCCAGCCACAGTCGAACCCTGATGTGGTGGCCCCGCTCCCCACCCACACCACCCATGAGGACTTTGGTGAGTGACGTGTAAGAGAGAGAGGCAGGTTAGACTGACCGGTGTCAGAGGTCTGACTCAAGTGGCAGCTTTCCCCACAGCATTTGGAGAGTCTCGGCCTGAACTGGGCTCTGAGGGCCTGGGGTCAGCTCCCCAGGGCTCCCAGCCTGACCTCCGACGCATTGTGGAGTTGCCTGCACCTGCTGACTTCCTCAGTCTGAGCAATGAGACCAAGCCCAAGCTGATGACACCTGACGCTTTCATGACACCTAGCACCTCCCTGCAGCAGGTGTGCTGGGAGAGGAGTGTGGGGCTGAGGGCAGGGGGTACCCAGGAATGCTCCACCGGCAGGCCACAGCCCTGATCCCCTGCGTCTCCCCAGATCGCTGCTTCCCCCAGCAGCAGCAGTAGCAGTTCCAGCTCCAGCTCCAGCTCCTCCTCTCTCACAGCCGTGTCTGCCATGAGCAGTACCTCAGCTGTGGACCCCTCCTTGCCCAGGTGAAGTGAGGGTTAGAGTTGGGGGATGGCAGGGGCTGGTGCCAGGTGATGCTGGGCTCTGGCTCTTATACCTCAGCCTTCCTGTCACCAGGCCACCTGAGGAGCTGACCTTGAGCCCCAAGCTGCAGCTGGATGGTAGTCTTACAATGAGCGGCAGTAGCAGCCTACAAGCAAGCCCACGCAGCCTCTTGCCCAGCCTACTTCCAGGTCCAGCTGACAAACTGACTCCCAAAGTACCTGGGCAGGTGTGTGTGTGGGTGTGTATGAAGTGCAGGGTGGCAGGTATGTGATAGTGGGAAGCTTGGTGGCAGTTTCCTCTCAGAGCATGTGAAGTCTTTCCCTGAGGTGGTCCCAGCCTCCCCTGTTCCCTGGAGGGTAGCTTCTCAGCCTGGGTCCATCCCCACCTCCTATCCTCCTGGTTTGTGGGATTTTTGACCTGGATCCCCCTTCTCCACTGACCCATCTCTACAGACATCAGGCCTCATCTCTATCTCTCCCATCCCCACATCCCACGACCTAAGTTCCATCTTTGCTCCACCCCAGGTGCCTACTGCTGCCTCTGCACTATCACTGGAACTGCAGGAAGTGGAGCCCCTGGGGCTACCCCAGGCTTCTCCTAGCCGCACCCGTTCCCCTGATGTTATATCCTCAGCTTCCACTGCCCTGTCCCAAGACATCCCTGAGATTGCATCTGAGGCCCTGTCCCGTGGTTTTGTCTCCTCTGCCCCTGAGGGCCTTGAACCAGACAGTATGGCCTCAGCTGCCTCAGCACTACACCTGCTGTCCCCACGGCCCCGACCAGGGCCCGAACTTGGCTCCCAGCTTGGCCTGGATGGAGGCCCTGGGGATGGGGATCGGCATAACACCCCTTCCCTTTTGGAGGCAGCATTGACCCAGGAGGCCACAGCCCCTGACAATCAGGTCTGGCCTACGGCACCAGACATTACTCGTGAGACCTGCAGCAGCCTGGCGGAGAGGTGAGGAACCTGGGTGAGGAAAGTGTGCTGGTGGTGGGGGTTTCAGATAGAGTCACTGCTGTTGAGTTGGCCTGTCCTTCAGTCCCAGGAACGGTCTCCAGGAGAAGCACAAGAGCCTGGCCTTCCACCGACCACCTTATCATCTGCTGCAGCAACATGACAGCCAGGATGCCAGTGCTGAGCAAAGGTAGGTGCCACCCTCCACTGTTCTCGTGAGGGAGGGCCAGCCAGTCGGTAGGTGTTGATCTTTGTCCCTTCCCTTCCTACAGTGACCATGATGATGAGGTGGCTAGCCTTGCCTCTGCTGCAGGGGGCTTTGGCACCAAAGTTCCCACTCCCCGGCTACCGGCCAAGGACTGGAAGACCAAGGGTTCTCCTCGAGCCTCACCCAAGCTTAAGAGAAAGGGCAAGAAAGATGACGGGTAGGGGGTAGGGTCCTGTGGCCAGGGAGAGGGGCGGTCCCCAGGCTACCCCAGCTGACATGGCCTGAAGTGCTGCTTGTCCATGGCAGGGATTCGGCCATGGGGTCCCGGCTCATGGAGCACCAGGTAAGTGAAGTAACTGCCTTTCTAATTCTGGGGCTTCTCCCTGTGAGGATGGGGAAGAGTGCGGAGCCATTCCCTGGTCTGGCATGTTGGCGATGTCTGAGGTAGATGTCACCTGACTGTTGGTGCTCTTGGCAGGGGCCAGAACCTCCTGAGGACTGGCCGGCACTGATTTGGCAACAGCAGCGTGAGCTGGCGGAGCTGCGTCACAGCCAGGAGGAGTTGCTGCAGCGTCTTTGCACCCAGCTCGAAGGCCTGCAGAGCACCGTCACGGGCCACGTAGAACGCGCTCTAGAGTCACGGCACGAGCAGGAGCGTATCCTTAGAGGTCATGGCCTGGTATGGCATAGGGGCAGGGACAGCAGCGGCGTTCGAAGCCCAGGAAGGGCTGTGGGACCTGCCCCAGGCCTTTTCCTTAGCTTCAGTGCAGAGCGGCGGCTGGAGCGGGCACTGGCTGAGGGGCAGCAGCGGGGTGGGCAGCTGCAGGAGCAGCTGACGCAACAGCTGTCCCAGGCGCTGTCTTCGGCCATAGCTGGGCGGCTAGAGCGCAGCATACGGGATGAGATCAAGAAGACGGTGCCTCCATGTGAGTTTTGTACGGAGACTTCCGGGTGGGTCAGGTGGGAGTGGGGCTTCCTGTCTGTCAGGCTGCCTCTCGTGACTCCACCTGTTCCTCCTTGTCCTGCCCCAGGTGTCTCCAGGAGTCTGGAGCCAGTGGCAGGCCAGCTGAGCAACTCAGTGGCCACCAAGCTCACAGCCGTGGAGGGTAGCATGAAAGAGAATATCTCCAAGCTGCTCAAGTCCAAGGTTCTGTAGGGCCCAAAATGAGGGAGGTTAGTGGTTGGTGGGCCTGGTCATGCCAGCTTGGGCTTAGCCTTTCAACTGAGCCCTCCCTCTACCCCCAGAACTTGACAGATGCCATTGCCCGAGCAGCTGCAGACACATTACAGGGGCCAATGCAGGCTGCCTACCGTGAAGCCTTCCAGAGTGTGGTGCTGCCAGCCTTTGAGAAGAGCTGCCAGGCCATGTTTCAGCAGATCAATGATAGCTTCCGATTGGGCACGCAAGAATGTGAGTGGAGTCATATGCCTCAAGGTGGGAGAGGCTGTCCCCCTGTCCCCTACCATCCCTCTCATAGCCCCTGTGGTCACTTCTCAGACTTGCAGCAGCTAGAGAGTCACATGAAGAGCCGGAAGGCACGAGAACAGGAGGCACGGGAGCCTGTGTTGGCCCAGCTGCGGGGCCTGGTCAGCACACTGCAGGGTGCCACTGAGCAGATGGCAGCCACTGTGTCCAGCAGCGTTCGAGCTGAGGTGCAGCACCAGCTGCACGTGGCTGTGGGCAGGTGTGTGGGCAGGGTATTGGGCAAGGTGCTGGGTTTGGAAAGCGCCAGACCAGACTTCTTGTCTACTTCATTTCCCTCACTTCCCTTTGCAGCCTGCAGGAGTCAATTTTAGCGCAGGTACAGCGCATTGTTAAGGGTGAGGTGAGTGTAGCACTCAAGGAGCAACAGGCCGCCGTCACGTCTAGCATCATGCAGGCCATGCGTTCAGCCGCTGGCACACCTGTCCCCGCTGCCCACCTCGACTGCCAGGCCCAGCAAGCCCATATCCTGCAGCTGCTGCAGCAGGGCCACCTCAATCAGGCCTTCCAGCAGGTACGCCAGCCATTAGGTCCAGGTAAGGGGCAGGTGTCCCCTGACAGGGCCCACACACCATACTCTACCTTACTCCAGCCCCAGTAGACTGTTTTGATTCTCTTTGGCTTCAAGCCATTTTCCCCTGCTTTCCCCTCTGCCTGGACCCTAGACCCATTTCTTTCTACCTCCACATACCTTGCTTCATGACCACCCTTCTCCTAGAGTAACAACGCAGCTCTGTGTTACTGCCTCTAGGCCCCTGAGCATCCCCCTCTGGAGCTCCCAGTACCCTACTCTGGTCATCCTCATCCCAGCCACACAGCCAGACAAGCAGGTATTCCTTTCTGACATTAGCTCTAAACACTGTTCTTTCTCTAGGCCCTGACTGCTGCTGACCTGAACCTGGTGCTGTATGTGTGTGAAACTGTGGACCCAGGGCAGGTTTTTGGGCAGCCACCCTGCCCACTCTCCCAGCCTGTGCTCCTTTCCCTCATCCAGCAGCTGGCCTCTGACCTTGGTACTCGAACTGACCTCAAGCTCAGGTGAGTGGACTCAGGGATCAGGAGACAGCCTGGGTGAAGGTGAGGAACAGTTCAAAGCAGACTCCTGCTTGACTCTGCTTCCTGATTTTCTCCACCCATCCCCTTTTTCCCCTCCCATCTCAGGCTTTAAGCCCCCCTCCCCCTGTCTGCAGCCCCTTGGGCCTCATTGCCACCAGGGGGCGCTTCCATCTGCTGGAGCCCACCTGTATCCCATCCCTTTCTTCCACCAGTTACTTGGAAGAGGCTGTGATGCACCTGGACCACAGTGACCCCATCACTCGGGACCACATGGGCTCCGTCATGGCCCAGGTGCGCCAGAAGCTCTTCCAGTTCCTGCAGGCTGAGCCACACAACTCACTTGGCAAAGTGGCCCGGCGTCTCAGCCTCATGTTGCACGGCCTCGTAACCCCTAGCCTCCCTTAGCTAAGCCTGCCTTGCCCAGGGGTGGGGAGGCACTGAAGGCCAGCAGACAGGCCTAGGCCAAAGCAGGGTCATGTCTATTCTTTTACCTGCTCAGGCTCCCACCTCTGAGGCGTGTGAGGGGAGAGCACGGCTGTGGTCTATAGGTTGTGGTAGCCAGCAGGTTCAGGCTGGGCCCAGGGTGGGCATTGTGCCTTCTTGGGTTCTTCCATGCCTGGAGCATGACCCCTGAGATCGTGACACCACTGGAGTTGAATTTTCCATGTTCCTTTTTACCTCCGATTTGGATCTTTTTGTTTTTGAAAAATATTGAGAAATTCAATTAAATGCTTTTGGAATAAAATGGAGTATGTGTGTGCTTTTGGGGTGACTTTGATAAGGGCCTCCTGATCTCTCTCTCCTCTTTTTCCTGTGTGGACCTCTGTCCAGGCTAACCCAGGTGCCTGAACACCCACCCTCATCTGCACAGCCGCCTTCCCAGATCCCCGATCCACCTCTGAGACAGGGGCCCTGGGTCAGCTCTGCAACTGCCCGAATCCCCAGCTCTTCTCTCTGGGGTCCCTCCCCTCCTCCTCTCTGGGTACTGGGGCGGGGCCACCAGCTGGCTTTGGGCCCCGCCCCCGGCTCCCATCCAATCACAATCCTTTTTTACGGGGGCTGGGCCGAAGGGCTGCGCTTCCAAGCTTCTAGCTCCAGCACTAGGCTCCCAGCAGGGGATGATGCGGGGATGATGCGCAGATACTGCTCCTGTCACCACCGCCAGCCACTGCCCCGACCTTCTGCCGTGCTGGGGCTGTTGCTGCTGTTGCTACCACTCGGTGAGTGTGGGAGTGCTGGACCCAGCTTAACGGCTGGGCAGCACATTCCCAGTCTAGGTATAGGGCATGTGAGAGCTGAGGTACAGCCTTCCTGAGCCCTGGGAACCAGGCTGGAGAGGAGGTGCGAGGGCTCCGGGGAGGGGATAATGAGTGCCAGTGGTTTCAGGATGCAAAATGGGCATGAGCTGATACCTTGTCACCAGGGAAGGACCCTAAAATTCCACATTGCCCATTCCGGCAAAGGGAGACTTAGGCTCTCATGGGACCCCCAGACTGCCGTGGAACCCCTGAGGCCCTCTCTTTGAGTCTGATCTGGATCCTGACCCTGCCTGTCCTGCTCTACTGACTGAGAATACCTGTCTTTGGGAATGGTGTGGGATGGCCTAGTGAAGCTTGTCCAGCCTCCAGGATAGCTCAGGGAGCCTGTAGCCCTGGACCCTGCCCCTCTTCTCTGTGTCCTGACTCCTTCACTTGGACCATCCTCACCTGACCTGTGGTCCTAGAAACTTAGAGGAAGAGCCAACCCCTTGGGCTGGGACACTCCCCCCTCCATACATCCTGTCCAGGTTGCGTCTAGAGGGGAGTCAATGCAGGTGGATCCCTAGATGTGCCCCTTAGTTCCCTTGGGTACCTCTGTTTCACGCTGAGTCACGTCCCCAGAGCACACTCAGGTAAACAAGGCTCTGGGGGCTTGACTGTGAAGTGGAGGCGGAGTGGATCATCCTATCAACTATTCTCCACCCCCACCCCTGGTCCTTGGATCTCCCCTGGCAGCAGCTGCACCAGGCACAGGGGGCTGTGACACCATATACCAGGGCTTCGCCGAGTGTCTCATCCGCTTGGGGGACGGCATGGGCCTTGGAGGCGAGCTGGAGACTGTCTGCAGGTAAGGGCAGGTGTGAAGACAGCAGATCCCTCCCACCACCCTTGAGGCCTGAACCTTTTCCTTCCTATTACAAAAGCCTTTTTGCCCCACCTAATTACTCTAACCCTGAGCCTTTAACAGGTCTTGGAATGACTTCCACATCTGTGCCTCCCGAGTCCTGTTGCGTTGCCCAGAAGAGGCTGCCGCTGTGTGGGAGTCACTACAGCAAGAAGCTCGCCGGGCTCCACACCCAGATAACTTGCATGCTCTGTGCAGCACCCCTGTGAGTGTTAGGGAGCATGGCACAGGCCCTGAGACCAACCAGGAGACGCTGCAGGCAAGAGCAGCTGCACCCACCCCAGCCCCGACACCCCCACTGCTGGCGGCTGCTCTGGCGTTCGCCTGCCTCCTAGGCCCTCTGGCCTAGCCAGTCTGGTGAAATAGCAGCACCTGCCTACTACCCTGCTCTGGTGGCTGCTGTCGGAGCTCTGCAGAGTGCCCTTGGCTTTCATTAAAGGTATTTATATTTGTACTAAGCTCCTTCCTTTCTTCTGGCCTGAGCGCTGCTTGGCTGGGGCAGAACCTCCAGAAGCTAATCCCGACTGGAAGGGCGGGGCTGTGGCCACCACAGGGGACTCCGTTTCTCTACTTACAGACACTCATTTCCCAGTGCTGGCTGTGCAGAGTTTTCCATTGTGTGTAGGTTCCAGGAGCTCTGGTGGATGCACAGCCTTCCTCTGCTCCCCTCCCCCAGGGCTGGCATTTCTACCCCTGCCTGCCCCTCCTATTCTGACCCCTATGGGCCCTGTGAGGGGGAGAAGTGTACCGCCCCCTCACCCCTCAAGCCAGTTCACCCCCATCCCCATGTTTGTTCCAGCCTCCACATTCCTGCCAGCTCTGCTAACTACCACCTTAGCCTGCAAAACAGATTAAGTGCTCTGTCCTCTTCCTTTCTGGGATCCTGGTCTACCTGAGGGGAGCCTCTTCCAGAAGGTGGAGAATCCCTGTTGGGGTCTATATTCAAGTCCCTAAGGTCACCTGCAGCTGCAATCCCAGAAGACTTGCTGGAAGCATGGAATGAGTGTGTGGTGTGTAAGGAGACCCTGTTCATCCTGGTGGAGAAAAGCAAGAATCTGTGTGGCAGAACCCTGAGGGAAGGATTCCTCAGAGAGGGTGAGACCCTCTCTCAATTGGTCTTCTGCCTCCGCCTCTAGGACCTTACTCCAAGCCACCACCCCATGACTTGGGTGGTGCTCTGCTCTCACTCCCTCTGCTTTACTCTATGGGGCGGCATAAGCCAGCTCAGCCCATAGTTGATTCAGTCCCCTCCTGAGACTCCCCTCTGTCTGAGCTTGGAGCAGGACGGACATACAAGTCCTTGGCATCAGGAGAGGTTTTGGGGAAGGCATGTGACAGGGGTGATAGAGGAGGTCGGTCTGTGAGACTTGCAGGTAGTGGAAGAGAGATGGAGCTGAGTTGGAGAGGGCTTTACAAGAGAAGCCCAAGGAAATCAGTGTAGGAATCTAGAGTTTGGCAGACTAGATTTACACTAAAGCCCATGCTGGGGGCCAGGTGCCTTAAGTGACCTTTGTTTGGTAGGTGACAGGTGCCTCCAGAGACCTTCATCCTCGTGTATAGAAGCCCTACTTCATCCATTCTTCCCAAGCCCCTTCCCATTCCACTTAGCTCAGATACTCAATCAGCTCTCTCTGCCTTACCTTTGCTCCTCTGCCTCATTCACCTGTACCTTTATCTTCACTTCTATCTCCCAACCAGTTAGTTATCCATCTTCTCACATCACCTGAAGGAGAAAGTTCAGAAGAAAATCCCTCTCACATCTGCTCCACTTTGACCACCAGAATTTTCCAGAAGGAAAGTCCAGGCTTTTATCTCCTTGGTTCTTTGTATATTTATTATCTGTACTCAGAATGCCCTTCCCCATATCCTCCTGGTGAACTCCTGTTCTTGTTCAGTATCACCTTCCTAATCCTGACTTTGACCCTGAATCAGAAGCTTCCTACAGGTCCATACAGCTCCCCAGTTGTCTTCTGTCTCAGTACTGATAACACAGGCTTGTTACTGTCTGGGTCCGGGTCAGAATTCTCCACTATGGACTCCGCAAGGCCCCTCTGTATGTCTCTAGCACCCAACTTAGGGGCTGGGTATAAAGAGTACCCTTGCAGAAGTGTGTGGAATCAAAGACAATCTCTTAAGCCCAGCATAGGAAGTCTTAGAATTAGTAAGAGATCTGACTGGAGCATCAGTCCTCAGCATGGAGGATGTGTCATTTGGGGCAGCCCCCTTACCTGGCCTGGGCATACTTTGGGAAGGAGGATGCTGGGAATCCAGACCCTGAAAGTCTTCTCAGAGCCACTCTTGGTGGGTGGCCAGGAGCAGCCAGCTTCCAGGAGCAGAGGCCCAACTGTTTTGACCAGCCATCAGGGGGATTACCATACTCCTGCTGTGACCTACTTTACCCTGGTTTTTGCGCCCTAAGTCCCTGCTCTTCCCTGGAATCAAGTGACTTGTAATGTGTGTATGGGGGTGGGGACAGATCTGCTTTCTGGCCAGGGGCTTAAGAGCTTTGTATGTTTTATCCCAGAGCTGGAGGAGAGGAGTGGGCTGATTGCCAGACTGGGCCCTGGACACATCTGCCCAGGCCAGAGCGTAATGGTGATGGTGTGTCTCATATTTACATCTCTGTAGACATGGAATACCTTATTGCTTAGGGGAGAGCCTGGGGGCCATATGCCCTGAACTCAGTCCCTCTGTATCAACCTACCTCTTCATCTCAGGGCCTTGTGTTTTTTATCAGAACCCAGACCAGCAGCTGCCAGTAGCTGGACTTAATAGATACTTGTTGGATTAATTTGCTGAGTGTCTGTAAAATTGGGGTATTGTGTGGATTTCTAAGCCCCACCAATCCTAGAATTCCATACTGCTTTTATCCTTCACAACAACTCTGTGGGGTCAGGATTAGACTCCCATAAAACAAGAAAAATGAGGCTTAAGGAGGGGAGATGTCTTGCCTAAGGTTACACAGCTGTGAAAGTGTCAGAACTTGGGATATGATCCCAGGTTTGTTTGACCCCAAAGTTCATGCCCTTAATCATCACACTAGACTTTTGGAAGTGATTTTGTTTTTTTTTTTTGGAGGGGGGGGGAAGTGATTCTTAGAGGTTTTTTTTTTTTTTAATAAAATCTTTTATGAAACTCTGCTACATAAAACAGACCATGATGTTTTATTGGTATTTATTTTTAGGTTTATTTTTTTTTAATTTTTATTTTTATTTATGATAGTCACACACACAGAGAGAGAGAGAGAGAGAGAGAGGCAGAGACAGGCAGAGGGAGAAGCAGGCTCCATGCACTGGGAGCCTGACGTGGGATCCGATCCCCGGTCTCCAGGATCGCGCCCTGGGCCAAAGGCAGGCGCCAAACTGCTGCGCCACCCAGGGATCCCTTATTTTTAGGTTTAAAGCATAACATTAGTTTATACAATTAAAGACCATTTGATGTATGTAGTAAATAATATTTTAACAAATGAACAGACTGAAATGAGGTAGATGGAAGGAGGTTAACAATGCCCTTATTACCTCCAGCATCTACTTTTCCTCCCTGCAATGTGGATTTATTGTAAAGTAGTGAGATAATTTTTTTTAAGACTTTATTTATTTATTCATGAGAGAGAGGCAGAGTCAGGCAGAGGGAGGAGCAGACTCCATGCAGGGAGCCGGATGTGGGACTTGATCCCTAGACTCCAGGATCACACCCTGGGCGGAAGGGAGATGCTCAACAGCTGAGCCACCCAGGTTCCGGAGATAATTCTGATCTTATATAGAGAAGTCTTAACGGCAACAACTTTTTTTTTTTTTTTTTAATCTACTTGATTTGCAGTCTCAAGTTGTTATTGAAACTTAAATTCAATAACAACAATAACAAAAATTAGGGGCACCTGGGTGGTTCAGTGAGCATTTGCCTTTGGCTCAGGTCGTGATCCCGGGGTCCTGGGATCGAGTCTTGCATCGAGCTTTCCACGAGGAGCCTGCTTCTCCCTCTGTCTGTGCCTCTGCCTCTCCTCTCTGTCTCTCATGAGTGAATAAAATCTTTTAAAAAAAAAAAAATCTTAAAAAAACCCCCCGTTACTCCGAAGTTAGCCCAAGACTAACTTCACTTTCACCGATCCTCAGGTTAACCATTTGCAACTCCACTGTGAGGAAGGCCAAATTTAACATCTGAGTCCCTTAATTATTTTAATTGCAGTTTCAAAAACTGATTTGTTAATAAAATTTAAATCGATCCTTTGCAGAGTTCCAGGGGCACTTCCAGAAACCTCTGTCGAAACACACTACGTCCCCAACTTCTCACTACGGGGCGTCCTGCCGCCCTACCCAGAAATCTGACACCTTCTCCCGACCTCCCGTGCTCCCACCCTGGGCCCAAGGCTCAGCTACTTCGAGGGTGACTTCGACTCACCCGGGAGACAGAGAAAGTCTCCGCCCCGAAGGCGTCGAGGGGCAGGCCACGCTCCGAGGGCGCTGAACGCTTGGCCGGGCCCTCCGGAGTCCGCCCCCTCACCGCCCCAGGGGCGGCCTGGGTTTGTTTTGGCGTAAAGCGCGCGCTGTGATGACGTCAGGACGCTGACGCCCGAGGATGGCGGCGGCGGTGGCGGCGGCGACCCTGTCCGCAGTCTGGAGAGGGTCAGCGCAGCCGCCGAGACGCCGACGACCCCGCCGCCCGCGCGAGGTGAGGCGGCCCGGCCCAGGGCGACGGCCCGACGGGCGGGAGGGGCTGGCGACCTGCGGCCATGGTCGCTTCCTGGTGCCCTGGGCCTATCCTCGCCCGGCCGGAGCCCCGTGCGCCGGGGCCTCCGGGACTGGGGCGCAGGCCAGGCGAGGGCTGCTCGGGATGCCTGGTGTTGGAGCCTGGACGGGCCTCAACCGTGCTGCTGTGCCGGGGAGCCCGGCTCTGGGGCCGCGTGGGCCTGGTCGACGTGCTCAGCTTCCCTGCCTGCTGTTCAGCCAGCCGGCGTCGGGCAGGGTGAACTAAGCAGGTTGTCCTCCCTGCTTTCTCGTGCCCGCCACCTACTGCACGCCCCTCCTTTGCGACTGAACGCTAGCAGCTGTCGGGCAGCCGGTCGCTTCCGTGTTCAGGCGGGGAAAAGCAGGCTTGAGCCTGGCCGGGTTGCCTGCTCCGCAAGCCAATAGCCTTCAGCTTACGAGGGGAAGCCCAGCTCCCCACGCTCATTCCCCCTCCACGAAGCTGCTGAAGCGATCGGTCCCACCTGAAAATTTGAGTAAGTGCTTCACTGCCTGAAACGGGATCCCTGGTGCCTACAGGATGAAGTCCAAGCTTCGCAGCAAGGCGCTCAGGGCTCTTCGTAATCTGGTAGAGGCCTAACCGGAAGTTAACACCTGGGCACTTCTCCCTTCTGTTTACAGTTGGTCGTTGGGACACTTGAGCCCGCTGTGTTCAGTGTTTTAATACCCTTGTACTTTAGATACGCATTTTGTAATATTCTTTTACCCCCACCCCTAACCACCAGAATGGAAAATTTACATCTGTCCTTTAAAATCCACCTTAGATTTCATTTCCTTTTCCAAGGGAGAAGGCTCCCTTGCCTTACAGGTAACCGTTGGCTCCTATGTATTTTATTCATGTGACTACA
Source organism: Vulpes lagopus (assembly GCF_018345385.1). NCBI lineage: Eukaryota > Metazoa > Chordata > Mammalia > Carnivora > Canidae > Vulpes > Vulpes lagopus. The sequence goes on along the minus strand of NC_054833.1, from coordinate 108,434,445 downwards.
GTTGAGTATATCATGTGGTATCACGCGATGGTGGGTCTGGGTCTCCTGAGTGTCTGGCTCTATGCCTGGCATAAAGTAGTTGCTGAATGGACTGGGATAGGTTGCTGGTTTAAAACTAGAAATAGATTCACTGTATTATTGAAGCCTTATCAGAGACCAGGATCTGACATAAGGACAGCAAATATATATCTCCCGTTTGCACATGCACACATATTCCTGTGGTAGGTGGTGCAGCCCTGTCAACTTCCATGGTCTAAGATCCCTTGGGGTAGTTTTTCAAGATACAGATTCAAGAGTCTCTCTCTGATATTTGGATTCAGAAGATTTGGAGCCTGGTAGAAATCTGTATTTTGAAAAAACAAAACAAAACACATCTCAGAGGACTTTGCTCCCTGTTTGAACATCTATGTCATTGCACTAGGAATCTGTTGTGTCTTCTTTGTCCTGTAGGAAGGGCTAGCTGTGACATGTGGACTCCTGTTATAGCCTTGTTGCCCATACTGAGGGAGGCAGTATGATTTGCTGGTTAGTAGGATGGACTTTGGAGTCAGAAAGACTTGGATTCAGTTTTTGGTTTTTGTGAGATCTTGAGGTCTTTTGAGTCCTATCTTGCTCGTTCCAAAATAGCAGTAATCGTGCCTACTGTGTGTGGTTGCACAGAGGAATGAGAGTTCATACAAGATGCTTAATATAGTTGGAACTCAGGAAATGGAAGCCATTGTTATTACTAATGCTGCTTTTCCCAGAGTGTGTCCCTTGTCAAAAGGAGAACTCAGCTTGTTTGCTCTTCAGACTGAGCCTCATGTAGGAAGGTGCCTTATAGGATTTCCTTGAGGTGATTTCTGCTTATCAGGGAAAGCTCTGACAAAACTGTGCTTCTACTCAGGGCAGTTGCAGTTGGTCATTTCCCTAGAAGAGGCTTGGAATGCTGATTTACCAGAGGGTAGGTTTGTTGCATAAGCACTTTGTCCCTGTCTAATTGCAGTGGCTGTGCTTGTTGACTTGTATAAATGAGCTAGAGAAAGTGCAGCATTCAGGAAACCTCTTTGCCTCTGACACTGAGCTAGAGTTGCACCTGACCTGGAATGGAACACCCCTGCAGATCCTACTGTCTGTGGAATTTGAAACAGATACTGGGGATCTCTGTTGGTCGCAGTTCACAGTTAAACGAGTGAGACTTTGGTTTGGCTTTCTGTCTTACTTTATAAGTGTTAGCATGTTGTATGGACAATTCTGTCCTCTTCAGAGCTTCCTGACTGTGTGATATGAATGGGTTATAAGTGTGCCAAAGAATTGAATCGATAGCCAAGAACAGCCATCTCTCTCAACCTTAGGATACACAGAGAAAATTTTGAGAAGTACAGCCCTAGACGAACGGAAGCAATTCTACTTGTTGAGAGCTAGAGACTTATTTATTTGAACTCCTTTTCCTTCCAAGAATCTTACTCAGTGACTATTATGTGGATTTATGTTGGCTAGGTCATCACTGAGCTAATTCTTGGGACAGCTTTCTGTTGCTGTGGTATCTGATATGATGCTAAAGTAAAAAATGTAGTGTTTTCATTTTGTAGGGGAAGATTATCTCAGAGGGTCCCCTTCCAGACTGGCAGTCTTGAAGTGGCCTCACCCTTCATCATTAGAGAGATTCTTGTGTAGAATCATCTGTGCTGTAAGTTCCTTGAGAGCAGAGATTATGGCAGCCTTCTTTTTGTCTGTCACAGCCCCTGGCTGAGTTCCTGGCCCACAGCAGGAGCTCAGTAAATATTTGTGGGTTGAACCTTGGGATTTTGGAAGAAGAACCCCAGGTACATTGCCAGAGTCTGTATTTCTGATGATCAGATGGCCAGTGGGTAGGATGTTTTAGATGGAGCTGGGGTCATGATAAAATGAGGACACAGTAGACTTTTGAACTTTTTCCCTCTCAGCCCCAAGGCTGGAGTCTGTCCACCAGTTATTACCATGTAAAGCTTGGTGCCTAACTGGAGTCTTGAGAACCGGTGTCCTGAGTTACTGTATTCTAAGAAGAAGTCATAACAATTTTTATTATGAAATAATATTAAAGGTTAAATCATCTTGGGCACTGGGGTAGCTCAGTGGTTGAGCGTCTGCCTTTGGCTCAGTGGTTGAGCGTCTGCCTTTGGCTCAGGACCCTGGGATCGAGTTCTATATCAGGCTCCCTACGGGGAGCCTGCTTCTCCCTCTGCCTATGTCTTTGCCTCGTTCTTTGTGTTTCTTATGAATAAATAAAATAAAATCTTTTTAAAAAAAGTTAAAATATCTTTAGACTCAAACACTGCAATAATTTGGTATGTATTCTTCTGGCACTTTAAAAAATTCATATAATAGGCTGTACATTTCTTTTTTTTTTTAAGATTTTATTTATTTATTCATGATATACACAGAGAAAGAGAGGCAGAGAGACAGGCACAGGGAGAAGCAGGCTCCATGCCAGGAGCCCGATGCAGGACTTGATCCCGGGACTCCAGGATCGCACCCTGGGCCAAAGGCAGGCGCTAAACTGCTGAGCCACCCAGGGATCCCCAGACTGTACATTTCTACAATATATATTTTTTAACTTTAAAAATATAATATGTGGTGATGATTTTAAAAAATAACAACAGCACAGGAATATGTAAAGCTATAAGTGAAAGTCCTTCTCCCTCTACTCACTTATTTCCTTCCTTCCTTCCTTCCTTCCTTCCTTCCTTCCTTCCTTCCTTCCTTCCTTCCTTCCTTCCTCCTGTTCCCTTCACATTTACACACCCTAGAAGCAATCCCTGTCAACAGTTTTTCTTTTTCCTTTCGAGGATATTTTTCCATATATGTGTCCGTATCTTTTTTTTTTTTAAAGATTTTATTTATTTATTCATGAGAGAGAGAGAGAGAAAGAGAGAGGCAGACACAGGCAGAGGGAGAAGAGGCTCCATGCAGGGAGCCGGACGTGGGACTCGATCCCGGGTCTCCAGGGTCACTCCCTGCCTGGGCTGAAGGCGGCGCTAAACCGCTGAGCCACCCAGGCTGCCCCAAAGAACATTTTCATGAACTTGTTTGTGCAAATATATCTTAGACTCGCGGAAGTGGTTTTATAGAATTAGTTTTGAGAATGGAATTGCTAGGTGCAGTGTCCCTTTCATTTCAGAAAGCAGATGCACATATCTCCCCTTAAGGTTGCTGAGGTCCTTGTTCAAGGGTTTTCATCTGAAGTGACAAGCTCTTTTTGCCTGGTGTCTCTGCTTGCCTCGTGATGGTTAGAAGTGTTGTTTAGCAGTTACTTATTTCAGGGATTACTGGGAGATTACTGCCTACTTCATTTGATAGATTTTCAAAACAGTCTTTTCAAAATAGCATGATATAGAGATCTTCACAGGTGAAAGGTTGCAGAGCTTTTCTGTGGAGGACAATCTTAGGGGGTGTTACTGGAGAGGGCGGGTTGCCTATGGGCCCCTGCCAGGGACACAGCCACAGTCTCGGCTTCTGTGGCCAGGAAATTATTTCGGGATCCATCTTAGGCCTTTCCCCTCTCTTTCCCATGGGGTCAAGTCTGATAGCTTGTGGACAAACTTGCTTGGAGTTCAGTTAACAATCTGTAAGAAAAACAGGAGCCTGAGAGCTCCAGCTTCCTTTGTTGTTGAGGACATTTACACAGGTACCAAAGGAGCACGGCTCTGGTTTAATCACCAGTTTGGCTTCTTCCTGCCACTTGAAAATGTTTGAGGTTCTGGGACTGTTGCCTTGCAGCAAGTAGAAATCCAAGAGCCAGACCACTTTTCATTCATTGTTAACAAACATGAATGCATGCTCTGAGCTCAGCACTTCACTGGGTGCCAGAGAGTTCTAGAAACCTAAGAAGTGGCTTCTTCCTTCAAGAGGCTGAAAAATAGTGTTCTAAAGCAATCTAGAGTGCAGCAGTGAGCAGTGTGACCCAGATTATACTTGGAATGGTGGTTTCATAATATAGGCCCTTCAGAAAAGGTCCTCAGTAAAGGCCGGTTGTTTCATCAGCTGAATGTTCTGAAGAAGGATAGAGGCCTTGACCTGGTGAGGCTGAGCCCCAGACTCTTTGGAGTCTCCCTTGTGATGGAAGGAACTGTGAATGGAGAACTAGGAGATTTGGGTCCGTGCTTGGCTGTCACTATTTAAAGTGGCTGTGGGCAAGTTTCTACTTTCCTGGTCCTGTCATTCCTCAGTGAGAACAGTAGTGCTGAATGTTCATGCCCACTACCACACTGTAACATGCTTGCACTCCTTGGGGAGTCCTTGGAATCAGGCTGGGAGTTGAGGGTGTGGAGGCTGACTCTAGAGAGTTCTTCAGTTCCTTCTGCAAGATGTGTTAGGACTGGTATCATGAAGAGGAACAGTGACTTGTGATAGCTGGCATAATGTGACCTCCTTAGTCCTTTCTCACAGCCTGGTCACTGTGCTAGGGACATACACAGGAAGGCTGGGGGCAGGAAGACACTCTGCCCTTATTCCCAGAAGTTTTGTCAGACTCCTTCCCTGTTCCTATCTTTGCCTTTTCACCTGATCTCTGAGCAATGGGAATTTAACAGATGTGATTGGTGTGTGGAGCAGCTGTGGTAACCTGGATGCTGTTGGCTGTTGCCCCTTCCCAGAGCTAGCAGCCTCTCTCCTCCACTCTTCATCTAGTTGGGAAGGCGGAGTCCAAGCGTCAGCTTATTTTGGAAGACTTTCTAATTGAAACAAATGTGGGAGAAACTATGTCCCAGGAAGGAAGAAGGAAGGTCAGAGAGGGATAATTTTTGGCTCTCTTACTGCTGACTTGAAATCCCTATGCAGGCTTTGTTTAAAGTGAGAAGTCAGGCCTTTTCTTTTGTAAACCTTAGTTTTTCTCATCAGAACCAGACTAGATGTGCACATTTAAACAAAAGACCCAGTGCACATGCCTGGAAACAATTACTTATTTTGCAGATCTTGGGAGAAGACCTCCGAGCAGTTATGCTGGGTCACCCATGCAGTTTGTTTTCTCTCTGAATGGTGGTAGACATTGCTTACCGGTGATCCTGGAGGTCAGGGGCCTCTGTTCTGCCTCAGGAATCCTGACCCAGGAACTGTTTTGTTCCTGAGCTGCAGCCCTTTATAGCATTGAGAGTTTTGTGTTTTCCACGAAAGAAGAGATGAGTCTGCAAAATTCTAGTCCACAGTTCTAATCTTGAGCCTCTGTGAAAACAAACCTTGTTCCTAAGTATATTTGTTTAACATGATTTCCTGTGCTACTATGTAGGATCTCCTGGGCTCTTCCTTATGTTGGTGGAGGAATCCTTCCCTGTCATGAGAGAAAGATCCCTCATTCTGCTGAGAGTCATATTGACATACTGATTAAAATCTGAGCCCTTAGTCTGTGGTCTCCAGATTCCTCCTTTTTATCTAATTGAGGGCTCAGATATGTTTCATGAATGAGCTTGTTCCTTGAAAGAGTTAACCACACTACACCGATCAGTATCACCACCTTAGAATCTGGCCCTCGACTCACGGGAATTTGGTGGCCTCTGTGGGTTCTCTGTGACCCCTAAATTGCCTTAGCAAAACCTGCCTGGGTCTTCTTCTGCTGCCTTTGATGGGATCGTTTGCTGGCTTCTCAGTGACTGGGAGTGGGAGGTTTAGGTGTTGCCCCCTTAGCCCCAAGCACCACCCTTGGTCAGCCTCTTCAAATGTCAGATTCTACCTTTGTGTCATATGGATGTTGCACATGCACTGCAGCATACCCAAAACTGATCTCTCCCTGATACTTCCCAGATCTGTCCCTCCTGCTGCACTGCTGACCCTTCTGCCCAGGAGCCCAGGCAAGGGACTAGAGCTGCCCTCTCTCCTTCCTTTCACCCCTTAGGTCTCCCCTTCAGTCCTTGTCAGTTTTCCCGCTGACATCTTTCTGTTCCACCCTGCTATCTGGGCCACCACCCTCCTCACCCGCCCTTTTAATAGACTTTGACCCTCCTCCAGTTCTGCCTCACACTTCTTTTTTAACACAGATTGATTGCCGTCTTTGTAAACCCTTTGTAGCTCGGGTCAACTCCCTGGAAGGTCCTGGTTCCTCACCCTAATTTGTGTTGTCTGCAGCTTGGTTCCTGCTGCTTCCAGAACTTCAACCCAGCCTGCCCCCAGGCCTGTCTTCATACCACCAACGTGCCTGGTCCTAGGCCCAGGGTAATCTTTGAGTATGTTGTGCTCTCTGTCTGAAACACCATTCCCACCTCTCCTCAACTGACTCCTTCTTACTTTAAACTTAAATTCAGTGTGGGAGGGGATCCCTGGGTGGCTCAGCGGTTTAGTGCCTGCCTTTGGCCCAGGGCGCAATCCTGGAATCCCTGGGATCGAGTCCCACATCGGGCTCCGGGCATGGAGCCTGCTTCTCCCTCCTCCTGTGTCTCTGCCTCTCTCTCTCTCTCTCTCTCTCTCTCTCTCTCTCTCTCATAAATAAATAAATAAATAAATAAATAAATAAATATTAAAATAAATAAATTCATTGTGGGGGTCATCTCCGGGAAGCTTTCCCTGAGACCTGTGTCACTCTACATGTATGTTGTTATTTCTTCTTCCTTCCTTCCTTCCTTCCTTCCTTCCTTCCTTCCTTCCTTCCTTCCTTCCAGATTTTTATTTATTTATTCATGAGAGAGGCAGAAACACAGGCAGAGGGAGAAGCAGGCTCCATGCAGGGAGTGACTCCCAGGTCTCCAGGACCACACCTCAGGCTGCAGGCGGCGCTAAGCCGCTGCACCACCGGGGCTGCCCTATGTTATTTCTTAAGCCTAATACTTACTATGCTGTTTTGAAATTATCTCTTCCTATGTTTTTTTCTTCATCTTACACTGTGACTTTGACCGTGTTTTGCTTTTGTATCTGTGTGTGTGTTAAAATGTAATCTACATTGGACCATGTCTTATTCATTCCCATATCCCTAAGCACCTGGTAGATATTTGTGAGATAAACTAAAATATATATGGATCTCTATCCCCAGTTCCTGGCACAGGGTTCCTGAAACCCTCGTAATTTCAAAGTGATATGAGCATGAGGAGCATCTCTGTTCTAATATTTGGCCTTTGACCTTAGTTCTTGATACAGGCTCCTGAAACCCTTGCAATTTCTTGGTTGATAGGAGTGTCTTTTGTTCTAATGAGGTGACTCTGAGTCAGCTCCTAGGTGACTCCTAGATGGGAACTGGTCACCAGAAAGACTCAAGCTATGATTAGAAGATTGGAATTTTCAGCCCTGCCTCTTATTCTCTTGAGAAGGAAGTAGGGCTGAAGATGGAGTTAATGATAATCATACCTATGGGATGAACTCTCCATAAAATTCCAATAGTAGAGTGCTTGAGGGACTTATGGCTTGTTAAGCACATGGAAATACTGAGAGAATGGTGCACCCAGAGAGAGCATAAAAGCTCTGCACCCCTTCCCACATGCCTTGCTCACCATCTCTTCCATCTGGATGTTCACCTGTATCTCTTATCATATCCTTTAATAAACTGCTAAATGTAAGTGTTTCCCTGAGTTCTGGGAGTCTCTCTAGCAAATTAATTAAACTTGAGGGAGTTGTTGAGACCCAACCTGATCTATGGCCAGTTGATCAGAAGAACAGGTAATAACCCAGGCTTGTGACTGGCATCTGAAATGTATGTGAGGGAGAGAACAGTCTTAGGGGACTGAGCCCTTAACCTGTGGGAGCTGACGCTATCTTTAAGTAGACAGTGTTAGAACGTAGTTAAATTGTCGGACATCTGGCTGACGTTACCGAATTGCTTGGTGTAGGGACTCCACACATGTGATCAAAGGTGTCAGCAGTGAAGTGTTCTAGGGGCACTGGCTGACTCCAGTCGGTGGAGTGTGCGACTCTTCATCTTGGGGTTGTGAGTTCGAGCCCCATGTTGGGTATAGAGGTTACTTTAAAAAAAAAAAATCTGGGCAGCCCTGGTGGCTCAGCGGTTTGGCGCCGCCTTCAGCCCAGGGTGTGATCCTGGAGACCTAGGATTGAATCCCAGGTCTGGCTCCCGGCATGGAGCCTGTTTCTCCCTCTGCCTGTGTCTCTGCCTCTCTCTCTCTCTCTCTCTCTCTCTCTGTATCTCTCTGTATCTCTCATGAATAAATAAATAAAATCTTTAAAAAAAATTTAAAAAGTAAAATATTAAAAAGAAAAGAAGTGAAGTGTTCTCTGTGAAGGTAAAAGAGACACATGCAGTGAAGAAATACACAGTACGAAAGAACTCTTTATTTCCTAACATAGAAAGGAAAAAAGCTGTGTTTCTTTTTCCTTTACAATGTTTGGTAAATGTTTGACCTGAATTGATAATTTTACCCCTAATTCTGTATGTCATAGTCAATAGGAAATTCTCAGCTTCCCTCTTTGACCTGTGGAGCTCTTCAATAGACTTAAAGAAGGACGGCCAGGGTAGAGGTAACCTCTGGAAAACAGTACTTCAACACTTCACCTTATCAAGGCCCCAACAACCATAGGGTTTTATGGTTAGAACATCTCTAAGAAGCACATGGAAAAACTCTTGGATCCTCATCCCAAGGAAGCAGAGTACCCTGATCCACAGCCTGAGTCACATCAAGATGAAACTGTTAGTGTCCTTTCTGAGCTCAAGGTTCCCTTTGTCTCTTGAATGAAGCCCAGGATAGTTCGGTAGCTACCTGGTGGCAGTGTGCTAAGATTTGTGGTCCTAAGTTTACTGGGGTTGATTTCAGCTAGCTTTGGGATTTCAGCCATCCATGTGGTGAACTGAAAGTGGAAGATCCTGGAACAGAGTGTTAGACTGCCAGATGAAGATGATGCTTTAATGGGAACCATCTAGGAAAGAGTAAGGTTAGGGCAAAGAACCAGGACAGGGCTGGTAGTGTTGGCAGCAGTTGTAGGAGGGAATCAATGCCTGCAGGAGGCCTAGAGGGCCTGGAAAGCTATCCTTAAGGGGTGCCTTGGGGAAGTGGCTTTCTGAGCCATCGTAGGTGATAGCGTTGGAGAGCAGGCCTCCCAACATTCCACACCCCCATTTCAGAAAAGATGAGTCAGAATAATAAGAGGAATGATTTTAACATTTAAAAAAAACTTTGAACTTTGACTAGGATAAGAGACCCAGGCAGAGTAGGGAGGAGGGTGGGGGCAGTGACAGCTAAGCCTGGTGCATGTTCTTGCCCTGCACTTGGGGTTGGAAAGCAGCATGAGAATCAGATCCAGGGAGATTAAGTCAAGACCATGAAGCTCAGGCCCAGCCTTTCATCTGGACCTTCCATTGAGCACTCAGGGACCAAGGCCATCCTTCCTTCTAGAGAACCATATTAGAGTCAGGTCTTCAGGCTACATTTATTGGGGAGCAAGAGAGAGGGGATGAGGGTGACTAGTATCCTTTCCGCGGTACTCCTGGCTATACTGACTTGCCCTTTCTTCTGTGTGCATAGGTGTAGACAGGGCATTGCCTGCAGAGCAGGTCCTGCCAACCTCCCTGGAGAGGATGCCCCCGTGTCCGTGATGGGCTGTGGGACAAGCAAGGTCCTTCCTGAGCCGCCAAAGGATGTCCAGCTGGATCTCGTCAAGAAGGTGGAGCCCTCCAGTGGCACTGAGAAGGATGTGCACAAGCACTTCATCACAGAGGTGGACAGTGATCTTAAAGCTGGGTTCCCAGCAGCCAGTCAGTGTGCAAACCCCTGCCCCAGTGCCCCCATTACCAGCCACACAGAGCCTCCTTCAGATCCACCACGCAGGGCCAGGGTGGCTAAGTACAGGGCTAAGTTTGACCCACGTGTGACAGCCAAGTATGACATCAAAGCTCTGATTGGCCGAGGCAGCTTCAGCCGAGTGGTACGTGTGGAGCACCGGGCAACCCGGCAGCCATATGCCATCAAGATGATTGAGACCAAGTACCGGGAAGGGCGAGAGGTATGTGAGTCAGAGCTGCGTGTGCTGCGCCGGGTGCGTCATGCCAACATCATCCAGCTGGTGGAGGTGTTTGAGACGCAGGAGCGTGTGTACATGGTGATGGAGCTGGCCACCGGTGGAGAGCTCTTTGACCGGATCATCGCCAAGGGTTCTTTCACTGAACGTGATGCCACAAGGGTGCTGCAGATGGTGCTGGATGGTGTCCGATATCTGCATGCACTGGGCATTACACACCGAGACCTCAAGCCTGAAAACCTGCTCTACTACCACCCAGGCACTGACTCCAAGATCATCATCACTGACTTTGGCCTGGCCAGCGCCCGCAAGAAGGGTGACGACTGCCTGATGAAGACCACCTGCGGCACACCCGAGTACATTGCTCCTGAGGTCCTGGTCCGCAAGCCCTACACCAATTCAGTTGACATGTGGGCACTGGGTGTCATTGCCTACATCCTGCTCAGTGGCACCATGCCCTTTGAGGATGACAACCGTACCAGACTCTATCGGCAAATCCTCAGGGGCAAGTACAGTTACTCTGGGGAGGTGAGTCTACCCTGTCCGGGGATAGTGGGAGGCCCTGGAAGAGGGGGTGTATCCGGCAGCTCTTGATCAGGGCATGTGCCCTGAGGGCTCTGCTCATGGGTTCAGATAAGTAATGTAAAAATGATGAAGTGAGATGAGTAGGGTATCTTAGTTTGGGTTTCCCTGAAAGTGAGCCCATAGACTTGGGAGCAGGTAGTATAATTGGGATTTGAGTCTAGTAAACACAGGCAGAAGGGTGGAAAAGTGAGGCAGAAAGGAAGGAAGCCAATAAATGGCCTGTGGAGGAGCCAACTGCCACTGTGGGCCTTTGGAACTTCCAATGGGACCTGGTGAATAATCACGTGGTGCATGCCTCAGAGTTGTATCACCGAGGGACTAGAAGGTGGGTTTTAACCCATTGACTCCTATAAGAGTTAAGGATTTCTTTGTGGGGAAGGGTGTCAAACCCTTCCAGGCTGTCCTGAATGCTGGCTAGTGCTGGAAGTCTTTAGGCTGAGAAGCGGGGAACACAGGTACCGGCATCTGGGGAGCTGTCTGCCTGCACAGGGGCATTGCAGTTGTAGGCAAACTCAGAAGGCAGCTGGAGCGTGTGAGCCACAGTGGCCACTGTATCTGTTCCACAGGGACTGAGACAAGCTACAGTGACCGTGCCCTGTCGAAGGGAGCCCATGCTGCTCATCTCTGCCCAATTTTGCCACACAGCCCAGAAGATTCTGTGTCCCCAGATGCTCCAGTTTTTTAAAGAGAAGCCAGAAAATTTGATCTTAAAATGTTGGAATTCCATTTATGTATTTAAATACTACCTTGTGTGGCAACAAATACTAACCTGCAGGCCAGATTCAACCAGTAGACCATCATGACGTGTGTGTCTTTGGATCCACTGATTGTCTTGATATGTGAAAAAAATTGTTAGGTTTCAGCACTGCTGGGAACTGAAGGAAGGCACACAGAAGGAGTGAGCTGGTTGGTCCTTAGGCAGGATGCTAACTGTGGGGGACATGAGGCTGACCTTAGCAAGAGCAGGTGCTGTAAGCATAATGGTGGGCTTGGGAGGGTGGCAAATAACAGAATGTGCAACGGTTTAAATGGGAGGTAAAATAAGCTTTGCAGGATGCTGTCAAGGCAGCGAGGGCCCCTCCCCAGGTGCTCCCTGCAGAGCGCTCCCAGGCGTGGGCTTCCACAAACAACCCATATGGAGGGGAGGAACCAACTGCCTTCTGAAACCCAGCTTTCCTTCCAGGGGTTTTGGACTGGGCCCTCTCTGGCCCCAGCCAACTGGCCCAGAGCAGCATTTCCAGTAGGAGTCACCCCAAAGCCTTTTGCCACTTTGTCTTCAGTGCTTGAGGTCCATGCCCCACCAGACTCCATGTCAGCTTTCAGACGTGATCGTGGGGTCAGTCAAGGACTCCCTGGGAGGATGGTGACTGGCATTCCACATGTCCAAGTGGTGCAAGGAATGGAGGGAAGCCTTCGTGGTTAGGCCAGCTCTGTGCTGGCCACAGGTGAAGGAGAAAGCAGAATGTTCTCTAGCTCTTCCCTAAAGTTCTCACATCTTCTTTGCTCCACATAGATTCAGATGGATTCAACAAAACAAATGCTGGGAAGCATTTGGCTAGCATCTAGCTCAGGCTAGAATGGCATAGTCACAGAGGGCACCTCTCCCATCCTCTGGCCAGATTTCATCACAGGGCAGAAGACCCAGGATCCACCTCCCAGAGGCAGTGTTATACCAAGGCCCCACCTGGCCTGCTGTGTGCTATGAGCTCTTTGTGGTGCCCGGCTGTTGGGGGTCTGGCTGGCAGAGGGAGTACCGAGCTTAGCTACAGTAGAGAGGGAGGTTTCCCAAGAGATGCTGACAAAGGGAAGACTTTCTGAAAGTCTATTGGTTTGCCCAAGAGTTCTTAATTCTGGCAGTTGTTGATCAAGCAGTTTATCTAATTGGGGCTTGCAATCTTGCTAAGCAGCTATTGATTATCTGTGGCTGGGAGAATGACAGGAGAATGGGGTGAGGAATGGACTCAGGCTCCCTGCTCTTCTTATAGCCACAAGACTGAATCCTGAGACTGTTTCCTGCTCTGCTAGAAACACAGTCTGGGGCTTCCAATGTTCTGGGGGGCACTTCCCAGCCTTGCCTCCCGCCCCATTTATCTGAAGCTGAAAGCAAGAGTTAGTTCCCAGTTCCAGAGCCAAATTCCTGGCCCTCCCCTGAGGGCATCTGTCCCTTACAAAGAGCTTCCCTGACTCCAGCAACAGGTTCTACCACCATCTGATTTGGGTGGAATTTGCCTGGGGTGCTTCCTGGGTGAGGAGGTGGAGACCAGGCATCTGTCTTTCTGTTCTGCTGACCATTGCCTACCCATAAATGCACCTGGGGTAGATGCAGAGAGACATGAAGGTCTGTTTTCCATCCCCAAGAAGCTTGAGATTGCCTGGGGAGAAAGAACTAGGAGTGGGAAATGGCCACAGAACAAACCCTGCCAGTGCAGGCCTCACCACTAGCCACTGGGCCTGGGCACTCTGAAACAGGAGGTGTGGGGCTCAGGTCAGGTGGCTGGGCTGATCCCCCTTCGTGGGGCTGGGCCCTGCCTCCACCCTCAGTCCAGCCATCTGTCTTCTGTGTGATAGTCATTTGCTCTTCTGAAGGCCATCCAAGTGAGTAAGGCCCTGCCAGAAAACCTATCTGAGAGCATATCATGTTGAAAGGAGGGTGTTTTGATCTAGCTTCCTCTGCAAATGAAGGACCACTCACTTTGAGCCCAGCAAGGTTTGGAGGTGTGCATTCCTCCCGACAGTAAGTACATGGCAGTTAGTGCCTTTCTAGGGGCACTTTTCCTGCCCCCTACCTTCTCATAGTGATGTCTTCTGTATACCAAGCCCTATCCAATGAGCTTGTTCCCTGAGGCCTACCGTCTGTGCAGTCCCTTGTCAGACTCAGTGGTTTCCATGGACTTGAATAGAGGGCGTTTGAGAAGGGTCAACTCTCAGGAGGTGGGCTCTGAGAAAGGGTCATTGCTGACTGTGCTCAGAATAAACAGGAAATTGGGAATAATAATCAACCTGCAGGACAGGTTGATGAGGCTGGGCCAGGCCTGGTATTTGGTGTTGGTGTTCGGCTCTTTGGTGCCAGAGGCAACTTGGAGATTGGAAGCATAAGGTGGGAGGGAGCCCTCTGGGTTCTTGAGAGTGAAGGGGGAATGCAGCAGGAAGCGTTGTTGGAGACTCAACAGGAAGAAGATTGATGGAGGGACTGTTGCAGTATTCCCAGTTGGGGATGAAGAACCTGGCATCTTGGGGGTGTTTAAGGCAGATCAGAGGTTCCCGAGAGTGAGCTCCACATTTTGTGAGCCAGTTTAGGGACAGAATCCTCCTGCAGTTCGCAGGAGCATCAGCTTACAAGGGTTGAGTGAGAGAGTTCTCTCACCTGGGAGGCTGCTGTCTACATGGTCCAGAGAGTGTGTAGGCTCCTGCCTTGACATCCCTAGGGAGACTCCAGTGGTGGAGGGAAGTACACCAAGTGGCTGGCTCCTGCCACACAATCCTGACACTGTAGATACTCCAGCCCATAGCCCTGGCTCCATTCTGCCCCATTTCCTACACACTGTAGGTCCTAGATGTTTGCTTCATTCACTCCCCATACTAAGCTTTGGTCAGGCTTTTCCCTGTGCTCTGAGTGTTGACCTTAGAAATTTGACCAGTTCTGAAAGGTTCAATTCACAGATTGCTCCCGTTAAGAATAGTGGTGACTGGGGATCCCTGGGTGGCTCAGCGGTTTAGGGCCTGCCTTTGGCCCAGGGCATGATCCTGGGGTCCCGGGATCGAGTCCCACATAGGGCTCCCTGCATGGAGCCTGCTTCTCCCTCTGCCTGTCTATCTCTCTCTCTGTCTCTCTCTCTCTCTGTCTCTCATGAATAAATAAAATCTAAAAAAAAAAAAAGAATAATGGTGACCACTGTGTAATGCCTTCTGAATACCAGACTCAGGGCTAAGGGTACTGTATCCAACATGTTTAATCTCCACAGCAGTGCTGCCAAGTGGGTATAATGCCTGCATTTTACAGATGAGAAAACTGAGGCTTGTGAGGTTAAGTAACCTGTCCATGGTTCCACAGCTAGAGCATAGCAGGCCTGGAATTTGAATCCAAGCCATCTTGATGTCAGAATTCTTGGCCTCTCCATCCCCACAGTCTCTGTTCCCTGACTTACATGCCTCAGCATGTTGCCAGAGTCTTTGGTTCAGTACTTTCTTGGGTTGTTGCCTATATACATCTCTCTTCTCAAGCCTATAAGGTCCTTGAGGACAGCATGTATATCAATACATAGGTTTCCAGTACTTTCTCCTGGCTTTTCCTGAGGGAAACACCAGCAGTTGTTGGTGATGCCTTGGAAAAGGACCCAAAAGTGACTGGCTGGCAGGCAGATGGGCGTAGCTCTGATGGCTTGGAAGCATTCTCTTCTTGGGGTTGGGCTCCAGGAAGAAGTGGAGAGCCTGCTGGAGGGGTGTTTAGTGGTCTGCTGGTCAGACCTGCTTTAGAAGCAGCTATGGGAATCTTGGAAGAGGAGGGAGTGCTGAGAAGGAGGAGGCTAAGACAGATAATTTTGAGAAGAGAAATCTGCATTTTCCCTGATGACTAGAGGTGCTGGAGTGGAGAGGGCCAAGCCAGGGTCATGTTAGAAGTGACAGAGAGAAAAAAAAAAAAAAAGAAGTGACAGAGAGACCCGTGTCGGCCAGATGTGAGGAAGGCCTTTATGAATGGGGGAGCAGTCTGAAGACACAAAGAGCCACCTTGAGAGAGGGAGCTTCTTGTCCTGAGAGATTCCAGAAGGGCTGGAGCAGCTATTTCTAAAGAAGTGACACAGAAGGTGAGTCATCACCTGTAAGACCTATACTGGAGGCTCGTTATGGTCCTGCTGACTTGGAGATGCTGTCATTAACTGCACATGAAATGTGACGTTGCCAGCCTAATGTTATTGCTTTTGTCAAGAGTTCTATTCTTAGAGGCAGGATGGTTGAAGAGGCTCTTGTGGGGTTGATGGCAGAGTGGTGCCATCAGCAGCTTTGTTGTCTGCTGCCTTTAGCAGCCTTTAATTGTCGCCCTCTGCTGGGGTCGTCTCTGAGCTATGGGCAAGCCTGAGCACAGGTGGGCTTGGGGCAA
Organism: Vulpes lagopus; assembly: GCF_018345385.1. Taxonomy (NCBI): domain Eukaryota; kingdom Metazoa; phylum Chordata; class Mammalia; order Carnivora; family Canidae; genus Vulpes; species Vulpes lagopus. The sequence goes on along the minus strand of NC_054833.1, from coordinate 108,418,865 downwards.
AGGTCCTCACAGTGGCTTGTTCAGGAGAGTAAGGGACAGAATCTTGGTGAGAGAGGAAGGCCACCTGCAGGGCCAGTCTGTCACCCCCGGGGGGATCAAGGTGGTGGGAGGTGGCTTTCCTGGGTGGGCCTCTGGGCTGTAGTCAGACCACCCATCCACTTGACGCCAAGGGGTAAGCCCTCAGGGGCAGTGAATGGGACCATCTTGTAGTTCTGATAGTCCTGCAGTAGGATGAGTGCCCAGAGCCAGAGTTCACATTTACTTCCCCACCTTAAAGTGACCCTAACACTTGTCATTCTGCCCTGGGATGTTGAAGATAAAAGGAGGTGCAGAGGATGTACCATATCCTGTGGCTCTCTGGGTGAACGGGGTCAGCCCCTATGAGGAGGCTGGTCATACAGCCTAGTTCATATGCCCTGGTAGGGACAGTCAGCCGAGTGGGGTTAGGACCTTGACCCAGAGCCATGGGGAGGACTTCCCCTGGGATATGGGAGAGACTGGGAGTTGTGTGCAGGCAGCACACAGACTGCAGAGAGGCAGATGGCCTGTTTTCAGGCTTGTGCTTAGATTCTGCTGGTGCATTTAACTGCTTCATGTTCCCACCTCCAGGGTGGATGGGGACTATGATGGACCATCGGCTCATCACTCTTCTCTTGCTTCCTCCTGCTCCCAGAGTAAGCGGATGGATTCCCGTGTCTGTTGCAAAAGCTGACAGCACAGGGAAATACAAATTGATTTAGAATTCTTTCCTGTGAGGTATCCCTAAGCCCTTCCTACTTGCCTCTCTGCTGTCAGTGCTGGGTGATGGTACTAGCTCAGTGCCAGGATCCCACGAGGACACGCAGATGCCCCCATACTTGTCCAGGAGGGACCTTTCTGGAAGGGCTGTCCCTACTTCACCAAAGCTCCTGGTACTCAGTAGGTATTGAACAGAGCAGTCTCCCTCCTTCATTTCCAGCAGATGCTCGCAGTCCAGATTCCTGACTGGTCACTGATAGATGGCATGATCTGGTCCTCTGGGTGTGGGCGGTGGACCCTCACTGGTCACTGTGCTTGGAGACCTCTTAAAGGAAGGCAGGGGTGGCTTCCTCGTGGTTGGGGGCAGGAGGCAGGATCTGCATAGAGAAGGGCAGTATTTCCCCTCTTGTGCCACCTCTGGTGTACCACTCAGCTCCCTGGAGCCCTATCTTCTAGGCTTCCCTCTGCCGCTGCTGCCCTGGTTACACAGTCCCCAAAGAGCAGTACTCTCCTCTGGTGGCAGAAACAGATGCCCATTCTCCCCACGTTGCTGCATTCAGCCATTCCTACCAAAATGCCTTGCCCTGACCACCTTCAGCTTCTCATTAACCCAGGGTCAGAGCCTCTTTCATCACTGCTATCTCCCACCCCCACCCGGCCGAGGCCTCTCCATCAAAGGGCTATATCATGGGTTGTGTTCAGAGCAGTGCCTGGTGTGCTGTCCGTCCCCTCCCTCTCCTGCTCTTCTCATTGTCTGTCTCCACCTAGGTAGCTCGGCCCACTCACAGGCCCTGTCGCTTCTAGGCTCTTGAGTTCTTGTGGGAGCTGCCACAGCTGTTGTCTCCCACAGTCTGACCTCTTTCAATCCGCTGACAGCCTCCCACACTCATTCCCTCTGCCCCCACTGAGTGGAAAACACACTCACAGGTGGATGGGGTGGTTAAAGGGGACCTGATCCAGCCACTCCCCACCAGCCCTGTCTCACAAGGTCCCCCTTCTGGGGCATGCCTGCCTGGCCTCAGTTTGTCTCCCTGTGTAAGTATAGTGCCCAGACCTGAGCTTTGCTCCAGTGTGGTCTGGCCAGCTTCGAGCAGAAGTCTCCTTCCTGCCATTCCACGTGGACCAAGTACCTGCCCTGTGCCAAGTCCTGTGTACCAAGAGTTCGGAGACACAGGCTTCAGTGGGGATGACATGCTAGTCAATAGCCACCAGGGTTCTAACTGTTTCAGAAACCAGAAGGGAGGAGGTTTTTTTGGTATTGAGTTTTTCTTTTAAGAGCCAGGTTGGCCTTAGTAGAATCTGTGAGTGGAGATAAAAGACCACTCTGCAACAGGCTCTGAAATCCAGAACCATCCAGGCCTGCTTCAAGACATCATTAAAAGCAGACATTACTTAGTTGCTGGCACAGGTTGCCAACATCCCCCTGATTCCAAAGTGAGCACACAGCATCCTTCCTGACTCTTGAGTTGTACCCTGTCTCTCTCCTGTCCCTGTCCTTCACTTTGTGGACTCTGGACAGGGACAGATGGGGGCGCATGAGTTCATTTTATTACTCATCTTAGGTTTCCGAATGCAGCTTTACTAACCTTTAAGTTGTCATGCCTTTTCTTGTTTTATTTTTACCTTCATTCTCTGCCCCTTTTAAAAACTCTATTATCTTCCTTCATTTTCTCCCCTCAGGCTCTCTCCCCTGAGGTCCTCTTTCCTGCCGTTCAGCCCCCACCTCATCCCCTGCCAGATCCTAGAATGGTAAGTGTCTTGACCAGAGGAAGGGGCTGCTGGCTCCCCTGCCACACGGTCTCCAGCTATGCTGAATTCTCAAAACCCTTTGCCTCGTGGGCCACATCAGAGTATGCTGTTCTTGTCATACTAATAGTTCTGCTCTTCTGAGTAAACCCAAAGCTCCATTTCCCAGAAACATGCTCTTTTCTCTGTTCTCATTCAGGCCCACGTAAGTACAGGAAGGAGGCCCTTGAGGGTGGGAATGCTGGGTCTGAAAATATATCTTGAGACAAAGCTGAGGGAAGACTGAGTCATGGGAGCAAAGCCCAGTCTTCTTTCCTCCCTTCTTTCCCCTAGCAGCTCTTTGGTGGGGCTAACTTCTCTGCCAGGGAACCTTCCCCAGAGTCTTCATGGGCTAGAAAAGAACCCATAGGGGTCAGGAGGTTCAGGCCACTTAAATGTTAGATGCTATGCTTTCTTTTTTTTCTTTTTTTAAAGATTTTATTTGTTTATTTGGCACAGAAAGTACAGGCAGAGAGAGAGGGAGAAGCAGGCTCCCCCCTGAGCAGGGAGCCCAATGCGGGACTTGATCCCAGGACCCTATAGGATCATGACCTGAGCCAAAGGCAGATGCCCAACCAACTGAGCCACCCAGGTGCCCCAGATGCTATGCTTTTGTTCCTCATGTGCAGCCAAGTGAGGAAGAAAGTGAGAGAAGAAGAAGCGAGAATCTAAGAAGCGAGATCTTCTTAGATCAAGGACTTTAGGGCGCCTGGGTGGCTCAGTCTATTAAGCACAAGCAAAGGGGTGGGGAGAAGGAAAATGCATCCTCTGAGCTGAAGTGGAAAGCCCTTTCTGATTTAGTGCCTCCCTTTGAAGGGAGGGTTAGATTCTGCTGGTCCCTGAGAAGCAGGGGATGAGGAGCGTAAAGTTGGTAACGAAGTGCTCCGGAAGAGTTGACTACCCCATTTTGGCTTCTCTGCTGTTATAAAATCAAGAGTAGGTACCTTAGGGGCACCTGGCTGACTCAGTCAGTAGAACACAAAACTCTTGATCACAGTGTCATGAGTTCAAGCCCCACATTGGGGCTTAGTTAAAAAAAAAAAAAAAGTAGGTACCATAACTGCAAGGGGATAAGTATTCTGGGGGCTACAGACTAGGGAAAAGGAGTCAGCTTGGTGGTCAGAAATAGGGTGGAAATGATGTCCCTCCCCCCACAACCTGTCCTTGTCTCTTGGAATGGGGCCCAGCCCTTTACCCACACAGCTCATAAGAGACTCATAGAAAGGAGGGTGTAGGCTCTCACCCTGAGTGTCAGTTGTTCTCTGATCCTACAGCAGAGGGAAATACGAGTTTGGAGGCAAGGCAGACTGATAATTAACATTCCCTTCCACACGCTGTGCTCCATGTCATCCCAGAAACAGGTGGAAGCCTCTGGGAGACTGGTCAGGTGGTACCTGGAGCCTGTCCCTTCTGTCAGCCACTTGTGCCTCACATGTGTCCCTGACTTGGCTCCAGGTTTACTGAGGTGAGAATTCTGTTTACCCAGAGCCAGCAGCTAGAGCTATGGAAATGGAAAGGCATGACTGTTTATCATTCTTTGTCTCACCCAGGATGCTACCCAGCCAGTCAGTCATAGGCTGACAGACATACTCATGGGGCTCTGGAGGCCCAAGCGTGTTGGGGAGGCGGATGGGTTGGTCTGTGGGTGTTGAATATTTTCCTAGGAGGTACTAAATTGGACATGGCCCTGAGTGAGTGTGGAAAGCCTTACTTTTCCTTGCTGAGTGCTGTTGGAGGACTTGGCGGGGCTCCCAGGGGCCACTGTTCGGACAGGCCACCTGAGCCCCTGTCTCGCTGTCAGTGAGGACACTTTCCTGGATTTGGCCCGCCTGACTTCCTGCTGCTCAGTGTGTGAGGGTTAGGCTGGGTGCCATTGGCATAGCATGATTCTCAAGTCAGGATGGCTCAAGTCACGTTGGCTTGGGGGACCCACCTGGCCCAGCTGTTCACAGCTCTTCAAAAATGAGGAAGGCGAGGGCCTGCCGGAGAGGGCTGGCCTGGCCCTTAGATGAGTTCATCGGCATTGTGCACACAGCTGTGTGTACACAGTAATCGGAGAGGCAGGCATCTCGGGAGGAGCAGGAGGCGTAGATCAGTCTGGCTCAGTTTGTCACTAACAGGCTGGCCGCTCGGGGAGCAGCAGGGGTCGATGCCCAGTGTGAGCCTGTGCCACTCTGGAGATGGAAGTGCTTACGCCCCCAGGATGGGTCTGGTGAGAGGCCCACCAAAGACCACAGTGGACTAGTCTGGAGCTGCAGGGGCCTTTGACTGGGTGTGGCTGTGAAGTGGGGAGGTACCTCTGATCCATCTGTGTTTAGGTTCCTGGCTTCTGAGTCCAGCTTTGCCACTCTCTATTCTGTAGTCTGCAGAGGAGTTACCCTCCTCTATCTTGGCTGGACCAAGGGGTAAGCGCAGAATCCGTGTGCCAGCTCTGTTTGGCTCGCCTGGCCTGCCAGCTCTGTCTTCAGGCTGTGCCACTAAGAGGCCAGAAGGACCTGCACTGTGTTTCCCAGTGACTTCCCTTTTTCGTGGAGCCCAGAAAAGCCAGTCAGGCAGCGTGAATATTCCTGTACCCCAGCCTGCTTAGCTCCTAGGTTTCGCTGTGTCCATCAGTGGGCCCATCAGGCCTGCTTCTTTCCAGGTCTTCAGTGAGTGACAGGGGCTGCAGTATCTGTGGTTTAGACTGGCTGACCCCTCCTGGTGGCTTCTTGTGTTCAGGTGGCAGCAGCAAGCTGCTTTCTCCAGTACTGAAGCTTTCTTGAACTGTGAGCCAAAACCTACTGTGGCACCCAGTCCGTTCACGCATATGTCAGCCTCACTACGGGAGCCCAAGCTGTGCAGGCCTGCAGGGAAACTAGGACCGGGCTCTGTATGGGGGAGTGCTGTCTGCCACTCTGTGCCCCCTCAGTGCTCTTAGCAAGGTGTTCTGGGCTTCCCTGGCTGTGCGTCCTGAGGGCCGTTATCTTCCCGGGAGTCACTGGAAGCAGGCCCGTTAGTGACGAGGACCATTAGGTGGCTGTTTGGGAATGTGGCCTGTCGTTTTCTACCAGTTCTGTTTAGTATAAGTTGGGATTTGCCTTTCATAAAGCAGGTTAGGGTAGCAACTGCAAGTAGCCCTGCCCCTTCTTCAGGATTCCAGAAGAGTGTTCTCCTTGCCGCCCCCCCCCACCCCCATATAAGTGGGGAAGAGCCTTGGGGAAGAATTGGAGGTCAAGGAAGCTGAAGTGAGGGTAGCCATAGTCAGTGTTATATGGATCTGCTAGATAGGCATGCAGCAGCCCCAAATGTGGGCTCTGCGGCTTCCTGAACCCCCCTAGACAGTGAGTTCAAGGGTACCCCAGGGCAAAGAGCACCCTTAGGTGGAACAGGCAGACCTCACTGGTCAGAAAAAAGCGTGGGGGTCCCTTGACATCCCACCCGAACCTTCTGCAGCAGGCTCAGCAAAGGCCGTAGCTGCCCACCCCTTGGGAGGGTCAGAGCCCATGCTAGAGTGCCTCAGAAGATGCAGGGACTCGGGACCATCTGCCCTCCTCCAGGCTCCAGGGCCGCTGTGTGCCTGGCACCAGGCATGGGGGCTCACCCAGAGCACTATGGTCTGATGGGAGCGAGCACTGAACCTGAGATCACTGAAATAACGCTTAGCTCTGGGGGCTAAGAGGAATTCTGAGGAAGCGTCCTTTACCCCGGGAACCTAAGGATTCAGCCAGGTGGGGCTTCTTGACAGGGGCCACCTTCCTGAGCCAGGCTTTGAGTCCAGGTCTCCTTAGAAGTTTGCTGCTTGGGAAGAGGTACAGTCCTTGTGCTTTCAGATGGACTCCTTACTCAGAGAAGAGCCTCTGCTTCATGGCCTGGCCCAGCGCTGGGGGGGGGGGGGGGGGGGGGGGGGGAGGCCCAGAAGACTGTACTTGGGAGGAGACGGGCATTGCTTTTCTCGAGGGGAGAGTGCAGGGATGCTGGACAGGTCTAAGTGCTGTGGTGGTGGCATTGTCAGCATGGGGAGAGCCGTGTTCAGTGCTCTCGTGCTAATGCTTGTCCTTGGCCTCTAGCCCTGGCCCAGTGTGTCCAACCTGGCCAAGGACTTCATTGACCGCCTGCTGACGGTGGACCCCGGCGCCCGTATGACTGCACTGCAGGCCCTGAGGCACCCATGGGTGGTGAGCATGGCAGCCTCTTCATCCATGAAGAATCTGCACCGCTCCATCTCCCAGAACCTCCTCAAACGTGCTTCCTCACGCTGTCAGAGCACCAAATCGGCCCAGTCCACGCGTTCCAGCCGCTCCACACGCTCCAACAAGTCGCGCCGTGTACGGGAGAGGGAACTGCGGGAGCTCAACCTGCGCTACCAGCAGCAGTACAATGGCTGAGCCACCTGGCTGCAGTGCAGACGTGCCACGGTCCCAGCTTGGCCATGCACTGCCATGCCCTTTGGGCCCGACACCCTCTCTAGAGATAGGCCTGGGTGGCCAGTGGCAGGTGACTGGCCCCAGCCCCTTCCCTGTGCCTTCAGCAGCCCCTATCCTCATCCTGGGCCTGAGTCTGGTGTGACAGAGTGAAGGGAGCCCAGGGGGCTGCAAGCCCTGTGAACTGGAAGCCTGGCCTGGCACCAGTGCTCCTGGGCAACTGCTCTGCTATAAGTTGGGGAAGGGGCAGGACCTGGCCTTCAGGCTCCCTCACCCCTTGACTCTTCCCTGAGACCAAGGGGGTATGTCGTGCCAGGCGGAGGGCGTCCTATGGTCCCAGGACTCTTTGGAACAGTTACTTCTGAAAGCCTCTTCACTGAACCTTCTCTGGCCTCCCCACATTCCATTGCATCCTGATCTGTGCCCCAGTGAGAGGCCTAGGAAGCACAAAGCTTGTGCCTTGGCTGGACTCTCAGCCCCTGGCTAAGTCTAAAGTCTCCCACCTCTCACCCAAGGTCTTTGTTCCTTCATGGTGCCCCCAGGGACCCCTCCTAGCCCCAGGACTGGCTAGAACCTCTGATGGTAGGGCCATGGCATGGTCCTTGGCCCTTCTGGACTATGATAGCCATGTTAGTAGCAGGCTTGCTCCAGGCTCCAACCTCTCTCTCTGCCAATGAGAGACCTCCTGCCCACCAGGCCGCTGTTTTCAGTGCCTTCTTTACAGAGCCCACTATCACCTCTCTCTCCCCCTTGGATGCCCATTCTATTCCCTAGGTGCCTCCTTCCCAACCGTGGGGGTTAAAGGGAACCCCACTGCTGCTACCTGGGGAATGGGGGCACCGGGGCCAAGGCAGAGGCCAGGGGCTTTCCAGGGAGACCCCCATCAAGATTCCAGTGTCAGCCCCATCCGGTTCCACCCTTGGTACTGCCGGTTGCCCCTTCCCTTCAGGCGCTGCTGTTCCCTTCTCGCAGTGGCATGAAGGCGCCATCTAGTGTCTGACATGAGTTATGGGCAGCCTAGGACTGACCACTGTGCTCCTCCCTCATCCTCTAGAGAAAGTAGGAAGGAAGGACCTCCTGTATTTAGGAAAGGTCCCCAGGCTGCTCAGCCCTCCCCTTCTGCTGAGCTGCTGTGCAGCTCCAGTTGGAACTTAGCCATACTGTGTGACCTGCCTCTGAACCCTGAGTGCCTGGCCTTCCCACAGCTGGCCTTGCCTGGTCCAGCCTGTCCCTGCTTCCTTTCACAGCATTACCCTTCCAGCTTAGGCTCTGCCGAGTCTCAGGCTGGAGGGACCCCCTGCAGGAGGTGGGTGGAATTAGGTGGCTGCTTTCCCAGAGGCCTGAGCCAGACCATCCCCATGTCGGTCATGGCACCTCCCCCGTCTCCCTCCACCAGGCTGGAACCCAAGTCCCGTTCCTCCACAGCTGCTTTTAGTGAATGGGAAGGATCTGGGGCCCAGCCGGGAGGGATTGGCCCTCACTGTTTCTCTCAGTGGGTAGCCTTGCTCCAGGCCCCTGTCTTTCTGCAAGTGCCACCTCCAGTGAGAAACAAAGCCAAAGAGACCGCTCTGGGCCAAGTTGACTGTGCCTTATACATCTCCCATCCCAAGTGTTCCTGGCACAAGGCAGCGGAGAGCCAAATCCTCAGAATTCCCCCCCATTTCCCCAAGTGTCTCGGGGGCCTGAAGCCCTGGGCATTCATTTTCTCTCTTGTCCAAAATAGGCATGGTCCTAAGGGTAGGACAGAGGACATTTGGAGACATGGGCCTTTGATAGGCCCACCTGGGCTTTTATACCATGGACCGTGGCTGGAGAATGTGCAGGTATTTATTTTGTGTACTCTGTTTGTAAATGTATCCTCTGTACTCAATAAACAGGCTGCCGTCCCCAGGGAAGGCTGCTCATCCATTCTGACAGCCCAGACTCCATGCTGTGGACTGGGGGGTTGCCTAGGAAGAAGAAAGATGTGGGAGCCCGGGCTGGGCATGGCTACTCTGGGAACATCTGACTCAGTGCCTGCCATGCCAGAAGTCAAAGTCCCAAGTGGGGAGCAGGGCTCCTGAGAGCCTCTCCTTTCCCTTGAAAGGACAAACAAGAATACACAAGAGGACAGAGCATGGAGTCTTTATTGGATTGAGATGGGGAGAGGGCCTGTGGTAGGCTCAGTTGTAGGCTATGACCTGGCTGATCCAGGTGCTGAACTTACTAACCCGAGTGTATATGGCAGGCTGGCGCACATTGCAATTGGTGGTGCCCCAGGAGACAATGCCAATAAGCACCCATGTGTTCCCCTTCTGGCAGACAAGAGGGCCTCCAGAGTCTCCCTGCGGGAGGGAGAAGAGAAAAGTCAGCATGGTGATTAGGGGGTGCCACAGGGCAGTGGAGAGGGCAGGACAGGGTGCCGATGCTCACCTGGCATGAGGAGGCCCCTGAGCCACCTGCACAGATCATGGCATCAGTGATACGTGAACCCCAGTACTGCCTGCACTCATTCACGGTGACCAGAGGCAGAGCCACCTGCTGTAGACGTGCTGGGGTCACATTGCCTGTGGACCAGAAGGGGGTAGTTCGGCCCTGGATGACTTGTTCCCATCTTAGCCACATTACCCAGATCTCTGGCCCAAATTCCTACCCACGCCGCTGAGGCGTCCCCAGCCAGTGGTGGCACACTTGAGGCCTGCAGGCAGCTCCTCATCTGGGGAAGCCAGACAGACTGGTGAGATGCGCTGTGTGTACCGGGCTGGGGAGGCCAGCTTCAGTAGCGTCAGGTCATTGTTTAAGGTGGTGGGGTTCCAGGAAGGGTACGTGATGGCCTGTGGAACCAGGAAGGACCCATATAGGATGGTGGTGGGCAAAGGCCCCGCAGGGTTGATGGTTGTTGAAGGGGCTAGCCTAGGGCATGCCCTGAATTCCTCATTCCCAGAGCCCACCCACCTGCCCTGTCCACTCTTCCTTTCCATGTCTGTAGCCCAGACACTCACCTTTGAGATGGACAGAACCTGCAAAGGCTCAGCATTGGATGATCGGTCGTACTCGCCCAGGACAACAACGTGGCGGCCAGGGCTGCAGTCAGAGTGGGGTTGTGCAGCCACAGGGAGGGCAGAGTGACAAGAGGGGCATCCAGGGGAACGAGGTGGGGAGAAGTGGGCTGAGGGGGCGGGTAGAGTGGGAGTACTCACATGACATTGCAGTGGGCAGCAGTGACCACCCAGGACTGGCTGATGAGGGAACCACCACAGAAGTGGAAGCCACTTTTGTCCTGGGGTCAGTGGTCAGAAGTAGGGGTGGGCTCAGGCTAACCCTACATGAAGCACCTGGGACCCTGCCCCACCCTCAGGGCTCAGGGTACACGTACCTGCAGGGACACCTGCCAGGGCCAGGAGCCGGGCACTGCATTCTCCCCGTTGACAATCCTCTGGCTGAAGCTCAGGACTGGCTTGATAGCAGGAATGCCGCAGCCTGGCCATTGGGCTGGTGAGGACCTGCTTTCTACACCCCCACCCACCTCTCCCCACCTCCTGGGTGCCCCTGGGCTCTGCCCCTCAGAGAGGTCCGAATCGAGAGGGCTTGTCACTACCCTTTCTCACCCTGAGCACCCCTAGGTATCTTGGTTTCCCATGTCCTTACCTGTGTCTAACCACCCCCCAAATTCTGTCCATTCTCTCACATGTCTCTCCACCCTTCCGTCCCATTATTCTTCAACTTTACTCCTACCCTCCAACTCAGACCATTTTTCTCCCTGACCCCTGGGATAGTCTCCTTCCTGGCCTTGCCACCTGCTCCAGGCCTCAACAGCCAGAGGCTTCTCCCTAAACTACATGTCCAACCTCTACTTCTCAGCTTTTTCAACCATCCCTGGCTTCTAGCTCTGGCCTGATCTCCTGTCTCATTTGTGAAACCAGCCCCTGCCCACCTCTTGCACACACATACCCCCCACACGGCCCCAGCCCTGGCATATCCTTTTTCCTGTACCCACTCTGTCCACCTGGTTCCTTCCAGCCAGCCCAGCCCCTGCCCTGAGCCCCTGGGCAGGAAGCCTGGGCTGGTTTGGGGAGCCAGGTTGCTTTAGGGCTGGTCATCAGGGCTAGTCCAGGCCCACTCACCCCAGGAGGAGCCGAGGAGGACCAGGCTAAGGGTCAGACTGAGCAGCAGCATTGTGGCAGGCATGAGGCTGAGAGCTGAGCCTGCTTTTATGGTTCTCTTTGTCCTTGGGCAAAAGTCCCAGGCCTGAAGCCTTGGTCAGGAGGATCTCTAGGCTAAGGTCCTGGACCCAGGCCTGGGCTTTATCAGACAGAGCCCAGGTGTGAGGTTCTCATCTCCACTCCCCCAAAACCTGGTCTCTGATTGGCTCCTTGAACCACCTCACATCCCTAAGTATGTGCTAAGTAGCAAGGACTTGTGTGGACTGCCTGGTGGCTGGGATCAGGGAAGTGTCTCAGGGCTGGCTGGGGCACCAGACTCAGAGAAGCCTGCTCAGTGCCTGATGGGTGGAGGGAATGTCCAGCTGTGCCAGCTCTGCTGTGGAGGGCCAAGGCCATGCAGCCAGGACAGGGGTTCCAGCAGGTCACAAATCCTAACAGCATTTCAGTGATTTCTCACCAACCTGGAACAGGAGTCGGTTTTCCTAGAGAGATGGTATCTCTCCTACCAGCACATAGTGTGTCTGGACCCAAAATTTCATCTAGCTCTGAAGCCCACACTTATTGATGAGAGGACACCTGAGAGGGACCCTGAGAGGAGGGTAAGGTGTGAGCCCTTGGTGACTGGCTGACCCTGAATGGAGGTTATGGGTGTAAGGGTGGCAGCCACCAAATCTCTGACAGCCTCCAGGCCTTCGGGCTCCTGTGGGCAAGTTCTTGGTGTCCACAGCCCATCTGTTATAGAGTTCAAGGCTGAGCCTGCACTGAGGAAGAGAAGATAGCCCTGCGTGCAGCTGCAGTGGGTAAGTTGGCTGGGCTCCTAGAGGGTGTGGGGGCACCAAGGGACTCCAAGCTTCAAAAAATAAGATGAGTTAATGGTTGAACAAGGGATGGAGGAATAGAAATGTGATCAAGCAAATATAACAATAATTGTAAAGTCAGTTGTGGGTATACATGTGTTCAATGCAGTTCTTTCAGCTTCTATGTTTAAAAATCTTCATAATAAAATACGGGGTGTGAGGGGGCACAATCAGTGGCCCGGGGATGTCCAGCTCAGAGACGATGCTCCCCAGGGAGATTCTAACAGATTCTAACAGTTTCGAGGCTCTGGTGGAAACAGCTGTTCTGAAGGCAGGATGCTCCTGCCTGCACATGGCACCTAGGCTGGCCCTCAGTGGGTGCCCAGCAAAGGTCTGCTGGATAAATGTGTCATGTCATCTCTCTCTGCATGAGCTCTAGGACTCCTGTCAGCCCAGCAAACTTAGGAGTCCCCCACCCCCCCACCCCCGCCCAGTCACAGCTCAGCACGTTCAAAGAGAAGGCCTGTTTGGTGTTAGCACCTCAGGGTGTGCCTGGTCAAGGGAGGGGCTCCACGGGTACAGGTGTTGCAGGGGGGAGGAGTGTTCTGTGAGAACTTGCCTTTGGAGTCAGGGAGCAGCTCCTTTACCAATACTCAGGGCTGACTCAGTGAGCTCCACGGGGCCGTCCTTGACCGAGGGGTGTGGGGTTTGCTGTGGGACGCTGATGAGCCAGGTAAAGACTCTAGGCGGGGGCAGTGCAGGGGGCCTTCTGGGTTTCACAACATTCCCCGGTGGACTAGAGGGCAAGAGCAAGGCACTGGAGCAGCAGGGGACCTCTGCAGTGTGGAGTCGGGAGGGGGCTCCCCTCCTGTAGCTGCCGTGCTTGCTAGGACTGGGGTTCCGGAGGAGTAGATGCCTGAGGTGATGGGTGAAGCCACCTGTTAGGCCAGGCACTGGAGCCACAGCAGGGAGTGGCACCTGCAGGTGTACATTAGCCAGAGTCCTGAGGGCTGCTTGTCCCCTCTCCACCCAGGAACGACACAGCCATCTGCTTAGGTGTTTTTCTATTTTCTATGTTTATTCCTCCTTGTTCCAAGCCCTAAGCATCATCCCACTTCACTCCACCTCCATTGCCTGCACAGTTTCCTCCAGCAGCTCCAGGGTCAGTGGCTTCACTGTCTGGGACTGGACTGCTGTTGTCCCAGGGGCAAAGTAGTGCTGGCTGGGTCTGCGAGAGGGGAGGGACAGCCTCTCAATTTGGGCCCATCATATAGTCCATCTTGCAGTCCCCCATTTGCCCTGCTACTGCCTCATCCTCCCCAGTGGTCTCCCCATTTCCCAAGTTCCCACCTTTCTGTGGGCTTTGTGGGGGAGCTTAATGTTCTCAGAAGTTTGGCGCCGGTCCCCGTTATCACACATGCATCCACACTGCCGCCGGAGCCGAGGTCACCCAGGATCCCAGCAGTGACGGCTTCCACTAGCAGCTCCTGCGCAGCCTCTAGCTGTGATGATACGTGTGGGGGAGACCTGCCGGACCCTGCTGGCGCCCTTCAGCCTACAGCTTACAGGTTTCTGCTCATCTCAAAGCCCAGACTATTTACCATTTGCTCCTACCCAGACCCCTATTCCCTATTCCCCCAGCCAGCCCAGACTCCCTTGCCCTGGCCTCTGCCTCGTTCTCTCCAGAGACTGTCTCACTGCCCCATGTTCACAAACTTCTCTTACACTTACGGTTCTGCTTCCAGGATTGTCCCCCCAACCAATGCGTCTCGGTCCCCAAACTACCAGCTCGCTGCTCTTTTACTTCCGGGCCTTAGGCGCCTCTGAAGCAACACCTGTCATCCACTTCCATCCCACCTCAAACAGAATCGGGACTCCAGACCCCACTTGCCGTTCCCGCCTCCCTCAGCTTCACATTGTCCTGAGCTTTGACTTCTCCAGGCAGTTCAAACTCTGGCGCTGATGATCGTCTGCTGGAATAGCACTACTTCATTCTGATTCCACTGGCCCCTCAGCCTCCACTCAGTCGTCACCTCCTCCAAGAAGCCCTCCCTGACCTCTAATCCCTGTGTGTTACCCCAACTCCTGCGTGCGCTTCCCGTCAGTGAACACGTGGTGGGGGACAGGTGTTGCTCACCGTCATGTTCGGCTGGAACCGATCCTCCAGGACCGCCAGCGCGGCGTCCTGGCCGGAACCTGCGGGCAGGAGGGGCATCTGAGGTCGGTCGTGGCCACCCAGTCGCGGGACGAACGCAAGGCCAGGGCCGCAGGGCCAGGCCTGGCAGGGAAAGGGGAGAAGCGCTCACCCAGGGCGGTGAAGGGCAGCCGGCTGTAGGAGCCGTGGGGGTGCACGCTGTAGAGCTGCGGTCCCGAGAAGTCTACCCCGCCCACCAGCAGCGACGCGCCCACGTGGCCCCGGTACCTGGCGGGGGAGTGGGCGTGGTCAGCCCCGCCTCCGGGCCCGGGCCCCGCCCCTTCCTGTGGTGGCGCCCGGGGCAGCGCCGCTCCTTCCGGCCGCCGGCTCCTCCTGGGGCGGCCCCTTCCGGTCCCGGCTCTGGCCGCCCCGCCCCCCGCCCTGCCCAGCTCCCCTCAGTCCTGCCCCCCGGCCGCTCCCGTCCCCGGGGCCGCCTGAGCCCCGCCCCAGCACCGGAAGAGGGTCTGGCGCAGAAGGCGCGTGACCGTGGTCACGCGGGGCTCGCGGCCCGTGGACAGGGAGTGTAGCTCCATGTTGGACGCCGCCATCCGCGTGGTCATCTCGGCGTCCGCGGCTACTCCAGCCCCACAGCAGCTGAGAACGAGTGGAGGCTCGGTGTGGGCGGGGCTCGGAGAAGCGGGGGCGGGGGGGCGGCGGCGGCAGGGTTGGTCTTGAGTAGGGGGTCGGGGTTGGGGATTTCTCACTAGATTTTGGGGGCGATGAAGTGGATCTTCTCGCAGTTCTTATCCATCACGACCGAGTCGTTAGTGGCCCGCGTATCCGCGCCCAGGATGACTCCATCCTGGTGGGAGAGGGTCGCTGGCCCAGTGGCTTTGGATCCCCCAGCAGCCCCTCTAAGCCCCCAGGCCCAAGTCCCTGCTCACTCGGAATACGAGGCCCGCGATGGTGGTTCCGGTCTTGTGTGCATGAGGGATCCGGAACCCCGGGAGGACGCGTTCTAAGGTTGCGTTTCTGGAAACGGAGTGGAGTGGCCCAGGTTGGGGTTCTGGGGCCGCATCACATCCTCCAACTACGTCCCAGCCTCGCCCGCCTCTAGGGGCGGGAGCCTGGCAACCCAAGTCGCCCAACACACCCTGCCGCCCCTCCACCCCCACCAGGAATAAAGGCCCTGGAGTGTCGGTGCCCGAGGCCTTCGGGGAGAGCATAGCAGCTCAGCTCTAGACCATCACCCCCATCACCTCTGGCAGTTCTCGAAGGAGAAGCCCCGTTGGGGCTCTAACGCCAGCTTCAGCATCTCCAGGTGGGCAGGGTGGTCCAGGGGTTGGGGGTCTCTGTGCGACCAGCGCGGAGCAAGAAAGGCCCAAGCCGGGTCCTCTGTCCCGCACCCGCCTGGCTGGTCCGGGGCTTCCTGGTTTCGCTTTCACCTTTCCTGAGCTTGGCTGGCCCCTTTCTGCATCTTCTTTCACTTTCACCTTTGCCTCTGGTCCCAGGCAGCTTGTCAAAGGGGAGATGTCCTCGCCTGGATTTCCATCCTGCTCCCTAGTCCTCAGTCTGTACAGAGGGACAGACAGCTCCATCTGGGTCAGGCCTGGGTCGGGGGATGTTAGCAGCTCCTCGGCCTTCCAGCCTGAGCCCTAGCTTTGCGGATCCCGATCCCAGCTCTGACTTCAAGTCCCTCAATCCTGAGGCTGTCACACTGGCCTCCCGACAGCATCAGGCATGGCTGCCTTTTGTCCTTTGGCGCCCTCTCTCCCTCAGCTCTTTTGTTGCCTTTGCCTCCTCCCTGAAATCTGAAACACCAAGGCTCTATCCACCGTGGTGACACATGGTGACCTTCCGTTCTCCAGTGCTGTCTTCCCTCTCACAAGAGGGGTGCTGTGGGGCTGCCCATCTGGTGGCTTGGAGGCATGCTGGGCTCTACCTGTGGCCAAGCCTTTATTTCACTTCCCAAATGACCCTTTATCTATTGACAGCTTTCTCCTAACTACCGCGTTAGTCTCAGCCAGCATCCTGTCCCCTCTGGATGCCGCACTGCCTTTCCTGGCTTCCCCAAGCTTCCCCCTCCTCAGTCCCCGCCTCGGGCTAGCTTTACCTTCCAGAGAAGGGTCTCCTAGATTGAAAATCTGGTTAACTCCCTCAGCAACTGCATTATTGTTCTTAGGTTCAAACCCAAGTTATAGGGGATCCCTGGGTGGCTCAGCGGTTTAGTGCCTGCCTTTGGTCCAGGGCGCAGTCCTGGAGTCCTGGGATCAAGTCCCACGTCAGGCTCCCGACATGGAACCTGCTTCTCCCTCCTCCTGTGTCTCTGCGCCTCTCTCTCTCTCTCTCTATGTCTATCATGAATAAATAAATCTTTAAAAAAAAAAAAAAAACCCAAGTTATAGCAGCCCACATGACCCTTCTCATCCGGTCTGATCTCAGAATAGGCACCATCCCCTCTGGGCAGCCTTCCCTGACCCCCCAAGACTCAGCCCCTTGGTGCTCCCTAAACTTTTCTCTCAGACCACTTAGTTCCCTTAATTACACCATCATTAGAGAAATGATCTGATTAGGGGCTGTTTCTCCCTCAGATTCTAAAAACTCTTGTGCTTCTGATATCCACTTAGCCCTCAAAAGGCCCTGTCTATGGGGGCTCCTGGGTGGCTCAGGTGAGCATCTGACTTGTGATTTTGGCTCACGGTTTGTGGGATCGAGCCCTGCGGTGGGCTCTGAGCTCAGTGGGGAGTCTGCTTGAGATCTTCTTTGCCTCCACTGCCCCCTCATAAATAAACCTTAAAAAGAAAAAAAAAAAAAAAGACCCTGTCTAGAGGTGGAATCCACTTGCCCTTTTGAGAGTGGGCAGGACAACTCACATCTTCCCTGCCCTGCACTTTGGCTCCAAATGCCTCCATCCCACAGCTGTTTGTGCAGCTACCTCTAGTCCCCCATCCCCCAAGCAGAGGCAGGCTACATCAACAGCTCAACCAGGAGAGTGGGAAGCTAGACATCTCAGGGTTCCCAGTTCAAGCCCAGGCTTCACCGAAGTCCATCCTGCCCTTATATTCCACAAAGCACCAGGCCTGTGGCTACTGCTCAGTGAGGCCTGCTATGTGGACACTAGTGCCTCCTCCCCAACCCACAATACACGTCAAGGCTTAGAGAGCAAAAGAAGGTCTTTATTCAGGGGGCAGAGGCCCTGGGCTGGCAGCTGGGGGTACAGGGGTGTTATGTCGGTAGGTACCCAACAAGATGGCATTGATGTGCTCTAAAGTCTGGTTACTGAAGACCATGTTGAGGTGCTCTGTCCCATGCAGAGGCAGCAGGTGCACAGGCTGTGGCTGGCGGCTCTGCCAGCGGGCACAGAGCTCAGTGCTGCGTGTGGCTACGGTGTCATCACCGTCCTCATAGAGCACCCCTATGGGGTCTGTGTAGGGAAAGCCATGATCAAAGATGTAGGTGCGGGGTGTGGGCAGGCCCACGCCATATAGACAGTACACTTCCACGCCGGGTGCTGGGAGTCCTGCCAGTAGGTCACGTGACTGTAGCCACATGTACCAGCCTTCCTCAAAGTGCAAGTCTGCAAAGAAGCGCTGGAAGTCACGGCCTGTGTAGTTGAAGCTGGGCGTGGAAATGAACACATGGTCTTCGGGCCATGCCTCTCTGGAAGGAAACATCCAGGGGGAGGTCGTCGTTATACGCTGTTCCTCTCTCAGCTTGATGCTGGACATGATCGGGATGCCCTGGTTGTCACCTGTGAACAAGAGGCAGGGGGGTCAGGGAGCCAGGTCTGGCTGCCTCTGGCCCACAACATGCCTCCCATCCCAGTCTCAGCTGGATGCTCAAGCTTGCCCCTGCCCAATCCAAACACTGATTCCAAGCCACAGACTCTGAGCAGGCCTGGCATTCAGTAGGTGTTCAATGTGTGCTTATTAAATGGGAAGCCCTGAAGGCACGTCTGTGGAGCAGAGCTGAAGAGCCTCTAGGGGCTGGTTTCCTGAAGATGGCTGTGTGTGCGTGTAGATGGTGCTGGTGGTTCTCCCTCAGCCAGGTGTCTGCTGGCCCCTGTGGCCCAGAGCTATGTGACAGGGGTCAGAGCTGTGTCCTTGGGAAGGATGAAGGTAGACTGTGTCTGTTTGGCATTTATTGACGTAGTCTGATGAGTGTTTCCCTCCGGGACTGTACGCTCCTGGGAGGAAGGTGGAGTCTGGCTCTGCCCAGCCTACACTTAGTGCTCAACAGGTGGTAGCTGTGCCACTTCTCAGGGAAGGGCAAAGGGGCTTTTAGGATCTGGCCCTGGCTTGGGCACATCTGTCCTCCATAGGCAGATCCCTGGAAAACACCTGGAAGCTCCTGGAAGTAGATGGCAGCTAAAAGCTAAGTGGGCAGGCCCTGAGACCACAAGGAACAGACCTAGGCCCATGTGTCAGATTGCTGGGGTTCATTTCCTCTCTGTTCACTTTCCTTTTGTCACCAAAACAGATTTCTGGCAGGAGTCACCAGGTCGGGCCGGGCTTACGGCTCTCAGGGGCCAGTGACAGGGGCCATGCCTTAGGGATGGTAAATAATACCCTTAGCCTGGCACCGTGAGCAGAAGCAGGAGTGAGGGCAGGCCCGTGGTCAGCTTCATTCCCCCAACCCCAGTCCTCTCATTGACATAGGTGGTCTGAGGCCCTCTCACCTGAGGCCAAGACCAGCATGGGCTTGATGGAACCCCCCCAGGGAGCCCCGAGAGAGATGAACCCATCGATGAAGTGGTCCTTCCAGGCCTGAGGCTGGCGCAGCAAGAAATAGAGCAAGTGTAGGCAACCGAGGCTGTGACCAATGAGGAAGACAGGCTTCCCATAGGCAGCGTGCATCTCCTCCACCAGCCCAGCGAGCTTCCGGTAGTATTCCTCCTGCTGGCCTGCAACGGGACAGGTGGGGTCAGGGTGGGGTCAGGGCCGTGGGGGTCGGGGGCCCACCTGCCCTGCCCCAAGCCCACTCCCTGCAGACACTCACTAGGCTCCAGCCGCCAGTCGTAGGGGGCAGCCCTCACCGTCTCGTCCCGCACGTACCCATTGTTGACCAGATTCTGCACCAGTGTGTGCATGTAACCTGTGGGAAGGCAGCGGCACGGGAGGCTCTGGGACACCAATGGCAGCTGGAGCCCCGCCCTTTCCCCCACTGAACTCACCTGCCAGCTTGTTGTTATCCAGGTACTCGACAGAGTAGGTCTTCCCAAAGCCAGGGACGCGGATCTCTACACCAGGGGCATTGGACACACGCCCAGAGCTGCGGTTGTAGACAAC
The DNA here is from genome assembly GCF_018345385.1 of Vulpes lagopus. Classification (NCBI taxonomy): domain Eukaryota; kingdom Metazoa; phylum Chordata; class Mammalia; order Carnivora; family Canidae; genus Vulpes; species Vulpes lagopus. Next base: position 108,399,581 of record NC_054833.1, on the reverse strand, counting down.
CCTGGGGGCAGGGGGCCATTCAGCCGGCCAGCAGCCCAGGGGCAGTGTGGGGGCCCAGGCAGAGGGGACGGCAGGTACCTGGTGTTATCGATCCAGCAGTCCACTCCAAGGGGTAGGAACATATTGAGATCCAGCCAGATGGTGAAGAATTCCTCTGTCTTGCGGTAGCACATCCAGTTCACCACATCTGGTTTATCCAGCTTGGCTTCCAGCTGATTCCCCAGGCAGCCAGGCACTGTGGGCACTAGCCTTCATTCTGAATTCCTTGGATTCCACCCCTGCCCTCCGCTGCTCACTCCAGGCCCGGCTCCACCCCTTCATCTCCCACACCCTCCACCTCCAGGAACTAAGGACTTGGTCCTTTCCGATCACAACCCCCCCGCACCCTCTCCCCCCAGCAGCCCAGAGCCCAGGTTCCCCTCAGGCAAGGAAGGTGCAGGGGCCAAGGCCACTGACCCCTGTCCCCAAAAGGCAAATATCTAGCCTGGCTCTCCAATTAATGCCGAAGTCCAAGGTGAGAACAAATAGGTATAGGGGAGTGGGGCCTGGGCCTAGGAGTAGGAGGCAGGCCTTGATGGGCCTCTTGTTTTGCTGGGCTGGGCTTGTCCTTGCTGGGGTGGGGGCTGAGCAGCTGTAATGCCCTGGCTGAGCCCTCAGGCACACCCGCCCCCAACTCCACCCGCCTGGGTAGAGGGCCCAGGGACGCCTGACCAGTGTGGTGGGGGAAGGGCTTCATTTCTCTGCAGGAGAAGCATTTGGACCCTCAAACACAGAAGCAGGTATCAGGGCGGATGCAGGGGCAGATGGGCCTTGGCAGGTCTGCTACCAGGGGGCTGGGACCCAGGCTCCCTGAGGTCTGGCCTGGCGCTTCAGGGGCCTGGCGGGGGCTTACCGAGGATGACGGGCCGTGTGTGGTTACTGAGCTCAGCCTTGGGCGTGGTGTGCGGGGGGAAGAGCACATTGAAAAGCCAGAAGGGGGTGGCAGGGGGGAGCAGCAGCAGCAGCAGCCCCCACTGCCAGGGGGAGCCCGGCGGCCCCATTCCAGCCCTAGTGCCTATTGCCCAGTGAAGCGGTCCTGGGCTGGCCTTATCTAGAGTGGAGGTGGGAGGGGCTCTAAGGCCAGTGGGAGGGACACCCTGGCCAATGGGGGTGGCTAGAGATTGCTGCAAAGGGGCATAGCCTCAGGGAGCCAGCTCTGGGCCTGGTTTCAGTTCCGCCTTCCTCCCTTGGTGCCAGGGGAAACAGAGCCGGGGCAGCAGGAGGCCCAGAAGTACACAATGTTTTATTGAAAAAAGTCAGGCCCCAGCTGGCCAGTTCCACTCAGCCTGGCTTGATGGGGGTCCCTGCCCACAGCAGCCTGAGCCAGGTCTTCCAGCAGGTGGGCTGGGCCAGACCCCGTCCCTTGTCGCCCTCCCCCTCCTCTCTGATGGTGACATCCGAACAATAAATATGCAATAAATAGCGTTCCTGGGCAGGCTGCCTTCAAATCCCACATCAGCCCTCCCCCAGTCTTCTCCAGCCAGGACAGGCCTCCTGGGGTGCTGGGTGGGGGAAGTCCCCACACCTCTCAGGGTCCTGCAGAAGCTTGGATCCATCTCTGTTACCAGCCCAGGCCGGGGCTCCAAGGAGACCTAGCAAAGCTGGGTCCAGGACAGGTCCAGGCAAAGCAGGGCTGCCGGCTTGGTGTTGGGAGGGGGCTGGTACCCTGGACACCTCCACTCTAAGCCGTAAGCGTATAGCCAGCTCAAGAGTAGATGGTGATCACTTCACGACCGCCTCCACGCACCAATAGCACACGCTCGAGGCCCTCGGTCAGCACCTCCAGGAACTCCATGTCTGTAGGGCACCAGGTCAAGGAGGCAGCACCAAGGGGCACCCAGGGAAATCGGGCCCATTAATCAAACCTGGGGTAACCTGGCACCCCCTGGGGGCATCTAAGGAGAGGAGCTCCTAGCCTCACCTCATGCATTGTCCACCTCCCCACTACTGCCTCCCCAAAAGGATACAGTTCTCATCACCTTCGCTGTTCTTGGGGGGGCCAGGCATGTTCAGTAGAACCAGGCGGGCATCATGGGAGCGTGTGACGATGACTTCATTGAGCTTTACAGCCGTGTGCATGCGCCGCACATTGGACTGGTCCCTGCAGGTAATGGAGCTGATCACAGGCCCCACGTCTGGCCTACCCGAAGACCTTGTCAGCCCCCAGCCCACCTCCACGCCCAGACTCCAGCGTGGGTGGGTTCATTTTTGCTGCACTCACGGCTTAATATGCACCAGCTCCCGAAAATTGTCAGGGGCATGGCTGGGGTCCCAGGGCTCAGCTGCCATGTACTTGTCCCGTGTCCACGTCATCTGGATTTTGTCAGCCCCAGCTGCAGACTCGTCCTCCTCGTCGGAGTACAGGCTCTCCAGCCGCAGGGCTGAGTGCCGGTCCTTGACCAGCTGGGCCTAAGGCGAACCAGAGGTGACCTCGGTGCCATGGGAAAAGGGGAGCCCGGTTGGCCCAACATGATCACTTGGCCTCGGGAAGATGGGTACTGACTTGGGTGAGGCTGAGTAAGTCATTCTGATTCCCCAAACCCATGGTGCCTCTGAAGTGTGACCTGCCACCGCCCCTGCCCCAAAGCAGCAGGCCACTGACCTCTCGCTCCCGCTCCGTCTTCGTCAGTCTCATCTGCCGCAGCATCTGGGAGCGCTGCTCCATCATCAGGGTCCGCTCATAGGTGTAGGCCGAGATATCGCTGTTATGCTGGGGACAGGGTGGACCATGAGGAATGGGCTGCATGGGGCAGCGTGTCCACAGGGCCACAGGGGCAGGTGACTCACCATCTCTACCACCTCCACCTCTGCCTCAAGGCGTAGGTGGTACAGGAAGACAGCCAGATCCTTCTTCATCTGGATGCTGTTGTCATCCATCTGGGCCACAGTAAAGATGCGCATCCGGCACTTCCTCCACACCTGCGGCACGGGAGCAAGCAGGTGCTTTAGTCATGTCCCACCCTTCCACGTGCAGCCCTTCCAGCCTGGGTCCATCTGCCTGGCCTACCTTGTGCTGGCGCAGCAGGAAGGGCAAAAGCATGAGCATGCCCCCATCATGCACAATCCACCAGACGTCAATGTGGCCCTCCAGGTAGCGCTCGTGGTTGCTGGGGTAGAAGGCGATGTTCTTGGGCACAAGCAGCGCCAGGTGGGCTGCCGTGGTGCAGCGCACAGTGTCTGAGGAAGAGGGCCGCTGCTGACTGCCAGCCCGTGGCCCTCCGGTCTCCACTCTGACTTGATCCCCAGCCCCTTTCCCCGAAGGCCGAGCCCAGGAGCTGCCCCATCACACACCAATAAACGTCTTCCAGGCACGTGGGTCTTCACTCTGTCGCCAGCCATAGGGCCAGCCCAGCACCACAGAGTTATGCCTCATGCCGCCCAGGCCGCAAGACTGGATGAGGTGGGCCAGCCCCTCTCGCACCTTGCTGGCTACCACCACCTGGCAAAAGCCCTTCACCTTCTCAATCTCCATCATGTTCTTGATTGTCTGTGGGGAACACAGCAGGGGCAGGTGAGGCCATTAGGGTTCCCTCTGCTGGGCTCCCTCCCCACAGAACGACGTGGGGTGGGGGTGGGGAGGGGAAGGAGGGAAGCTGCTGGCCCAGAGGCCATGTTTTCAAGATGGGACAGCCATACCCCCTCGTTCCAGCTCTCAGGTGGCAGCAGTGCCGGCCACCTGACTGACCAGGATGAGTCCCCTTCTCCTAAGAGTCAGCTTCAGTCCAGACACCTCTGGTCTGGCTCAGCACCCTGCGCCCTACAGCAGGCACCTGCTCAGCAGCCTGGGCCTCGCCATAGCTCTCCAAGAAGCTTCCCTGGATGACAGAACCGACGATGGTCAGGCCTTTGCCAGCCTTCAGCTGGGAGGCGAAAGTTAGGAGTCGCGGGTACTTCACATGAAGGTCCTCGTCCAGCTTCAGCAGCACCAGCAGCTGAGGCCTGCAGAGGCCAGATGGGGAGCCTGAGACCTGGGCCACAGGTTTCCAGGGAGCCCCTCTTCTTCCTCCTGTCTTAGCTCACAGGCCCCTATAGATTGGAGTAGGAATCCAAGGGCACCCTGACAACCCCAGGGCAGGGAACATGGACTAGGAAGGGAGAGCCAGCACCTCTCTACCCTCCCACCCTCACAGTACCCCCTGAGAACCCAGAGCGGCCCTTGCCAAGCTGGGTGTGAACTCACCGCCAGTTCTTGGTGTGTGGAGGCCCCTCCTCTAGCCGCAACAGTGCATAGCGGGCAGCACTCAGGGAGAGGCCTCGGATCCCGTCACCCCACTCCTTTTCAGCCCTGCAGAGGCCACGTGAAGCTGGTGAGCCCCTGGTCCCACCCATGGGACTCTGTCCATGTGTATGTGAGATGGAGGACGGCCAGCCCCTGGGTCACAGACCCCCCAAACCCACACCCACGGTGGCTAGATGATGGCTCAGCAGCCCCAGATCCTGCATACAGACCACCCCATTTGCCCCGACTAGGTGGCAGCCCCTCACTCACCCTTGGTATTCAATGTACTTGTAGATCATGCCCGCAATAAGCATGGCCACCAGGGCATAGTACCAGGAGGAGACAAACATGAGGGCCAGGCAGAGGCTCATGCCCAGGAAGGACAGTGCCCTGGTCATAATGGGGAAGGGCCAGAGTCAGGGAAAGATCAGCTGGGGCCCCTCCAACACCCCAATCTCTCATGATAGCAACAGTTACTCAGGAAATCAAACCCCAAGATGGGGCTCCCAGCTTCCCGCCAAATTCTTGTGTTGGAGGACTTGGTTCAGGGGCCCAAGCTTACCAGTGATAGTACTTGAACCGGGGACGCCAGTTGGGTGTCCTGAGGAGCGTCTGCACAGCACAGGCCAGGTTCACAAACAGGTAACACATCAGAAAGAACCTGCAGCACAGGGAATGGCTGGTAGAGAACGGCCTCCTTGGTGGCCAGGTACCTGATGTACCTGCCCTTCCACGGGCAAGGCCTGGACTAGGAACTGAGAGCGTCACGACCCCGCCCTGAGTGTGCTCAGCCGGGTCTCCTCAGCTGCAAGCCTGAGGCAGATGGGTCTACCATAGGGGGATCCACAGCGCCAGCCAGCCCTTAAGGATGGGCAAGGGGCCCCAGGCAGAGGTGTGGGGAGGGGGCTGCAGGCAGGGGGAAGGGACGGAACCAAGGAGTGTTCAGTGTCTGGAGACGGCTACACCACATTCAGGCTCTGGCCAGGTGACCAGTTGGATGAAGGGCTGTCATGAATGTGCAGAGGGGAGCCTCGAGGAATATGAAAGGGCCATATTGCATATACTGAAATATGTGTACCCCGTGAGGGGCTCTGGGGTGAGTGGGGGAGGCTGCTGCGTGAGCCCTCTGGCTGAGGGCTGGCAGGAAAGGAAGGGCAGACAAGACGGGAGGACAGCTTACTAGAATGGGCGTGCCAGGGGGGCAGGGACTCCCAGAGGGGAGAAATGGTCAGCTCCATCAGGGCTCAGAGAGAAACACCTGACAGAGGCTGGGGCAGACCCTTTGGCTTGGGCAGTAGGGTCACCAATTGGTGACGGTGGCAAGAGTTTCGGGTGTGCACTGGCGCACGAGGGAGCTGGGCAGCAGTGGGGGTGAGCCAGAGAGTCAGGAGCATGACTGGCACGCCTGCCTGAGGCTGGGGGGCGCTGCTTCAGGGGGAAGGAGGGCCAGTCAGGCGGGAGGCGACTGGGACGGCGACTGAGTGGCAGTCCTGTGATCACCGAACAAGAGGGAGCAGGGGCCGTAGAATGAGGTGTGTGAGAAGTGGCGTAGCCCCTGCCAGAGGTGAATAGCGCCCACAGGAGCGCTGCCTCAGAGGCCCCCAGAAATCCCCACATGCTGACCACCTCCCACAGGCACAGGGTGGGAGGGGCCTTAAATGCCCAGCTGATTCCAGAACTTTAAAAGCAAGCAGCTTTGAAAGCAGACGGATAAAAAAAAAAAAAAAAGAAAGCCAGACGGATGGGGCAGTGGCGGCCTCAAGACACGAGGCACTCGCGCTTGCCCTGTCTGGGAGCGCACGGTCCGGCTGCCTGCTCTGGGCATCTCCCAGAGGAGCACGGGACCTGCTGGTCTCTGAAAAACTGCTGGTAAGTGCCGGGCTCACCCTGAAAGCGGAGGTAGGCTGAGTTCTGTCGTGCAGGCTTCTCCCCATTACAGCCTGGCATGTCTCCCAGCTGTACCCGCAGCAGCGGGACGGTCACAGGAGGGTGCTGGGGCTCCCGGGTGAGGGGTGCTGAGGGGACAGGGAACCCTTCCCAAGACCACTCCCCAGCCCTGCCCTGGCCCCCAGCTCACATGGATAGAATGGGGGCCACCATGTCAAGGGAGGCGATGAGGATGCCCAGCTCAGCAATGAGTGCTGTCAGGAGGAGTGCCCACGTTGGTTCGCCATTTGCCTTTCCATGGCCAAATACCTGCAGGCACCAGGTCCGTGGAGTCATAAGGCAAGAGTTGGTCCCATCACCCCCATTCCACACTTCAGGCCACAAGCCCTAGCCTGGCCTCCATTACCCCCAAGTCTCTCCTCCAGGGCTTAGAGCACATCCACACCTGCCCTGCTAGGTACCACAAGTTTCTCTGCCCTCCCATCTCTCCAGGCCTCTCTGCTGTAGATGAGCTATGGAAAGGCCATGAGGATTCTGGGCCCAAGTAGCTCTGCCAACAGCAGGGCAGGACCAGGGCAGCTCTCGGCAGCTTCCCCCGAATGGCTGCACGGTCCCAGAGCCACTGTAGGCCCCGGGAGGAAACAGTGCATCCACATCCCCGACCTCACTACCCCGGTCAGTGTGAGGCCAGCAGCACCCGGGCCCCCACCGGGGAGTGCAGATGGGCTCACCCTGAGGAAGGGAATGATGTTGTCCTTGGCAATGGCCTGCAACAGGCGCGGTGCCCCAGTGAGGCTTTGTAGGCCGGCACCACAAGTTGAGAAGAAGGACCCGATGACGATGACCCAGGGCGAAGGCCAGGCCAGTGTGCCCACCACCAGGTTCCTGCTGACGCCATCGCCGTACCTGCAGGGGCCAGGCTCAGGCCATGCTCCATGCAAGGAGCCCCCAAGCCCTGGGTGGGGCTGACCAGAGTGAGGGATGTCAGCAGTCAGGAAGGACGGCTGTGGTGGGCAGAGCTCTGGTCCCTCAGCAGAGAAGACTAGTTCATCAGCCCCTATCCTTTCCCTAGGCCAGCCCTGATCCTGATGTCACCATCCTCTCAGAAGAAAACGTCCTGGTAGGGCCGGACTCACCTGGTGGCACAGACCAACCACCATTGCCAACCAGCAGCCTGAGGACATGTGTGGGACCACGCGTATGAGGGGAGCTGGTGTCAGGGCAGGCAAAAGCTGAGCCCCCTGCCACAGGGAGGGGCCCAGCTCACTCACTTGTCCCGGAGTACCACACCCTCGATGCAGGCGCCAAAGAGAACCACACTGCTGAAGTCTGCAGCCGTGTCAAGGAAAGCTAGGTCTCCGCTGCCACTGCTGCCCCTACTCGGTCCCCACGCAGAACCCACACGGCCCTCACCTCAGCTGGAACCAGCAGATAGCAGGGACAGCCCCAGCTGAGGGCTTCGTGCTGTGCACACACCCCTCAAGCATGTGCACGTGGAGAGTGAGGTATGTGTGTCCATGCGTGTGTGGTACATCCAGTGTCAGCTGGTGACCTATGGCAGACAAGTGCCTCCTGCCCCTCTCCCCACACACCCGTGGCCTGGAAAAGGATACACACAAGGGAGGTTGTAACAATGGCCAGAATGGTCCCCACAGGGATGGACTTCTGGGCATCACGGAGGTCCCCGGAGCGGTTTGAGCCAGCCATAATGCCTCCAAAAACAACAAGACACTCTCAGGGGCTCCCCAGGAGTGAGGGCAGGGCCAGGTGGGCGGGCCAGAGGTACCCACCTGTTACAGAGGGAAAGAAGATGCCAACCAGCACGGTGAAGGATGTGGCGATGTCAGCCACCACGTACAGGGGCAGGCTCTCCTTCAGGCCAAGCGCATCTGTGGAAGGCAGCCCCTGCTTCTCCACGACCTCGCCCTTCTCCAGGTAGGCACTCCACAAGTTTTCTGTGGGGGCAGCAGCATCAGCACTGCAGCCCCACTTACTTCCCAGTGGCAGGCTAGGGCAGCCCGGCCAGAGGCTGCAGATGCAAGAGGCTCTGGGGGTTCGGGATGTGGGGAGCCACGTGGGCCACAGGGAAGCAGCTGTCTTGACAGAAGTCTAACAGGCAACGGTGGCCAAACCCCCCCCGACAGGAGCCTCGCCACTGCCTGTCTCCTACACAGAGGCCCTTTACGGCTCCTGTGAGAACAATCCTGAGCAGCGTCAGGGGCTAGTGGCTGCGGAGAGAGGGACTGCCAGAACTTTCTGGGGGCTGCTGCATGCCTGGGATACTGGCCAAACAGGCTCTGTTCACCCAAAACCTAGCTGCCAAGCGCAAGGCTGAGAGGACACTGCTGGGCTGGGAAGGTAGCCAGGCCTGCCCGATTCCTGAGCTGGCCACACAAGGACAGCTCTGTGCTCCACTCCCCTTGCCCACTCCCTCCCTGTCTCCTGCTCAGCCTGGGGGTCAGAAGCAGGAGGCCGGGAGGGAGGACGCACCCTGGAGCACACCGGCAGCTGCACCAGGGATGCCAGGAATCTCGGTCACATTGTTGACCAGGAAGTAGGGGTCACAGAAGTCAGTGGTAAGGTTGGAGCTGTGGCAGAAGAGTTTCCATAGCTGGGTGGCCACTGTCTCATTGTTCGTGACGGTTGTCTTGGCACAGACATCAAACTGGTCCCGGGACAGGGTCCTGTTGCCCAGCATGCATACCCTGTAGGGGATGGGCAGGGGGCAGAAGCATCAGCACCCACTCAGCTGGAGGCCCCAGTGTGTTCCCATCCTGCGGTCTCTGGGACGCAAAGGCCGTCTATTTGGGAGGAGTGTCGGTGCCATGCCCGCCCGGGTGTGTTCCCAGGTGACTTACGGAAACACAGGAGGCTCAAAAATGGACTTGATGCCCCCAGCATAGATGGACAGGATGGAGATGATCACACAGGCCAGGAAGAGTGAGGCAAATTTGTTCACATACTTGACACCAACAAACACCACCAGGGTCATGAAGGTCAGAAAAATGGTTCCATAGACCCGCATGTTATTCAAGGTGGCACTCGACGTATCGTGAGCGCCTGTTGGGTGAAAGATGGCAGCTGGCGGGGCAATGTAGGTCTGGAATGAGACACATAGAGGAGGTTCAAGCTTCCTTTCTTGAAAGTGAATTTTGTCTCTTTGGTGTTCTTTTTAAAAGAATATTCAGAAAAAGATAGTCACAAAAGACCATATAGTATAGGATTCCATTTATATGAAATACCCAGAAGGGGTAGATCTGATTTTTTTTAAAGATTTTATTTATTGGGATCCCTGGGTGGCGCAGCGTTTTGGCGCCTGCCTTTGGCCCAGGGCGCGATCCTGGAGACCCGGGATCGAATCCCACATCGGGCTCCCGGTGCATGAAGCCTGCTTCTCCCTCGGCCTGTGTCTCTGCCTCTCTCTCTCTCTGTGACTATCATAAATAAATAAAAAATAAAAAAAAAATAAAAGATTTTATTTATTTATTCATGAGAGACACAGAGAGAGAGAGAGAGAGAGAGAGAGAGAGAGAGAGAGAGAGGCAGAGACACAGGCAGACGGAGAAGCAGGCTCCATGCAGGGAGCCTGACGTGGGACTCGATCCCGGGTCTCCAGGATCACGCCCTGGGCTGCAGGCAGCACTAAACCACTGAGCCACCCGGGCTGCCTGTGAATTCTATCTTAATAATGTTGTTATTTTTTTAAAAATTAATTCAGACACGGGAGTCAACCTGAATAGCTAAACAGCCAACAAATAAATAATGAGGGTGCTGGATTATGAGCCAAAGAATAAAATAAATATCCAGGAGTACATACTGATGTAAATACATGGTTAAATGAATAAGTAAATGGGGAAGAGAACACATTTTCCTTACAGAAGAAATCCAAATAATAAATGTAGGAATGTGGGAAATGAAAAACAAAACACAACCCCTCTCTCCTGACCCCAGAAGATCCAGGAGCAGAGCCCTACTACAGGCAAAGGGCCTACAGGTGGAAATAGCCAGGCAGTTCTTCTCAACAACTCCTATTGTCTGGATCCCCAGGGGTGGGCACTTGTTACCCTGTGCTCCCCACTACCACTACTTCTCTTCTTTACCAGCTCGGGCAATTCACTGGAGAGAGGGAAGCCGAGTCAGGGCACACATGGGGCTCACGAAGGGGGCAATGTCCTCCACGCAAGGTCCAGAGGCGGTTCACCCTTTTAGGGATGAGGACAACATTGATCTGAAGGGCCTTGGCATAGAGCCCTGGGGGATACAGACTTGGCCAGAGCCTACACATGCCCAGGAGGTAGGCTCTGCATGATCAAGATCATGAAGTTTTAACTTTTCAACAGGTCACAGACCACTTGCTATGGCTGAAATGGTGCCCAGGTGGATGGAACACTCAGGGTCGAGGTGAAGGCAGCCAGGCTGCTTCCCTGCCTGGCCCAAACTGGCAAGGAGTTGAAGGGGAGACTAGCGTGAGCAAAGACCTTTCTCCCTTGAGAAGGCCTTCCGCATAATAAGCCCCAGACCCTGGCCAGAGGTGAGGGGAACATGAGCAGCCCTGGCCTTTGGGGAAGGGACTATTTGGACAAGACCAGAATTGGCCAGGGCTTAGCCTAACTCACCAGCAGGATCTCAATGGCACCCAGGATATACATGGCTGCTGCAAATGTTGTTCCCAGGTAGAAGCACAGGCCCACAGCACCTCCAAATTCTGGTCCCAGTGAGCGGGAAATCATGAAATAGGAGCCCCCAGCTACAAAAGAGAAAGTCAAGGCTGGTTCTTCTTCAAGGGGGGTTCCCCCCATGACAACCCCTCACAACCACCCAGGGTGACAGGGACTATTTTTCCCATTTACAGATGAGCAGAGGGTTGGGAGGTTTGCACAAGCCTGCACGGTTAATAAGTGGCCACGCTGGGGCTGAACCCTCGTGCCATCTGACTCCAGTGCCTAGCACAGCCAGTGAAATGACTGCTTTGCTAGGGCAACCCTAATCCACAGCAGTGCTCAAGTGGCCCACTGTCCCACCAAGTCCTTGCACTCAGGCCGGTCCCCACAGCCTCCTCTAGCTGGGTGTATCCTAGCTCAACAGGCCTTACTCCTCGCAAGGGCTGTGTCTGTTAGTCAGACCCCTCCTGACCAAGACAAGGGCTGTGTTGTCCAGTTTGTTGTCCCCAGGGCCCAGCACATGGCTGGCCATCAGGTGAGTACCATGGCTAACCCTCCTGCCGGGAGACTGTGCTTCCACTGGAGTCTAGATAGACAAGACTGACAGAGTCAACACTGGGCCACAGGGCTAGCGGGGGTGCAGGGGTTAAGAGTGACCCCATGTTGTTTGTTCAGTCTGCTCCTAATAAAGTGTCTCTGGTGAAAAATCTGGGGATAGGACTCCAAAAACTTTTAAAAAGTTAATCCCTTCCATGCTGTAATCCTACCTCTAGGATCCTCTCCTAAGGGAGCTGCCAAGGGCAATGCATAGAAATCTGTGTGCAAAGCTGTTCACGACATTTATAACAGTGAAGAAACAGAATCCAAGAGCAGAATAATCACATAAATTAGGTAATATCTTATTGATCCTGTTTAACCAAATACTGTTTCTAACTCAAGAAGGTGTGATTATGGGTACTTCCAATTTTCCTTTCTATATTTTTCTTCACTTTCAAACCTTCTTATGGTAATCATAATCTTTTCCCCTTCTTACTTTTATACTAATACTACTAAAGCTGTTATTTAAAAAAAAAAATCCAGACAAAGAAGCCAAACTGAATAGCTAAACAGCCAAAGTGGAATAGTTTGAGCAACAAAATAAATAATGATAGCACTGGATTATGATCCAAAGAATAAAATAAATACCCAGAAATCTACATCAGTATAAAAAACGGTTGAATAAATAAATAAACAGGGTCTCTGAGAACTAAGTCCAATCCCATCATCCCTGCTGAAAATGAAAGCCCTCTACATTGTCTATCCTGTAATCCGTAGCATCTAGACTCCTTAGTTTGGGCCACCCCGTGCTTCCCAGTATCTTCTTTGTCAGCCCCAGTATCCTTTTTACAAATATTACTTTTATACTAAACAAACGAAACACAAAACATAACAGTAATCTCAAATTCTGTCAAGCAAGGATGCTCCTAAGTGTTGGTACCATCACACAGAGTCAGTGATTAAGACCTCACTACAGAACTACTTGGGGAGGGAAGGAGGGCATGGCTTGGCAATGAGGGTTCCCAGGCACATCAAGGTGGATTCTGGACCCCTTCCTCCCATCAGGCCTGGGGTGGCGCTTACCCACCTGGAACCACACCATTGGTGGCGATGGCACTCATGGAGATGGCTGTCAGCAGAGTCTGTGGGAAGGAGGCCTAGGTGAGCAGCTCAGCTGGGCGGGCTTTGTGGGGTGGCTGTGGCCCCCACCCCAGCGAGGATACTCACACAGCAGCAGCAGATGAGAACAATGAGGAGGGCCTGCAACACACCGGCTGTGCCTACCATCCAGGTCAGTCGCAGGAACAGGATAACCCCGAAGATGTTTTGCAGGCAGGGCAGGTACACCCCCATGAGGGTGCCCATGCTGGGTGCCTACGGAGCAGGAGGGGAGGAGGGGAGCAGAGAATATCAAAGGGGCTCAGATGCGCCATGGAAGGCCAGCCCCTGGTCACTCAGAAGACTCCTATCCCCAGGGTGTTCTACCAGAGAGTAGGTTGGAATCCCAAGGGTAGTCCTGGGGACCACAGTGGGTGGGGTGACAGCTAGGATGTCTATGTTGACTTCCATATAGGAAGGCAGTTTGGGACTGGAAAGGTATAAAACCAGATTCTTTTCAAGAATCAAGCCCACATGTGAACTTTTGGGCCTCCCCCTCCAGGTATGGCCCTCTTCCCTTCCTCTCTTTTCTTAAACTTCTAGAACCTTCTCATCCAGCAGGACCCATGTCACTCATGTCAGAATCCAAGAAGTTGTTCCTGGGAGCCCCTCTCTCCAACCCCCAAGTCCAGTCCAGGTGGATATGAAGTTCTGCTTGGTCTGCTTCTTAGCTGCCCTGAGATCAGCCTGCCTGACCTCAGTCTTAGTCCCTTGACCCTGGGGTGGTGCCCCTCCTGTGCCTGTTGACTTCTCCACACTCCAGCCCACTCTGCTACCACAGCAGGTCTCTGAAAACCAAGTCCAATCTCATCATCCATGCTGAAAACCCTCTGCGTCCTCTATCCTGTAATCCACAGCGTGGGTCAGGCTCCCTGATCTGGGCCACCAGGTGTACCCAATCACCTTCTCTGACACCTTCAGCCCCTAATGACATTGACTACTCACAGCCTCTGAACCAGGACATGTGCTGGGCTCTGTCTGGAAGGGTCAGCCCTGTCTCCTTGCCTGGCAAACTCCACTTCAGTTAAACCTTCAGGGGGGCTTAACTGTTGCCTCTTCCACGAAGTTCTCCTGGGTTGCTTTAGGTTGAGTTTGGTACTTCCTCTTGCATTCCCTCAACACATGTGATCTACCCTTTCATCATAGTGGTCACTATGGTTCATGGTAACTGTTCACTCAAATGCCTCATGACTGTGCTGGGGTATATACTCAGTTTGCTCACTTTTGTTTCTTTTTCTTTTTTTAGTTTGCTCACTTTTCTATCACCAGTAGGCACTGCAGGTACCCAAAAGGTGGTCTTGAGCCCAGTAAATGGTGCTTTAGGAGGTCCCTGGGATAACCTGTTGGGAAAATCCTGCAGAGACAATAGAAACTCACGCTGAAAGACAGGTGAGGAAGGTCCAGTGGGCAAATCCAGACAGGATTTCTCAAATACCTAAGGGTAGAGTCATCCAGGATGACCCTGGTCAGCCAGGGTAGAGGCTGAAACAAGAGGCAAGGCTAGCACCTTCCTGAAAGATACCTTACTAATGCAGCCCAAGGTGGCAGGGCCCTAAGAGCTTCCCTCAGAGCCCCAGCAAAGCCTGCTGCCCTGGAGCTGGGATGGGAGAGAAAACCACGTGGTCACAGGAACTCTTCTGAAGGGTCTGGGTCCAGGCCAGGATCTGTGTGCAGCCTAAAAGGACCTCAGAAGAGCCTGGAAAGGCTGGAGTAAGAACAAATGGCCCCTCAAATGTGACAAACATACCTCCACTCAGCTCTGAGCCCTTCACAGAGGCCCTGGACCACTCACTGGATGGTGTCAGCTCCCAGCCCCACCTCCATTCCAAGCTGAGTCACTCTGGGGAAAGGGCAGTGTGGGAAAGGGCAGGGCCGGAAATGCCTTCTGCATCCCCAAATAACCTCTGGCAGCCTCTGAAGGTCATCAGGCCAGAGCCAGAGCAGCTGCCATGCAGAGGCTGCCTTGGGTCTGCTTGGAGGACCACCCTTCCTGCCCCGAGCCTCCTTTCCTAAGGGCCCTGCTCAGACCCGTTCCAGGTAAGGATCATAGCTCAGTAGCTCCAACTTCCTAGATTCCTACTGACCCACTGCAGACTGAACCAGCCTTCTCCTTCCTCTGTGGAAAAGCCACTGAAACTGAGACACTCTGCCATCGTCTCACGTCCTAGCCCTAAGGCCCAGTGAGCTGGAGCAGGTAAGCTGAAGCTGGATCCCAGCATCCTGACAGCCTCCTCGTAAGGCTAAGGGACCATGACCCTTCACCAACCCAGACTTTCTTCTGGCACTTGTCGAGATGTGCGCTAGCCTTTCTCAGGGACCTTTGTACTTCTAGCCACCAGCTCCCTGGATTGGGCCTGAAGGAACAGGGAGGAGGCTCTTAGGATCCTTGGATCCTACCACCCACTGCAGGTAACACTCTCTGAGGCTAAGATCCCTCTGTAGGGCTGAACAGGGATGGCTAGAGACACTCAGGCTTCTCTGGCACGTACAAAAAATTCCAAAAAAATTCCAGCAAAATCACAACCAGCAAGATAGGGTGGGGGTCAGGTCTGTATGACCTAAGCTGCCCTCTCTGAAGCGGGGGCTGGTTTGCTTCCGGGAGGAGCAGGGTGAAGAGTGCACAACAGCCCAGGCTACCCTCTCCTTGGGTCACCCCAGCAAAGCCCAAATTTCTTTTTTTTTCCCTAAAGATTTTATTTATTTATTATTTATTTATTTTATGAGATCAAAAGAGAAAAAATATGAGGGTGGAGAGGGGAGCAGAAAGGAGTGGACTCCCAGCTGAGCAGGGAGCCCAAAGTGGGGCTAGATCCCAGGAACCCGGGATCATGACCTGAGCTGAAGGCAGACACTCACCAACTGAGCCACCCAGGTGCCCCAGCAAGGCCCAAATTTCATAAGTAGGACTGAGGCTGGGTCCCCAGTTTATCCCAACCAGGAACTTCTGCCCATGCTGACCTCCAGCAAGAATACTATGGCTACTGCCAGACTCAAGTTCCTTTTATTTCCTTATTTTTAAAAGATATTATTTGGGATGCCTGGGGGCTCAGCAGTTGAGCTTCTGCCTTTGGTTCAGGACACGATTCCGGGATCCAGGATTGAGTCCCGCATTGGGCTCCCTGCGAGGAGCCTGCTTCTCCCTCTGCCTGTGCCTCTGCCTCTCCTTCTGTGTCTCTCATGAATAAATAAATAAAATCTTGAAAGAAAAAAAGATTTTTAAAATTTATTTATTTTTTGAGAGAGAAAGTATGTGAGAGCAGGGGGAGGAGCAGAGGGAGAGAGAGAAGTAGACTCCATGCGGAACATGGAGCCTGATGCAGGGCTCAGTCCCACGACCCAGAGATCAAGACCCAAGCCAAAATCAAGAGTCGGATGCTTAATGGACTGAGCCACCCAGGCAGTCCTCAAGCTCCTTCTAAATCATAGCTGTTTCCCAAATGTCAGAGAGTCAGTGGGTGGAGAGGGAGGGCTCCTTGCCTCCAAAGTGAAGATGTAGAACTTCTTGCCCCAAGTCTTCAGTTAAACTGAGACCTGTCCTATAGGGGAGCTGAGCAAAGATATGTAAGTCATCCTGTTGAGAGAGGAGGACCGGAGGGCCAGAAGCCTGGACAGTGACCAGGGACGGCAGTGACCAGGGATGGGCCCAGGAGAGGGATAGGGAACTTCCAAGAGGCAGTGTTACATTCCAGTCACTCCCTAACCCTGGCACTCGAGGAACACAGGGGCTATTGGAGAGGTGTGCCAATGGAAGCCACATAGTTGGGGGCAGGTTTGGGTCACTTGGTTACATAGTCACAATGGACAAGCAGGTTCCTGATTCCCACAGTAACAGGCTTATCCATCCTGATGGATAGAGAGTGCTCTGGCGCTCTACAGTCAGATATCTCACAGTAAACCCTCAAGGCCGTCTTCTAGTGTACACACGCATCTTGTCTAGCCGAGAGACCTTAGGCAAGTTACCTAAAGCCCATGACACTCAGTTTCCTTGTCCGTAAAATGAGGATGAAAGTAGCACCTGTTTCACACCTTTCTTGTGAAAACAGCATGCAAGAACCCAGGCCCACTGCTTAGCATGATACCTGGCACACAGAGAGGGCAGAGAAAAGGCAGCCATCACTCTCACTACTATTTCTGAGGGCCTTCCCGGCCCTTTGCCCCCTCTAGTCCTCTGCCCCCTTCACAAGCTCCTCCTTAGCCCATCCCTTGAAGTTTTTTTGAGCTCAAAGCACTCGGTGCCCATCATCCATGCTCACCGTACCTGATACCCACATCCCCTGGGATGTTCACAGTTGCCAATTCCATAGTGAGGAGTCCCAGGAATGCGGCCCCCGCCCCCCCACTGCCGCCGTGCCGCTGACCAGCTCACCTTGGCTGCTCTCCGGCGGGTGTCCTCCCCACTCTCAGCTTCCTCATGCTCCTTGGCTCCCTGTGTGAGGTTGGTGTAGCTGACAAGCTTGCCCAGAAGAGATGATACCTTTGGGCGGATGTCCAGCTCTTCCTGCAAACAGAGCCACAGGGCAATCTGGCAATGAGCCTGGCTGGTGCCAGGCTACTTGTCTGTAGGCAGCAGCCTAGCCTCTGGCCCCTTGCCAAGCTCTCAGGCAGGCTTGGGCCTGATCCCACTCTTGCCTGAGGAAGCCCAAGCCAGCCAACTGGGCAGGTGTGGGCACCACACCCCAGCACGTGCCACACAAAGGCCCAGCCCAGTGACTGCTTTTCTCTGCCTCATCTTGGCTACAATCACGGCCAGCCCATTTGTGAAAACTACCTGCCTCGGGGGTGAGGGCGGGGCAGGGCACGGCTGGCAGACAGGCGAATGGCATACTTCATCCTCCTGTTCTGCCTGGCTACTCCAAGCTGTGAGCGGGCCTCTGGGACTCACCTACCCTCAACTCTCCCATAAAAAAAAAGTCATCTGGGCAGCCCGGGTGGCTCAGCGGTTTAGCGCCGCCTTTGGCCCAGCTCATGATCCTACAGTCCCAGGATCGAGTTCCGCATCGGGCTCCCTGAATGGAGCCTGCTTCTCCCTCTGCCTGTGTCTCTGCCTCTTTCTCTGTGTGTCTCTCATGAATAAATAAATAAAATCTTAAGAAAATATATATGTAAAAAAAAAGTCATCTCAGCGAACCAAGAAAGTCAAAAGAGGATGTCCGGAACAACTGAAGTCTCTCTTATTTACCCACACCCTGAGCCTCTCAGATGGTCTTCTCCCTAGGCCCCAGGCTTTGTAACACACCTTAATCTCCAGGATGGATCCTGGCTCCCTAGCTCATCTTTAGGTGGAGCCAGGTCAAAGCCTTTGCTGTAGAAATTTGCCACTTTTCCAGGTCAGAAGGCCTCCCAGGGCTCAGGCTCCCCAAGCCCCACCGGATTCTAGGCTTTCCCTATTCCTGCAGCCTTCTCAGCACCATGCCTCTACCTGCTGCTTGCCCATTTGGTCTTTCCCTGTCTGGCAGCTTCCTTCTGACCCAACACACAAGGAGAAACTGGTTTGAAGTGAGAAGTGAAGATGCAGGTCTTTTGGGGCATGTGGAGATGGAGGGACCCATGAGATTCCCAGGGACAGCTGAATGTGTGGGTCAGTGTCAAGAGGCCTAAACCATGCCTTAAATCCAGATCCAACTTCTGAGCTTGAGTCTCAGAAGGATACAATTCAAGTTTAGAGGCACAAAACATCTGGAGAGGTGTCCCCTAAGGCTGCAGATGTGGAGGTAAGAAGGACCAGGACTCTGTAAACAAGGTAACACCCTTGACAGAGAGACAGGGAAGCTCCAAGGACAGAGTCAGAAGAGCCAACCAGGGAGGACTACTAGGAAGAGTTCACCGGGGACGGTAGAATGAGAAGTCCTATGAGCAAAGGGAAAAAAGGAAATCCTGAGGCGAGTAGTCCTGAAGGCGGCCACCTTGCTGCGGGGCTACAGGGAAATCAAAGGTACATACCCCTGGAGGTGGTAATGGTGTGGGGTTGTGAGTGGCCTCTGGGAAAGCAGTTTCCGCTCAAAAGGGGAGACTGGAGGAGGAGCTGAGACATTCGGTGACACAACTGTCCAGACTGCCTGCTTAGCTAAGGCTTGAGTCCTGAAAGGCCTCTGCCCCCTACTCCCACCTGCCTGCCACACTGATGGCCCAGAATGGCTCCTCAGCTACCTCAAACAGGGCCAGGTTCCTGTCGTAATAGTCATTTCCTCTGGAAGCCTCCAAGGGACAAAGGAAAGGGCTGCTCTCTCTGTGGTTGCCATGTCCTGTGGAGAGAGAGACAAAATTCCCAGTCAGGGGCTGCCTCCTGCGCCCCCAGCCCAACAAGCCAGCCCACAAAACATCTCTGTCGAGCACTTTAGGGGTCAGAGTACCAGGCTGGGCCTCAGTTTCCCCATCATACTCTGCCTGTCTCAGTGAAGAGCCAGAGTTAGCAGAATGGCCATGACCCAAAAAGCCAGTGCATCACTTCTCCGAGGCCAGCGTGAAGGCCCCAGACGAGCGCCCCCACGTGCTAAGGCCGAGGGGCGGGGCCAAGCCCTGGTCAGTCCTCAGACCATCCCAGCCCCCCCCCCCCCCCCCCCCCCGCCCCAGATTCCCATTTTCCAGGTCCACCTGGAATAACCGGTGTGCTGGGCGCCAAGGGCTCGGCGTCCTCAGGGCCCGACTGGGGGCCGCCCTCCAGATATATGAAGCCACACAGGGCGCCTTCAGCGGCCATGGCCAGCTGGCCGCCGGCTCGCTATCCCACTGTGCACTGCGTGGGGGCGTCCCGGGGGGCACCCCGGGGCATGCTGGGAGGAGGGGCAAGGCCTGTCCAGACGGTGGAAGCGGTGCCAGGAGCCATCTAGGGTCGCCGAAGAAAGCCCTTGGAGAGGCCGGGCGAGGTGAGTGGTGAGCCGAGCAGGGACTACTGGGGAGCCCTGTCGGTGGGTCCCCCTGCCCCAGGCCCCAGCAGGGACTACTGGGGAGCCCTGTCGGTGGGTCCCCCTGCCCCAGGCCCCAGCAACTTGCCCCAGCCTCGGTGCGAGGCCGATGCCAGCCGCCACCTGCCCCCTGGGCTCCAGGTAAACCACGCGCAGAACCGCCAGACGCGCCTTTTTGAAAATAAGCCTGCCTCGACTCAAAGCTCAGCTATTTTTTCTGGTTGCCCAGCAATCAAATTCTCCGGTTTCCCAAACTTTATCCTTTGTCAGTCTCTATGGGTTACACTCCAGTTTTCTATCAAGCAGGCAGAAAACACCAAGTACTTCTTCTCTAATCGTTAAGTGCTTTCGTCCCCATCTAGATAGCATGGCAGCTGTGGCAGTGGCTGGGGGCCCCGTAGCAAATGGAAAGCTGTCATCTTGGTTCAAAAAAGCCACGTTGGTGTTGGATGGCAGTAACTGTGACAGCAGTGTTGGCCTGGTGTCCAGTGATGGAGGTGGCAACAGAACTGTCATCACCGACCCAGACTAGTGGGGTGTTCGAGCCATGCACCGGCCATGCCCGGTTTTCAAAGAGCTGTCCGCTAACCCTCTCTGGTTAAATAGCCTACAATTAATTTATCTTGTTTGCAACTCAGAATGCTGAATGATGCATCCTCCATCTGACACATTCTCTTGTCATCGGCGTAAGATTTAGCTTGCCTTTTCTGAGCCGACAACACTCTGTAGGTTGCCGCGCTATGGATTCTTTATCTCCCAAAGACTGACAGGTAAAGTGTGTTGATGAGAATTTTCGGGGTAAAGTCAGCTCTTTGTTCCCACAGCATGTGAAAAGGATGCATCATCTCATCTAGAAACCTAGACTAGCTACATGAGCCAAGCAGCTCAGTCCCGTGAGCTACACAATTGTGTGTATGTCAATGCCAACGGTACAGTGGACAAAGACAGCAAGAGGTCAAGCCAGCCCACTGAGTCATGTTAAAGCCTCATGGGGTCATTTAGCTCCTTAGACACCCTATGATACTTGTTCAGGATCAGGATAAGGAACCACAAGAAAAATCAGAAAACCCAGTAACACTGCTCATTATATTAACGTGCCTTCAGTGAGAAGCCTCTGAAACGTATTCTTGGATTTTGTGACTAAAACACACACACACACACACACACACACACACACACACAAAACACGTGTCTCCTGAATAAGTCAGATGCTTCATTTTGTCAGAAAATGGCATCTATCGAGCTCATCTTATTTCCCTTCCTGCCTTGGCTGCCAGGAATCTCAAAACTAAGTTTACTCTTTAAATACATTCATCATCTGTCTCATCACAGAGTCCTTGTTCTCTTCCTCTTCATAGTTATGATCTTTCTGTGACAGTGCTTCGGGGAGCCACTTTTCTTGCATTTATCTCTCTTGACCCTTTTGTAAAAGTAGGCTGGAAATAAATGATAAATTATGCTAAACTCATACACTGAGTACCCCATCATCAGTACCCCCTCTGAGGCTATCCCATCATCAGTACCCCCTCTGAGGGGACTGTGCTAGTATCCAAAAAATGCAGAGTGGAACACATAGCAGTTCCCACCAAAATGCCTGTGAATAGTCTTCTAAAACCCACCCAATTCTTGTCCCCTCAGCCATGACCACAGAGTGGCTGAGAGCCCATCCAGGGTTTGCCTTTAGTCCTCACAGCAGCACTCCAGTAGGTATCATTTATTCCCTTTTATTTTATTTTTTTTTTATTCCCTTTTAGTACAAGTAAGGCTCAGAGAGATTGAGAGACAAGGTCATCCAGCGAAAGGGGCCAAATCTGTGTCCCAGGATCCACCAGAGCCAAGTGGGAGCTAGGCTGCAGGTTTCCTACTCTTACCCTGAGCTCTGGGTCATCCCAGGATGCACTCCAGGGTGCAGTATAAGCCGTTAACCAGAGAAGTGTGGCTGGGGTTTGCAGGTAGCCCAGGGTGCACATATTCAAGGTTCTTGGGGCTCAGATGGCTGGCAGCCCGCTTGGATTCCAAATCTTCCCTCTGTGTGACCCAGGGCAACCCACTTACCCTCTCTGTGCTGTTTTCGTTTCCTCTTCTATGAAGTTGAAATAATAACACCTATTCTTCCAATGACCCAGACGTACCGAAAAGGGACAATCTGGTGCTATATACCCAGCAGTCATCCCTGGGATTTCCCCAAGGATAGCTCCCATGAAACTGTGGGAAGGTAGGGAGACCTAAGCAGTGCCTGGATGTCTGTACAGCCCTCAGGTATTCCAAAAATTCCAGAGCAGGTCTGGGCATGCCTGCCAGGCCAAACTACTCAGATACCAACCTGAGACCCCCAGTAAACCAGAGCATGGCATAGTCCTGGGGACTATCTGTGAGGTACACATATATGTATGTTCTTGCCCACAGCTATGAACACACCAGCTACAAGTGGGGATCCAGGTGAGACTCCTCATCTCTGTGCTCACAGGCATCTGCCAGGGGTACACCTCTAGAACCTCCCCACCCCCTACCTACATGCCACAGTGGGCTGGATGAGAGGCCCGTCTCCACCCCTTGGAGCAGAAGTATGGGCCTTGAGAGATTCAGGTACCAGGTTGGGATGGCCCCATGAGATGGACCTGAGGCTGTTTTTGTGCTCTCTGACCCTTTCCAGTCCCCACCAAGAAGGATCATAATCACTCACCAGGGTGCAGAGTGTCCCCCATACTGCAGACACAGCCAAGTTCTGGCTGAAAAGGAGCAAGAAAGAGAAGGAGGGCGGATAGTGGGAGGAGCTGGCCCAGCTCAGAGGGACCTGGCAGGACTCAGCCAATGTGGCTCCAGGTCCCTCCAGTCACCCTGAGAGGCCAAGGCGGAGCCAGAGGCTAGGCTCAGCTCTGCTTCCCCACTGGTCTAGGCTGATCCTCAGGATGCAGCCCTGCTTAGCCTCTATGGGAAAAAAGCCTCCCAATGCTAACAGGGAAGCAGGGGTTACAGGCTTTTGCTGACCCCTGGAGTAAGTCTAGGGCAGGGGTGGAGGTGAAGTGTGTGCATGCAGACAACTGTCAAGCCTGTAAAACCT
Source organism: Vulpes lagopus (assembly GCF_018345385.1). Taxonomy (NCBI): domain Eukaryota; kingdom Metazoa; phylum Chordata; class Mammalia; order Carnivora; family Canidae; genus Vulpes; species Vulpes lagopus. The sequence continues at coordinate 108,377,117 of NC_054833.1, read as the reverse complement.
TCATGTCTAGCAGCCCACACCACTGTCCTGTGCCATCTCCACACATAGCAGTCAGGTGTGATACTCAGAGCACCACACTTGCACAAGTACATATATATGCTGCTATTTGTTCAGACGTGTTTTCCAAGGGGCTCCTAGCAAGGACAGTCCCCCGAGGGATTCCTGGGGTGGGAGATGGAGAAAGGGTCTTGGGAGGCAGAAACCTGGGAGAAGGGAGGAGGAACTACCTCCTGGCCCACTTCTACCACGTATGTTAAAGATTAGAGTGCAGGACAGCCCAGGTGGCTCAGCGGTTTAGTGCCGCCTTCAGCCCCACGGCCGGATCCTGAAGACCTGGATGGAGCCTGCTTCTCCCTCTGCCTGTGTCTCTGCCTTTCTCTCTCTCCGTGTGTGTGTCTCTCATGAATAAATAAAATATTTTTTTAAAAAAGGTTAGAGTGCTGGAGTTTCCAAGGCTGGGTCTGAATCCTCTGGGGCAAATTTTATAACTGCTCCACTCCTTCCTAAGTGTGAGTAACAGGACCTGTCCCATGGGCGAAATTGGGAGGATTAAACGAGTTAATGCATGTGAAGCGCCAGACAAGCCTGGTTCTGTGGAGCCACAGATGCCCCCTGTACCTACAGCGCCCGCAGCACCTACAGCTCTAAGGGGAGAGCCACCGAGCGCACGCACAGGCAGTTACCCATAGCCCCCCTCTGGCAGGCACAACCTCCTTTCCCGGCTACACACGGCTGGGGGAGGAGAGAGGGGAGAGGTAGTCTCGGGGCAGAGTCGCCTCTGCCGAAGCGCAAAATGGGGAGGCGAGGCGAGAGGAGGCTGGGGGAGTTCGCAGAGGTGCTGGGACTGGGGTCCGGGCTGCGTAGGTGCTCCCCGGCGCGAAGGGCCAGAGAGGGGTGCTCGGTGCTATTCGCGATCCGGGCGGCCCCGGGGGCCTGGCCTCCTTCCCGGCCACGTCTGCACCCCCGCCCGCGGCCCGCAAGGGAGGAGCTGGGGTGGGGAGGGCGGCCCGGCCGCGGGCGCCAGGGGCCCAGAAAAAGTGTCTGCGCGCCCGGAGCCAGGGAGGTGGCGGCGGCGGCGCCGACTACGAAAAGTTGGGCCCGCACCGACGTGTGCGCGCGCGCTCCGGGCGTGTGCGAGCGGCGGCCTCGCGTGGCCCGCGTCCCGACCCCCCGGCCCCGGGGGCCTCACCGTCCGCGTCCTCCCGCTCCGCGCGCTCCCCGTAGTCCACCCAACTGAGCCCCTCGAGGTTGTCATAGTCGCCGCGCCGCGGCCCGTCCACCGGCACCACGGTGAAGTGCGGCATCGCGCGCTCGCCCGCGCCGGCCGCCTGCCCGCTGTCCCCGCCGCCCCGGCCGCGCGCCCCGCCCGCTCGCATTCCTCCCCGCTGCGCTCACTTCCTCCGCCCGCCCCCCGGGCCGCCCCTCGGGGGCGGGGAGCAGGAGGGGCTCGGCCGGCTCCTCCCCGAGGGGGGCCGGGGCGCACGGAAGCCCCCCGGAGGCAGGGCCCTCCCGAGAGCCCGGTTCCTGTGTGACCTTGGGCGTGGGGCCGCCCTCTCTGAGCCTCAGGTGCGATGCCTGTGAGATGGGGAAGTGCCCTCCATGAGGGGGCTCGGGGTGCCCTGGCGAGCGCCCAGCGTCGTCTCTGTGACTCGGGGACGGGAGAGAGGAGGCAGGATCGGAGCAGGACCTCAGGCCACCCCAGCCCCTCCTGGGTACCCCCCCCATTCGCATCAACGCTGCCTCCCGCCTCTGCGTCCCTGTAAGCCGAACCCGCGAAGATGCCGTCCTTCCCGCGCCCCTCACCACAGTCCGTCCCTGTCCCAGGAGGCGGGGGATTTTGCACCCCTCGCAGAGGCTGCCGCCTCCTCCGCGGCCCGGAGGACACCCGTCCCCCAGCCGCGCGCTGGCCCCTTTGAGACACCGCATTGGGTTCTTTAACCACGTTCTTTCATCTTAATTTTCTCTTTCACTGTCTCACCTCCTGAGGGTTCCTTTATCGAGTCGTTTATATATTTGCTCTTAACTTTTCTTGCACTTTCCATATCACTGCTTCAGATCACTTATCCATGTTGGCTTTACTTTAAGATCCGCATCTTTCTGGGCTATACTATCCTCTTAGTTATTTCTCTGTTAGAAAACCCCAGAGCTCCTTCAACTTGTCTGTCTCCTTCTCTGCTCCCTCCCTTCTCTCTCTCTCTCTCTCTTTTAAGTTTTATTTATTTATTAGAGACAGAGAGAGAGGCAGCGACACAGGCAGAGGGAGAAGCAGGCTCCACACAGGGAGCCTGACTTGGGACTCCATCCCAGGTCTCCAGGATCATGCCCTGGGCTGAAGGCAGTCTCTAAACCGCTAAGCCACCAGGGCTGCCCCCCCCCCCCCCTTTTTTAAAGATTTTATTTATTTATTCATGAAAGACACAGAGAGAGAGAGAGAGAGAGAGAGAGAGAGAGAGAGGCAGAGACACAGGCAGAGGCAGAAGCAGGCTCCATGCAGGGAGGCTGATGTAGGACTCCATCCTAGGTCTCCAGGATCAGGCCCTGGGCTGAAGGCATCCCTAAACTGCTGAGCCACCAGGGCTGCCCCCCTCCCTTCTGTTTTATGGCTCAGAGAGCTTGAGAATCAGTGGTATCTCTGCCTGACTGCTGCCTCCTCCCAGTCTCAGCTATGGGGTGGAATGAGGAATCAGAGTCACTGGGTCCTGCAAGAGGACCTCCAAGCTGACCACCATCCTGGCCCTCACCTTTCAGTCATCCAGCCAGGGCCTGCCAACTTGACCTCCTGTCCTTCACGCCACCTTCAGCTGTCCATGATAGCAGCCTTCCAAATGGACTCCCTGTTCTCTCCCACTGCTCATGGTAGAGCCACCTACCATGCTCTTTTCTCTTCTCTTGGACTGCAAGGCCCTCCTCCATCTGGCCCCTCTAATCTCCCCAGCCTCAGTCTTTTGGCCTCTTTCCCCAAACCCAGAGCCTTACTGTACATTACCTGCTGTTCACTCTGACAGATGACTTTCTACCCTCTGCCCCTACTCTCACTAACCAAATTCCTTGGTATTAGGGTAGGTCTCACCCTGGTGGACCACCTCTTCCCCAAAGACTTCTCAGACTCACATCCCCCACCTCACCTCCAGGAACCTGGATTGGGTTCCTCTTAGGCACTTTCCCTTCACAGTACCCTTTGCAGGGAGAAATGTGTTGGTGGGGATCTTTGATTAGTGTTTTTCATGCCCACTAGACTGGATTTCATTAGAACAGGACTCTTTTGGGATCCCTGGGTGGCGCAGCGGTTTGGCGCCTGCCTTTGGCCCAGGGCGCGATACTGGAGACCCGGGATCGAATCCCACGTCGGGCTCCTGGTGCATGGAGCCTGCTTCTCCCTCTGCCTGTGTCTCTGCCTCTCTCTCTCTTTCTGTGTGACTATCATAAATAAATAAAAATTTAAAAATAAATAAATAAATAAATAGAACAGGACTCTTTTGGTCTTGCCACCTTGGTATTCTCAATTCATTCCCTAACACATCTTTTGAATAAAGAATGAACATGTGCCCCCTCTTTCCTGTCTTCCCTAATGCCCTGCAGAGTTTCCTATACCTCTCACCACACCCCTACACACAGCCTCTCCCCAGGGGTGCGGTGAAGTACTGTGTGAGGAGATAGGCCACTGCAGCCCAACTGACAACCTTAGACTCTGAGGGACCCTATGACTAGGATACAACTTCCCCCATACCATTGACTGTCCAAGTAGCCTGTACCATCAAGATACTCCTAGGCAAAAAGAAAAAGACATTCGAGGAACACAGACATTTCAAAAGAAAACATCTATCAGGAAAATTCTTAGAACACAACGGAACAAAAATTCCAAATTAGCCAAATAAACATTATAAAAGATAAGAGAGAATATTATCAATATGAAACAAGAAAATATAAAAAAGCACAGGCAGATATATAAGGTATGAGAAATATAATTGTTCCAGTGGCCTATTGCTACCTAACAAATTACCCCCAAACAACAATGGCTTCAAGCAATAATCAACAAAAACATTTGCTCATAGATCTGCTGGTTGAGTAAAGTTAATCTCTACTCCATATGGCATCAGCTGGGGCCAGAGGATCCCTTCCCAAGAAGACTCATTCACATGGCTAGCAAGTTGTTACTGGCTGTAAGCTAAGAGCTCAGTGGGGCAGTGGATCAGGAGATTGGGTCCTCTGCATGTGTACTTCTCCATGGGCTCCTTGGCTTCCTTATGGCACAAGGGCTGCAGTCCATGAGTGAGCATCGCAAGAAGCAGGGAGTAAAAGCTGGCAGTTTCTCTACGCCTAGGTCTGGAAACAGGCACAGCATCATTTCTGCGGTATTTTTCAAGCCCAGATTCAAGAGAGAGTAGGGAAGCATTGAATCCATCTCTGGGAGAAGTATCAAAGAAATATGAGACCATATATTAAAGTGACCACAAGAATATTTTAAACAAAGAACACAATAGGTGATCTACTAGCAGAAAGTCATAGCTGAGAATAAATTAGTAAATTGGAAAGAACAAATTAAGCAATCCACCCAAAAGAAGAAAGAAAAAGACAATGAAATGGAAGACAAAAAAGAGACAGAGGATGGAAATAGAAGTCCTGATATCTATCTGCACAATAGGAATCCCTCCAAAAAAGAGTAAAACAAAAACGGAGAAAGAAACTAAATGTAAGAAGCCAGACCCAAAGGTCAAATTTTGTATGATTCCATTTGTAAGAAACATCCAGAATATGTAAATCCATAGAGATAGAAAGCAGATTGGTGCTTGGGGGAAACAAGAGAGTGGAAAGTAACTGTTTAATGGTACAGGTTTTCGTTTTAGGGGGGATTAAAATGTTTTAGAAGGAGATAGGGGATGGTTGCATAACACTGGGACTATTCTAAATGCTACTGACTTATAAACTTTAAAATGGTTAGTTTTACGTTATGTGAATTTCACTTCAATGAAAATATTGCTAGAACTTCAAGGAGAAATTGATAAATACACCATCACAGTGGAAGATGTCAACATGGTTGACTAAGAGATCAAGAAAAAAAACAGCAACAGTATAAAAGATTTTAACAATACAATTGATGAACTTGAACTAATGGACATGTATATAGTCAGACATCCAACAATTGGAAAATTTCATGTTTTTTGTCAAGTATAAGTGGAACATTTACAAAAATTATTGGTTGTGAGGAGTACCTCAACAGAACTTCTGCTTCCAACCATGAGGCGTAATAGGAGCCAAAGTTACCTCTCTGTGTAAAATAAATAGAACTCCTGAAAAAATGTATAAAACAGTGATTTTAAGACATCAGACAATAGGTAGTGCAGGATTGGGATCCCAGATTGAAAGAAAATAAAATGATGTGAGCCCTAGGATAGCTGTAGTATGGGAGTGGGAGGAAAGGTGGGGGCCCAAATGGAACCAGTGGTCTTGCTGAGTTAAGGAGAAAAAAAAATCAACTTTTGGGAAAGTCAAAGCACTAGATTTTCAGAATAGAATACCAGAGAAAGAAGCTGCATGAAGAGAGAGGTCTGAAATGTCTAGCAGTTCCCCTTAACTCCACCAGAGGATTGATCACACAGTAACAGAGCGCTATCAAGGCCAGAGAAAGACCCACTGGAAAAAGTAGGTTCAACAGTTCCTGGAGCATAATAGTTCATATTCCCACTAGCTCCAGTAAAAGACTCTTTAGTATATGGGACATTAGCTAGAATCTTCAGAAGAACACTGCTAGCCCTAGATGAAAAATCAGTTGTCCTAACAAAGCACAAAGGTCACCCTGTAGAAGTGGGACAGACTCACCCTCCTTAAAATATACTTCAGATGTCAGGACTGATAAGGCTACGCACACTCCAAGAGTGTATAGAAATGTACATTACTGACATAAAGAGGCTTTCTGGGGGGCACGTGGGTGTCTCAGTGGTTGAGTGTCTGCCTTTGGCTCAGGTCATGGTCCCGGGTTCCTGGGATCGAGTCCCGCATCAGGCTCCTCATGGGGAGCCTGCTCCTCCCTCTGCCTCTCTGCCTGTCTCTCTGTATGTCTCTCATGAATATATATTTTAAAAGAGGCTTTCTGGGGAGAATAGGTTGACCTTAGGACCTTCCCAGCTGGTCCAATAGTGGTTTCATAGAGCTGAGAAAGGACACTGACTGGGAGTTTATGGACAAAGATATAGCCGATAAGCACAGAAGATGCTCATCATTAGTCATTACATAAATGCACATCAAGACCACAACATGAAGTTGGTGGTTGAGATACCATTTCCCACCCTTTAGGTTAGCTATCACCAAAGAAATGGAAAATACGTGCTGGCAAAGCTGTGGAGAAACTGGAACCTGTGTATGTTGCTGGTGGGGATGTAAAATGGTACAGCTGCCATTGAAAACAGGTTGGCAGTTTGGCAAAAAGCTAAACACAGAAATAGCATATGATCCAGCAATTCTATTCTAGGAATATACACAAAGGAATTGAAAGCAAGGACTTGAACAATTACCCATATGTCAATGTTCACTGCACAACTAAAACGTGGAAGCAACCTTGGTTTTCATCGACAGGTGCGTGAATAACAAAACTGTGACCTATCCATACACGGGAATATTATTCAGCCATAAAAAGGAATGAAATCTGATATATGCTACAACATAGATAAACCTTAAAGACATTTGGTTCGATGAAATAAGCTGGATGCAAAAGGACAAGCGTTGTATGATTCCACTTACAGAGTTAGCTGGAATAGAAAAGCTCATAGAGACTGGGAAAAGAATAGAGGTTACCAGGGGCTGAGGTGAAGAGAAAATGGGAAGTTACTGCTTCTTGATTACAGAGTTTTTGTTTGGGATAATGAAAAAGTTTTGGAAATACCAGTGATGTTTGTACATTTGTGAGTGTAATTAATGCAACTAATTTCTACATTTAAAAATGGTTAGGGCAGCCCGGTGGCTCAGCAGTTTAGCGCCGCCTTTGGCCCAGGGTGTGATCCTGGAGTCCCGGGATTGAGTCCCACATCAGGCTCCCTGCATGGAGCCTGCTTCTCCCTCTGCTTGTGTCTCTGCCTCTCTCTCTCTCTCTCTCTGTGTCTCTCATGAATAAATAAATAAAATTTTTAAAAATTGTTAAAATGAGGAGCACTTAGCTGGCTCAGTCAGTAGAGCATATGACTATTGATCTTAGGGTTATGCGTTCAAGCCCCATGTTGAGTATAGAGATTACATAAAAATAAAATGTTTTATTATTTTAAATTTATTTATTTATTTATTTATTTATTTATTTATTTATTATTTTAGAGAGAGATTGTGTGTGCATGCACGCATGAGTTGTGGGGAGGGGCAGAAAGAGAAAGAGAGAATCTTTATTTTTTAAAGATTTTATTTATAGGAATGCCTGGGTGGCTCAGTGGTTGAGTGCCTTCAGCCCAGGGTGTGATCCTCAGATCCCGGGATCGAGTCCCGTATCAGGCTCCCTGCATGTAACCTGCTTCTCTCTCTGCCTATGTCTCTACCTCTCTCTGTCTTTTATGAATAAATAAACAAAATCTTTTTAAAAAGATTTTATTTATGTATTTATTTGAGAGAAAGAGAGCAGGGGGAAAGGGCAGAAGGAGAGATAGAGAGAATCTTGAAACTCCATGCTGAACAGAGCTTGACATAGGACTGGATCCCAACCACCTCAAGATCAGGACCTGAGCCAAAATCAAGAGTTGGACACTTGGGATGCCTGGGTGGATTAGCGGTTGAGCACCAGCCTTCAGCCCAGGGTGTGATCCTGGGGTCCCGGAATCGAGTCCTGTATCAGGCTCCCTGCACGGAGCCTGCTTCTCCCTCTGCCTGTGCCTCTGCCTCTCTCTCTTTGTCTCTCATGAATAAATAAATAAAATATTTTAAAAAAAAGAGAGTTGGACACTTAATCAACTGAGCCTCTCAGGTACCCTGAGAAGGAGAAAATCCTGAGCCGACTTCACACTGAACATGGAGCCCAGCTGAGGTGGGGGGATGGAGGCTCAAGCTCATGACCCTGAGACCATGACCTGAGCCACAGTCAAGAGTCCAGAGGCTTAACTGGCTGAACCACCCAAATGCCCCAAAATAAAATCTCTAAAACAAAAATAGTTAAATTCTCAAATTTGTTATATACCTTCTACGATTAAAAAAATAACATGACATACAAAACCATTGAACAATACACTTTAGGGATCCCTGGGTGGCGCAGTGGTTTGGCGCCTGCCTTTGGCCCAGGGCGCGATCCTGGAGACCCGGGATCGAATCCCACGTCGGGCTCCCGGTGCATGGAGCCTGCTTCTCCCTCCGCCTGTGTCTCTGCCTCTCTCTCTCTCTGTGACTATCATAAATAAATAAAAAATTTAAAAAAAAATTAAAAAAAAAAAAACAATACACTTTAAATGGGCGAATTGTGTGATATGTCAATTATATCTCAATAATGCTGTTTTAAAAAGCAAACAAGGGCAACCTGGGTGGCTCAGCGGTTTAGCGCCACCTTCAGTCCAGGGCGTGATCATGGAGCCCCGGGATCGAGTCCCATGTCGGGCTCCTTGCATGGAGCCTGCTTTTCCCTCTGCCTGTGTCTCTGCCTCTCTATCCCTCTGTGTCTCTATAATAAATAAATAAAATCTTTGGGGATCCCTAGGTGGCTCAGCGGTTTAGCGCCTGCCTTTGGCACAGAGCGTGATCCTGGAGTCCTGGGATTGAGTCCCACGTCGGGCTCCCTGCATGGAGCCTGCTTCTCCCTCTGCCTGTGTCTCTGCCTCTCTCTCTCTCTCTCTCTCTCTCTGTGTATCTCTCACGAATAAATAAATAAAATCTTTAAAAAGGAAAAAAGAAACTGCATTTTTTTTTTTTTTTTTTTTTTTTTTTTTTATTTATGATAGTCACAGAGAGAGAGAGAGAGAGGCAGAGACACAGGCGGAGGGAGAAGCAGGCTCCATGCACCGGGAGCCTGATGTGGGATTCGATCCCGGGTCTCCAGGATCGCGCCCTGGGCCAAAGGCAGGCGCCAAACCGCTGCGCCACCCAGGGATCCCAGAAACTGCATTTCTAAAAAAAAAAAAAAGCAAACAAAAAACACACGATGTAATTAACTGAATAATTCTAATATTTAGAGGACAGTAGGAGGAGAAAGAGAAAGTGAGAGCTAAACAATCTTCATTTTTCAAGTTACTGGGTCAGTACATAATATCTAAAGTTTATATCTAAAGAGCTAGTAATTATATATATCATTTAGAAATATGGAGGAAAATACCAGTAAATACCAACAATTAAAGTGTTGAAAGGGATTCCTGGGAGAATAGAACTGGGGAATGGGAGTATGAGGACGGAAGTTGCCAGAACTCTACAATGTCCTTCATGCCTCCTCCAATTGCCACCCCACCAATCACAGACATGTTTTTTTTTTTGGTAGTCTTTAGTTTTTTATTATGCTTTTTAAAAGAATTATTTATTTGAGAGAGAGAGAGCGAGAGAAAATGAGAAGAGAGAAAGAGCAATGCGGAGGGGCAGAGGGAGGGGGAGAAAGAGAATCCCAGCGGACTTGCTGCTGAGGACCAAGCCCTATGTGGAGCTTGATCTCATGACCCTGAAATCATGACCTGAGCCGAAAATGTAAGTCAGATGCTTAATCAACCGAGCCACTCAGGCATCCCTAGTCTTTAAAATTGAGATATAATTGACATATAATGTTGTATAAATCAGGCATTTTCTAAATATATGAGTTTGATGATAATATTTTGTTTACTATTTAAAAGCTCAACCTGAGGGGCAGCTCTGGGTGGCTCAGTCAGTTTAATGTCTGGCTTCAGCTTGGGTCATGATCCTGGGATTGAGCCCCACTTTGAGCTATCTGTTCAGTGGGGAGTCTGTTTCTTCCTCTCTCCCTCTCTGCTTTCTCTCTCTCAAATAAATGAATAAAATTAAAAAAAAAAAAAAAAGAAAAGGCGCTCAACCTGAGCATAAATCTCTGAACATTAAGTTTAGCCTTTTCTGGTTTCTGTTTTGCTTTTTAAGTAGAGTCTATGCTGAATGTGGGGCTTGAAGTCACGACCTGGAGATCAAGAGTTGCATGCTTTTCCAACTGAGCCAGCTAGGCATCCCAGAAAAACTTTTTATTGACAAAAAATATCCATACAGAAAAATTCACATACATAGCATGCTGAATGTTCACAAAATAAACACTCTCATGTAACCAGCACCCCAGATCAAGATACAGCACTTTACTAGAACCCAGAAGCCCTTTTTCATGTCCACTTCCAGGCATTACCTACCCACAAACTGACTGTAACAGTATAGATCACTTTTGCCTGTGTTTGTACTTTATACACACAGAATAATAAGAGATTATTTTGTCCTGGCTTTCATTCAACATACTTTGAGTGATTCTTGCAAGTTGTATGTAACTGTCCTTGGACATATGCATCTTCAACTTTAGTAAAAAATGTCAAACTGTCTTCCAAAGCAGTTTTTATCCATATATACTGCCACCAGCAGGGTGTAAATATGCTTGTTGCTCCACATCCTTGCTAACACTTGGTATTGATCACTTGTTGAATTTTTTAGCTGTCTTCACTATGAGTTTTATTTTACATTTCCTTAGTGGCTAATAAGGTTGTCTACTTTTTCATATTCTTATTGACCATTTGAATATCCTTTCTTATAAAGTTCCTCTTCAAATATCGTGCCCATTTTTTTTTTCGTGCCCATTTTTATATTGGCTTGTCTGTCTCTGGATACAAGTCTTCTGTCAATTATATATGTTGAAAATTTCTCCTGTTCTGTGGCTTGCTTTTTCACTCTTTTAAATAGTATTTTTAAAAAATATTTTATTCATTTATTTGACACAGTGAGAGGAAGAGCACAAGCAGAGGGATCAGCAGGCAGAGGTAGAAGAAAAAGCGGGCTTCCCACTGAGCAGGGACCCTGATGTGGGGCTCGATCCCAGGACCCTGGGATCATGACCTGAGCCGAAGGCAAACACTCAACCAGCTAAGCCACCCCCAGGTGCCCCTTTTTACTGGTATTTTATGACAAGCTTAAGTTTCTAATTTTAATGTAATCCAATTTATCGATATTTTCCTTTGTCATTAAGGTTTTTTATATCCAGGGGATCCCTGGGTGGTGCAGCGGTTTGGCGCCTGCCTTTGGCCCAGGGCGCGATCCTGGAGACCCGGGATCGAATTCCACGTCGGGCTCCCGGTGCGTGGAGTCTGCTTCTCCCTCTGCCTGTGTCTCTGCCTCTCTCTCTCTCTCTCTCTCTCTGTGTGACTATCATAAATAAATAAAAATTAAAAAAAAAAAAAAAAAGGTTTTTTTATATCCAGTGTCCCTATACTGAGGTCACCAAAGTGTTTGCCTACATTATCTTCTAGGAGTTTTATTCTCTCAACTTTTACATTGGATCAATAACATATTCAAATTAATTTTGTATTGTGTGTTGCATTCTGTATGGTCTGAGCTAAGGGATCAAATTATTTATTATTTTTATTTTTCTAAATGAATATCTAATTGTCCCGATTTGTCCTTGTCCTCCTTTACATCATATCCAGTGGTCCCTCCTAACTTCTGGCTAGCTTATCTGTATAGACTAAGACCTAACACCAGATGCACAGGTAACAGACATAGATTGCATTGCTTTTTCCACTGGCTCCTACATATGCAGGAAGTCCAATCCCAATGATAAATCTCTTATTTTATATCATTCATAGTGGATCTACTTATCTGATCAAACACTGACTGAAATAATACCCTTAAAGTGACAGAACTCACTCTACCAGATAGCAAGACTTGTTTGAAGACTACTGAGATTAAGACATTGTGGGGATCCCTGGGTGGCGCAGCGGTTTGGCGCCTGCCTTTGGCCCAGGGCGCGATCCTGGAGACCCGGGATCGAATCCCGCGTCGGGCTCCCGGTGCATGGAGCCTGCTTCTCCCTCTGCCTGTGTCTCTGCCTCTCTCTCTCTCTCTCTGTGACTATCATAAATAAATAAAAATAAAAAAAAAGACATTGTGGTATTGATACTGTGATATAAATAAACACATAGAACAGAATTTGGAAATAGACTTACACATATATGGCCATGATTTATAACAGGCACTGTATATAACATATACATACAGAGAGAGTATAATTTCTCTTTCTCTCAATTTCAAGTTCCCATGGAAGGAACTTAGATCAGGCTCTGGCCCACTCTTATAGATCAGGAAAGGAAAGTTGCCAAAGATGGAGGGCCTGCAGTAAGCCAAGCAAATGAAGCTAGTTTCCTTTTCTTTTTAAGACTTGATTTTTTTCCCCCTCCACTAAAAAAATCAGTTTAATATTAGGACATTATGTGAAAAAAAATCTAAAATCTTTACAGATTTTCTCTCTGATATTTCCAAACAAGTTACTATTCATTTTATAAATAGTATCAGCTTCAACTTCTTAAAAACACACACATATGGGGCACCGCGGTGTTAAGTGCCCAATCCTTGGTTTCTGCTCAGGTTGTGATCTCAGGGTCATGAGATGGAGCTGTGAGTCGGGACTCCTGGCTCTGCACTGGACATGGAGTCTGCTTTGATTCTTTCTGCCTCTCTTCCCCCAGCTACCGCCCCCACCCTTGCTCTCTCTCTCTCTCTCTCTCTCTCTCTCAAATAAATAAATCTTAACACACACACATACACACACACACACACACACAGTTAAACCTTTCAGAGACTCAAAATCCACCCATTGTCACATTCCATAATGGGATAGACACCACACAGAAGTAGATTCCTTTGTGCTCTTCTGTGGGCTCAGACTTTTAGCATAAGAATATGGTGAGATCCCTCTGTGCTTTCAGAGAAAGAGACAAAGCTAGAGGCCACTCACCTGGAGCAGCTGGGGCTAGACCTACAAGACTCCTCACCAACCAACAGCCCACCAGGCCCTACTCTCCTGCTCCCCAGGGAGAAGGAAGGACTTTCACACCTGGATCCATATTCAAAATATTTATTCTCAGCATATATATACTTGTGTCTGGAGGACAAGGAGGGGGACTTTGTGAGACTTTGCCACAATGACCTCAGGGTAGGGGGAGGACTGCCAGGTCACCAGAGACACAGAATAAGGATTGAGAATGTGGCAGCAGCCACGAGGCCTAGAACAAAGTATGGCGAGGCTTTCAAGGGCCTCTGGAGGACCTGGTTGATTGGCCCCTGGGTCACCTCCAGATGTGTGGCCAGATGTTCACTCTGAGGCTGAGACAGGAGGTGGGAGTGGCAAGTGACCACCTGCCTGTCTGGAAACTCTGCCTCCACAGGGTTCTGCCCACTGTTCTCCTCTCTCACCTGGAGGTGGGAGTCAGCAGTTAGTGGCTCCCATAGCAACCCCTCCTCACCTACTCAAACCACTGCACCATCCTTTTACCCAGGCCAACATACTTGTTCCACCTGTCTGAAGACCCGCAGCAGGTTTCCACGAAGGACACCCTGGAGCTCTTTCTCACTCCAGCCACGACTCAGCAACTCCTCTATCAGCACTGGGTACGTGGACACGTCCTCCAGCCCCTGAGGGAACCTTGTGGCAGAGAGTCAGCCAGCTATGGAACCTCAGCCCTGATCCTGGTCCAGGGCCCACAGTCCCACCAGCCCCAATCACATATGCAAAATTGAAGGCTATGTTCTCCAGGCAACTGAATGTCACTTTGGAAGTTCCTTGAAGACTGAGTTGCTTCAGAGGCATTTATGCCCTGAGCAGATGATTGGCCCAAAACAGATGGGTTGGACTGGGAGTTGGGCATGTGCTGGGTAAATGAGCTCTGCTTGAGGGAGGAGAATACTTAATGAATGTGATGATCTGGAGTGGGAGTGGGTACCAGGCCACTGGAGGGACAGGGACAGCCCAGGAAACAGGCCCTGGGAGTGGAGAGATATCAGGTGAGCTGGAAAACCAGACCCTATAGTCAAAGTCTGAAGGACAGGAGGACCATGGCATGGGAACAGAGACTAAAGGACTCCCTGCTGTACCCCTGCCCAAGACAAACCCCAAGGAAACACTCACCGTCCAGACCCATCATAATTTCCACCAATTCCGATGAACTCTGCTCCAATGACTGCTCTGATATGGTCAAAGTGATCTAGGGGGTAGGGATTAGTGGTGGGTAGCACTAGGCTGGAGTTAGCCCGGTCTGGGGAAGCTCAGCCCTAGCCAACTCTGCCCACAGCACTCCACACCATGGCAGCTGACTTCATGGAGCGCCTGGCCAGTTGTGAGTTTTAAAGTGACTATAGGCTTAGCAGTGGACTTCAGAATTTTTTCTGCCCAGGAGCCACCCTGCCTCTGGGTTCCTTGAGAGCCTGCCTGTACTGTCCAGAGATGTGAGAGCAAAAAGAGTCAGAGGCAGAGGCATTTGCTTCCCCCAAACACATCAGCTTTGACTGTGGTCCCAGATCTAGGTGGCAATGAAGAGCTGTATTTGCTCCCCTGAGTTGTCAGAGGTCTGCCCATTGCCCAACAGGTGTGCTCAACTGCTGGAACTGTCCTGAGGGCCCCGTGGCCATAGGCTCAAGCTAGAACTGCAAAAGAGGTCAAAGTGAGGCTCACCTGCCACGGTGGACGTATTAGCAAACAGGTTACACTGAAGCACCCCCATGGACAGTGTCACCATTACAATGCCACCATTCTTCTTCTACAGAGATAAACAAATGGACACTCAGTTTGGCTCTTCTGGCCTGATGGTCTGGGGGCCCTGGGAGGACATTGCTCAGTCCTAGCTTCAGGGGCTGGAAGAGACTTGATCTCTGGGTTTGTGGGTCCCTGAATGGAGCCGGTTTGGCTTTGATTTTCAGAGATGGGGGAGGGTTAACCAGCCTTGAGTCCAAGGATGAGGCCCGGGCTAGTAGCTTTGTTCAAGGTCAAGAATATTTGTATGAAACACGCTTAGCTCTGGGTTTGAGGGCTGGGTAGCTACTCACAAGAAGTTGCAGGATGTCATCGGGAACATTCAGCAAACTGTTGCACACGGCCCTGGCAGCTGAGTGGGAGAAGATCACGGGAGCCTTTGACACCTTCAGCACTTGTCGTACCAAGGTGTCTGATGCACAGGACAAGTCCACCATCATGCCCAGTCGGTTCATTTCCTCTACCACCTTCTGCAGAGACAGAGTTTTGTTTTGTGTGTGTGGTTGTGAGGTGGGTTGTTGTTGTTTGTGAGGTGGGGGAGATGTCAGGTATGCCCATATTTGCACATTATTTGTAGGGAATGGGTGGGGTGGGGTATGGAACAGGAGTCCTCACCTCGCCAAAGCTTGTCAACCCACTGACGTTGGTATAGAAGTGGTGTTTAAACTTGGTGGAACTTTCTGCCCTGCAGGACAGCCAGAAGAGGTCAATTTCTCGAAGGCCATATCATGGGCTCTGTAGCCCCTCTGTTTGTCCATCCATCCCACCTCCAGAACAGAATAGGGATCTGGGCCAGCTGCTTTCCGGGAGTGTACCGGACCTGCTGGGAGTCCAGCCTCCTCCCTCTGTGGACTCCTCTGCCCTCACCTCTTCCATCTACCATTTCATCCTGGCTAGGCACTATGCTCACCAGGGTGTGTTGCAGGTGAAGGTGAGTGTCAGGTAGCGTACTCCCAGCAGATAGAAACCACGCAGCACGGAGAGGCTGCTATCCAGTGAGTGACCACCCTCCACGCCAATGAGGCAGGCCAGCTTTTGAGTGCTGTTCAGACCTAGAAGAGGATGGATAATCAAGTGCTCAGGGCCCAGGACCACTACCACCAGAGTTAGGAGCTCACCATCTATCCCCCCATTTGCCAGCCCACCTGCTGCTGAGGTCACAAGATCCAGTTCAGAGTAAGAGGTACACATGCGATGAATGAGGTCAATTTGCTCCAGGGTGAGGCGCAGGGCATCCTGGTCCTGGGTCTGACATGGGGCATAGGCTGACCAGAACTAGAGGCAGGCCCCGGGGTCTGGCATGAGATTAGGGTGGTCTCCAATGTCCTTGGCCTGCCACTCCTCCTCTGCCCCCAAGGTACTTATGCAGGTCAGTGGCCCAGAATGAAATACTGCATGACCATGAAGCTTACTGCCAGCAGCCAGACTGTGGACTGTGAAACATCATTGTCTGCTGTTTATCCATGTGCTATGTGAATGCCCCAAGGCCAATCCACTATGTCCCTTTGGCTCTGGCAGCCCCCACGCTCACCAGAGATTTTCTGGTCACTCTCCGGTGTCCCCACAGAACCTGGGCATGCATGCAGCTGGCCTGTCTTCGCTTCCAGTGCCCCCACATTCCCAGCAGCCATGCTGTGGCACCCTGTGTATCTCTGTGGTACCTGGGCACCCACGAGGCCATCCTTAAGCTTGTCCAAGCTGGTCTGACCACGACTGAAATTGCGCAGGTTAACATCTTGCAGCCTGTTCTGGAAAAGCTGTCTCAGGAGCTGGGGCAAATGGTTGTGGCTGGGGGCATTAAGACAAGGTTAGAGGGGGAGACAGCACCTCCAGGTCACGCTGGGCACGTCGACATACCTGGTCCTGTCCTGTCCTTGTCCACCTCCCCCTGTCACACAGGCAATGCAAAAGAAGTCCTGAGGTGCAGCTTTGGGAGGGGGGATGGGGTACACCAGGAGGGGGTAATGGGGCGAGGGGGCCCGGGGAACAGAGGGGAGGGCACATCCCGAGGTGGCGGGAAGGGAGCCTTCTCACTCGCCCGCCCGCCTTGCGTGCCGAGGGCCTCTTCCTCCCGCTTAGGGCCTTAGGGCCGGCTCGCCCCCACCGCCCCACCCCGCACCTACGCACCCGTCCACGAGAGGGAAGTCCCGCATCAGGGCCCGCGCGCGCTCCCGCAGACTTGGGGAGCTGGGGGGGGCGGGCGTGGCCTGGGCGCGGGGCACGGGCCACCGCAGCAGGGACAGCAGGAGCAGGAGACGCAGCGGAGGTCGCTGGCGGAGCGCGGGGCTGGCCTCCGGGCGCAGGGGCCGCATGCTGCGCGGGGCCACACAGGCGGACGGGCCGGTCTTGGGGGGCAGCCGGGGGCGCAGGGCGACGATGGGGCCCGACCGGCGATTAAGGTGACCCAGCGGCGCGGCCCGGAGGAGGAGGCTGCAGTCAGAAGGCTTCCACAGCGGCAGGGATCCGCGACGCCGCGGCGCAGCGTGACCGCCGGGGGCGACACAGTCCTCGGGCCCACCAGGAGGGCGCCCCCACGGGGCCACACCGGCCCTGCCGCTGCCGCTTCCCGGTTCCTGGGCCCGCGGCCGGCGGGACGGCGGGGTGGGCAGCAGTTTCCCAGCCTCACCCTAGCCAGACAGTCGCAGGTCCACGGGGGGTTTTAGTTGTAGGAACGTGCCTCACCCTGCAAACCTTCCATGAAACACACTGAATTCGATCTCTATGTTTTGACTGACAGAAAAAGGGTTCTATTTTTAGTAAAAAATGAAATTTAAGAATAACATGATGGGAAACCATTTTGTTTTAGTATCTAGTATTGAAATTGGCTTCTGTAATGTGCTAACAGATGCACACAAAAAGATTCTAGATGCTAAACATTAATTAACTGTAGCCCTCTTGGAAAGGGGGTTACCCACTCCCTGGTCAATTTACATCACATCTTTTTTGTTATAGGGTCATCCTACCTGAGGGATGTCCTGAGTAGTGCTGGTGAGAGCTGGCCAGTTTGGAAAGAGGTTAATGGAGGCGCCACAGCAGCTGAGCTTTGAAAGGATAGGGTCTGGATTGGGCAGGGGATGGAGAAGGCATTGGACAGTAGCCCAGGCAAAGGTCTGGTTTGCACAAGACAGCCATCTGGAAGGGAGGAGCTGCAAGGTCCTCAATGGCATAAAGTAATGGGACAAGAGTTCTCACTGGTAAAAGGGCACTTGGTCTGACACAGGATTTCACGCAGGGCAGAAATCCTCCTCCTTCAAGGCAACATGGTTTCCAGGATGGTCAGAAGCCTGGACAGTGTAATTCATTCTGCAGAAAAAGCCCTGATGCAGTCGAAACTGACCTCAGAACTGATCTCAGAACTGCATTTGGGTGGCATCTGGGCTTCCTGGGCCTGCACCAGATCCTACTAAGCTGAGAGGGGCCTATAGCACAGATTAAAATTGGAAATGCCCCTCCTTCTGTATCTGTGTCTGTCACCTGTTCTCCCACCAGGGCTCCCTAATAAGTGGGCCTCCCCCTCTGGGCACCAGGAGAAGAGCCTTGACCTCTGGTCACCACTGCCTCCTGTCCATCACTGCTCCCTTCTCATGCCTAGGGGTTAAGTACTAAATCTGACCCTGTTGCCTCTGTCCGGTTTTGGCTCTCTCAGGAGTACGAGAGAGAGAAAGAATGTTTCTTCTGGTCTCTCCTATACTGGGCTGTCGTTCCATGGGAAGCCTTCATTTAAGTCATATAAATGACGTAATGAATGATGAATTTGCTAATGGTTTATCAAAAGTTCAGGGGTGCCTGGGTGGTTCAGTGGCTGAGCATTTGCCTTCGGCTTGGATCATGATCCCGGGGTCTGGGATCGAGTCCCACATAGGGCTCCTGGTGGGGAGCCTGCCTCTCTCTCTGCCTATGTCTCTGCCTGTCTCTCTGTGTCTTTCATAAATAAATAAATAAAATCTTTAAAAAAAAAAGTTCAGAAGTATTGGGGCACCTGGGTGGCTCAATCAGTTAAGCGTTTGACTTTAGGTTTTAGCTCTAGCCATGATCTTAGGGTCATGAAATTGAGCCCTGTGTCAGGCTCCACACTAAGTGAAAAGTCTGCTTAAGATTCTCTCACCCTAGGGCAGCCCGGGTGGCGCAGCAGTTTAGCGCCACCTGCAGCCCAGGGCGTGATCCTGGAGACCCTGGATCGAGTCCCACGTCGGGCTCTCTGTATGATGCCTGCTTCTCCCTCTGCCTGTGTCTCTGCCTCTGTCTCTCATGAATAAATAAATAAAATCTTTAAAAAAAAAAAAAGATTCTCTCACCCTTGGGATGCCTGGGTGGTTCAGTGGTTGAGCATCTGCCTTTGGCTCAGGGCGTGATCCCAGGACTGGGATCGAGTCCCACATCAGGCTCCCTGCAAGGAGCCTACTTCTCCCTCTCTCTGTGTCTCTCATGAATAAATAAATCTTTTAAAAAAATTAAAAGTTCAGAAGTATCGCACATACAGCTATTTCCTATAATAGTCTTAGGTGAAAGGAAAGGAACAAATGTTTATAATTAATTTTTAATGTCATCAGATTAATACATAAATGCCATTTAAAAATGTCTGGTTTGGTTTGCTAAGAGTTATACTCTTCCTGATAATGACTGGGAAAGTTGGGCAAAATATAAAAAGGCTCTGCCTCTCTCTCTGTGTCTCTCATGAATAAATATATCTTTAAAAAAATAAAATCTTAAAAGAAATATATATATATATATATATATATATATATATATATATATATATATAAAGGATCTTCCTGAAGACATCAGAGAGTTCAATAAGATATCAGAAAATTACTTGATGAGGACCGAGGGAGGGTAGAAACCCAGAAATGAGGCCAACTTTCGGGCTCTGTCTTCCATGAGGGGTGCTGTGGTCTAAATAGACAGTGATTCGTGTCTAGAGTCCACCAAAGTAAGCAGGACCCTGATGAACACTTAGTTTTGAGTTCGAACACAAAAGAATGCGCCTAGGAGAAAGAATGAATGAATGAACCTAACCCAGGCCGGCAGCAATTCTAGTGATTAAGCAATTGTCTTTCAACTCCAGACGCAGTCTCCTATTCTCTGCTCTGTGAGGCTGGGGCTCAAACTCTAACCGCATTTCCTAGACTCCTAGCTGGCTTCCTGTTACATTCTGCCAATAGGAGCTACAGAGGAAACCGAAAGGCAGTTTCTGTGCCAGCAGTGATGGTTGGCTGTAGTCCCCAACCCCCCCCCAACCTCTGGCTGTCACAGAGCACCCTTACCGCTCGTGTTTAGAACACCTGCAACTGCTGAGCAAGATCGTCAAGAGGTCTGCTCCCCAGCAGCGCAGGGCACCCCCATAAGCCTCGGTCTTCTATCTCCTGTTTCCATTTTTTCCTAAATGGACCCTGAGCTGGATCAGCTCTGCTTGGAAGGATCTGTAAAGGGATTAGGTCATCTCAGAGTGCTACTCAATCCACCCAAAGGAGTCAAGAAAAGGGAGAAGAGGTAAAATGAACAGAAAGAACTATTAGCACTTTCTGAGTAATACTGCAGAGCACAGCCAATTTGGAGCCTGAGGCAAAGGGAAAATGTGTATCACTATATACATTTTTAATGTATTTTCAATGATGAAATTTTCTAGAACAATAAAAGAGTTGAAAAATATTAGAGAACTGAAAAGTAGATGTATTAACTCACATTATTCATACTCAAACCAGAATTTATTATAATTTTACTTACATGGCTTTAATGGAGGCAAACTCATGCGTAAAAATGTTTTTGGCTTTTTAAGCTTTTGTTTTAATTGTCTAATTTAGTTAACATACAGTATTAATTTAGCTTCAGGTGCACTATATTAGTATCAGCAATTGCATACATCACCTGGTGCTCATCACAAGTGCCCTCCTTAATCCCCATCACCTATTCCACCCATCTCCCACCAACTTCCTCTATGGTAACCATCAGTTTGTTTTCTATAGTTAAGAGTCTATTTTTTGATTTGTCTTTCTCTTTTTCCCTTTGTTTCTTAATTTCCGCACGACTGAAATCATGTCTTTCTCTGACTGACTTATTTTGCTTAGCATTATACTCTCTAGCTCCATCCATGTCATCGCAAATGGCAAGCATTTCACCTTTTATGCTGAAAAATATTCCATATATATGTGTATATATATATGCCTCATCTTCTTTATCCATTCATCAATCGATGGACACTTGGGCTGCTACCATTATTTGGCTATTGTAAATAATGCTACTATAAACACGGGGGTGCATGTGTCCCTTTGAATTAGTGTTTTTCTGTTCTTTGGGTAAATACCCAGTAATGGGATTGCTAGATCCATAGGGTAGTTCTTTTTTTTTAACTTTTTAAGGAATCTCTACTGTTTTCCACAGTGGCTGTACCAGTTAGCATTCCTATCAACAGTGCACAAGGGTTCCTTTTTCTCCACATCCTTGCCAACATGTGTTGTTTCTTGTCTTGTTGATTTTAGCCATTCTGAAAGGTGAGGGGACACCTCATTGTGGTTTTCATTTGCATTTCCTTGATAGTAAGTGATGATGAACATTTCATAAATAATATTTTCAAAACTACTTCTTAGTTCATTTTCTTTTTTTTTCTTTTTATGTTAAGATTTTATTTATTCATTCATGAGAGACACACAGAGAAAGAGGCAGAGACATAGGCAGAGGGAGAAGCAGACTCGATGTAGGGACCCTGACCTGGGACTCAATCCTGGAATCCCAGGATCACGCCCTGGGCTGAAAGGAGGCGTTCAACCGCTCAACCACCCAGGTGTCCCTTAGCTCATTTTCTATTGAGAGATTGAATGCTTGGCAATTTCTCTTGACCAAGTGAGGATCTTAAATAATTTTTAAATAACTGCAGCTTGTTAACTTCTTTTGTAGGATGCCATCATGACTGGTATAGTTAAATTTTTTTTCAAGAGGGCGCCTGGGTGGATCAATTGGTTAAGTGTCTACCTTCGGCTCAGGTTGGGATTCTGGGATCCTGGGGTCCTGGAATGAAGCCCTGCATCATGCTCCTTGCTCAGTGGGGAGCCTGCTTCTAGCCTCTCCCTCTTCCACTACCTGCTGCTCCCCCTACTTGTGCTCTCTCTCTGTCAAATAAATAAATAAATAAAATCTTTAAAAAATTTTTATTAAAAATTTGTAAGGCCATTTCCAAATTTTTGTAAAATTCCACAAAGCAAAATTTGTTCATTTTTATTTATTTATTAAGATTTTATTTATTCTTAAAAAAAAAAGATTTTATTTATTCTTTAGAGACACAGAGAGAGGCAGAAACATAGGCAGAGGGAGAAGCAGGCTCCCATTGGGAAGCTCGATGTGGAGCTCAATCCCAAGACCTCGGCATCATGACCTGAGCCAAAGGCAGACATTCAACCATTGATCCACCCATGTACTCCCCTATTAATCAGTTTTTGAAAATCCAAATACAATGCTGATGTTAAGTATCATTATTGTGTGTTTCTTTTCTTTTTTTTTTTTTTTTAAGATTTTATTTATTCATTCATGAGAATGCACAGGGAGGAGAGAGAGAGGCAGAGACAGGCAGAGGGAGAAGCAGGCTCCACGCAGGGAGCCCAATGCGGGACTCGATCCAGGGTCTCCAGGATCACACCCTGGGCTGCAGGCGGCACTAAAACCGCTGAGCCACCGGGGCTGCCCTATTGTGTGTTTCTTAAAAGTTTTATTTTTTAAAATTTTATTTTTAAGTAATCTCTCTCTCTCTCTCTCTTTTTTTAAGATTTTTACTTATTTATTCATGAAAGAGAAAGGCAGAGGGAGAAGCAGCCTGACGTGGGACTCGATCCCGGATCTCCAGGATCACACCCTGGGCCAAAGGCAGGCACAAAACCGCTAAGCCATCCAGGGATCCCTCTCTTTTTTTTTTTTTTTTTTTAAAGAGAGAGAGCATGCATGCGTGTGGGCCAGGGAGGGGTTGGCACAGAGGGAGATGGAGAGAGAATCGCAAGCAGGCCTCAAGCAGGCTCTACATCAGGTGCTAAGCCTGAGGCCAGGCTTGATCTCACAACCCTGAGATCATGACCTGGTATGAAATCAAGTCAGACACTCAACCAGCTAAGCCACCTAGGCACCCCAAATTAATGTGAGTTTTAAAAATATGACTGCTTTTAAGATCATCTCTTGTATTTGACTTCTTGAAGTTCAACTTTAAAGTACACAGGTTGGGGTTATTATGAAGAGGGCCACTTTAAATATTATTTCACATCCTTTTTTGGAAAACCTATGAACGTATTCCTGTTGGGTATAGACCTGGAATGAAATTGCTCAGTCTGGGGTCTGCATAGACTATTAGTATTAACTAATATTTTAACTATTATTTTTTAATAGGCATTATCTATTATCATATGTTATTTATTATTTTTAGCTATCATTATCAGCATTAACTCTTAATTTTGGCTATTAGTAGTGCAGTTGTTATTACCATTAATGGCCTGTGGAAAAGACACTATGGTTTTCTAAGTAGCTTCTGCCTCTCAGAGAGGAAGTCCCTGAGAGGCAGAGGAGGGGTTGAGTTCACAACTAGGGAAGTTCAGTGATTGGAGGCCCTGTGGCCTATCATGTAGCCTGGCATCCTGGGCTCTGTCCAAATAGGAACAAAGATCATTTGTGATCCAGGCAGGTTCCCTTCTTGGGAATCTGAGCCAGAGTTCCCTTCAAATTCCCTGGGTGGTGGTCATTGAGTCAGGATGTGGTCTGAGGTGAGCTATTGTGAGGCAGCTCAGAGGAAGATCCACTCTCCCACAGCTGGAACTACCCACTGTCTTCCTCGAGAGTTGAGTTCAACTATCTGGGTCTACTCAGGCCATGCTAGTGAGACTCAGGTCTTACCTGAGTAACTGGTGGCTGAACTGCAAGGTCTCCCACCAACCACCGGAATTGGGAACCTGTGTCACCAGACTCCACCACAGAGAAGGACAGTCATGCCTGGTTCCTTGTGTAAAACATTTATTTCAGGAAATGTTTGTGCCTGCATGACGGGGGAACATTGTGGGGTATCCGCAGCTGCCATAGTGACATTTGGTAGGATTAACTGGGTCACCAGAACCACAGAATGAGGACTGAACAAGCAGCAATAACTATGAGGCCTGGGGCCATGATGGGGAGAGATTTTGACAATGACTGTTTAGGGGACCACTCAGGTGAAATCTCAGTTAGTTTCTGGTATGGAGAAGGGTACTGTGTCTGATGCAGACGTGAGAGAACGGAGCGGCAAGAGCTGCTCAGCTGCTCATCCGGGAACTCATCCTCCAAGGGCCTTTGCCCCTTACTTGCCTCCCGTACCTGGAGGTAGCAGTTAATGGTCAGCAGCTCCCACAGCAACTCTCACTCGCTTGCTCAGACCCCGCGAGCTACTCTTTTGCCCAGCCCAGCATACCTGTTCCACCTGTCCAAAGACCCGCAGCAGGTTTCCTCGAAGGACACCCTGGAGCTCTTCCCCACTCCAGCCACGCCTCAGCAACTCCTCTATCAGAACTGGGTATGTGGACACATCCTCCAGCCCCTGAGGGAAACTGTGTGGCCGAGAGCTAGTCAGCTGTGGAACCTCAGCCCTGTTCTCTGTTCATGACTCAGCCACAGCCGTATGTGTCCAGGTCTACTGAACCCCAGCCCTGGTCAGATGTGGTAATAGGAGACTTGGAGAGGGTAAGTGATTCAAACCTGCTCTTTATCCTGCAGAAGGAAGCTCCTAACCTCTTTCAATATTCATAAACACTCACTGAATTGTACGGTTGAGATCTATGCAGGGAGACCTGGGTGGCTCAGTCAGTTAAGCATCCCACTCTTGATCTCAGTGCAGGTCATGATCTCAGGGTTGTGAATTCAAGCCCCGTTTTGGGCTCCAGCCTTTCACTGACCCGTGAAAACTACAAAGTTTCCTCCATTTATAGAAGGACCTAGACTGACATCCTGCAGGCACACACCAAGCTGCAAGCAAAGAAAATGGTCAGTTCACACCAGACCTAACTAAGAGTCTGCTCAGAAGCAGTGGGTCAGGGGCACCCTGGTTGGCTTGTTTGGAAGAGCATGTGGCTCTTGATCTAAGGATTATGACTTCAAGCCCTGCATTGGATGTAGAGATTACTTAAATAAATAAAACTTGAAAGAAAAAGATAGAGTGAGAGAGAAAGAGGGAAGAAAGAAAGAAAGAAAGAAAGAAAGAAGAAAGAAAGAAAGAAAGAAAGAAAGAAAAGAAAAAAGAAAAGAAAAAAGAAAAGAAAAAAGAAAAGAAAAAAGAAAAGAAAAGAAAAAAGAAAAAAGGAAAAGAAAAGGAAAAGGAAAGGAAAGGAAAGGAAAGGAAAGGAAAGGAAAGGAAAGGAAAGGAAAGGAAAGGAAAGGAGGAAGGAAGGAAGGAGGAAGACTCTGGGTGTGCAGAGATGCAAGGTGGGCCTAAAGGCGATGAAGAGGTGTGGTAGATATGATGACTATTAAGCTAACCCCACAGCTAGCCCCAGACAAGCCACAGAGAAGCACTCACCGTCTGGCCCCATCATAATCTCCACCAATTCCAATGAACTTGGATCCAATGACTGCCCTGATGTAGTCAAAGTGATCTGAGGGATGGAGAGTCAGCACTGTGGGGCTTCCAGGGCAGGGATGCATGGGAACTGCACTTTACTGATTCCCCTTCTTGCAGCCTGTAGGCCATACAGGCCTATTCCTTCATGGCCTGACACCCAGTTCAAGGGCTTGAGAAAGCTGATCCCATTTGACTCTAGACTGGAATTTAGATTTGGAGTGGACCCCATTTGGGCGATTTCTCATCCAGCATTCACCCTGCCTCCAGTCTCCTTGAGAACTATAAGGGCTCCTTTCCATGATTATAGAGGATGAGAGGGAAAAAAATACAAGTGACAAAGACCACAGAGATTTAAGGGGCTGCTTAGTCCCTTGGTCAGAGGCAGGGGCAGGGAGTTTTGGGAACCCCTGCTGAAGCCCAGATGGTTGGCACCTGGGCTCTATGTCTGACTGCCTCCCTTATATCCATGAGTGTCATAGTTACCAACTCTTGTGTCTTCAGCAGTTCCACATGGCAACAAGGTGCTATATACCATCCATCACTGAGTTTTGGGGAGCGGTGCCTATTGCCTACAATAGGTCAGACCACTGGGACTATTCTGAGGCCCTCCCCTCAAGGCTTCAGGTCCAAATCAGAGCTGCTCAGAGAGCCCAGGCAGGGCTTACCTGCCACAGTGGACACGTTGGCTAACAGGTTGCATTGCAGCACCCCCGATGACAAAGACACCATCACAATGCCACCATTCTTCTTCTGCAGGGGTGGACAAATGGACACTCAGCTTGGCTGCCAGAACAACCACCTGTCTATAGGCTCCTGTGAGGAAACTATTCAGCTCTTGCTTTGAGGTCAGAGGAGACATCACCTCTAGATTTGTGTGGATGGAGGAGTCTCAGCTCTGGTTGGGATGGACATGTCTTGGAGTATTTACCACTTAGAACCCCCACACCTGAGTTCAAGAATTCAGGGGCTGTGGACTCTGGTTTTGTGGGACAGATGTTCAGCCTAGGGTTTGAGCAAGTTGAGGGAACAAGGGCTCAGATTCAAGGGCTCCTGGTTTAAACCTCTTGCTTTAGGTTTGAGGGCCAGGGCAGTCTCTCACCAGAAGCTGTAGGATATCATCGGGAACGTTCCTGGCATTCTTACACACACCTCGGGCAGCCGAGTGGGAGAAGATCACAGGTGCCTGTGACACTTCCAAGGCTCGCCGAGCCACAGTGTCTGAGACATGTGACAAATCTACCATCATGCCCAAGCGGTTCATTTCCACCACCACCTTCTGCAGGGATAGGTTGGGGAAGGGGCATCAGGGATACACATGCATGTGCCCTTTTCT
Organism: Vulpes lagopus; assembly: GCF_018345385.1. Lineage (NCBI taxonomy): Eukaryota > Metazoa > Chordata > Mammalia > Carnivora > Canidae > Vulpes > Vulpes lagopus. The sequence continues at coordinate 108,350,570 of NC_054833.1, read as the reverse complement.
GTAGGGAACTGGTGGGGCTTGTGCATTCATGTGTGGCAGGGTATGGCACTAGGGTCCTCACCTCACCGAAGCTGGTCAGCCCACTGACATTATTGTAGAAGGGATGGATGCCCTTAGCTGAGCTCTCTGCCCTGCAGGATGACCAGGAGGCAGTCTGAATGGTGGCCCTAACTTAGTCACAAGAGCCTACTGAACCCTCTCTACCTGCAGCCCCTGGAGTGAGAGCAGGGACTCAAGCTGGGCTGTGCCTGGCAGGAGGTGGTCCCTACTGGGGGAGTTCACAGTACAAGACTGGATGTCTTGTACTGTGAACTCCTGCTCCTCTCTCCACTCCAGGGTCAGTGTCAGATCCCAGGGGTAAAGCTTGATCTGAGCCCCAATATGATCTTGGGCATGTCCCTGCATCAGTGGGTGCATACCATTTGCACTGAGCTCACCAGGGTGTGTTGCAGGTGTGAGTGAGTGTCAGGTAACGTGCACCCAGCACGTAGAAGGTACGCAAGATGGAAAGGCTACTGTCCAGTGAGTGTCCTCCCTCCACACCAATGAGGCAAGCCAACTTCCGGGTGTTGTTCAGAGCTGGGGGCAGGTAGGTCAGGTGGTCACTTTCAGAGACTCGGGTATTCAGTCAAGTCCCTAACACCCCCCACCAGTCTGCCTACCTTTAACTGAGGTCACAAGCTCCAGCTCAGAATAGGAGGCACACATGCGGCGGATGAGGTCAATTTGCTCCAGGGTGAGGCGCAGGGCATCCCGTTCCTGGGTCTGGCATGGGACGTAGGCTGACCAGAACTGGGGGAAGGCCAAGGGTTGGCTTGGGCAGGGGTTGCTTTGGAGTTCCTTGACAGCCCACATGGCAAATGTGGTCACATGTAATGCATTGGTTGTCTCTGGTACTTGGATGCCTACCAAACTAATTCACTGTGAGCCCTGCAGCCCCCAGCATCCATATGGTAGCATTTGGGGGGGCCCTACAGTAACTGAGTTCCCTTGTGACTAACCTGTGCTCTCTGGGGCTTCCACACTCCCCCTCAGCCATGCTGTGTCCCAGTGGTACCTGGGCACCGACGAAACCGTCTCTAAGCCTGTCCAGGCTGGTCTGGCCACGGCTGAAATTGCGCAGATTGACATCGTGTAGCCCCTGGCGGTAAAACTGCCTCAGGACAAGGGGCATGTCATTGTGGCTGGAGGGAGGGCAAGGCAAGGTCAGGTCAGGTCAGGGGCAAATGGGTGCGCTTCTTAGGCCTTAGGATCAAGCAGGACGTGGGTCAAAGTTGGTGGGGGGGTTGTGGGACATCCCCCCACACCACAGTCACACAGACTGTACCAGAACCCCTTGAGGCCTACGCTGGGGGTTCCCACCAGGGGCAGAGTGACAGACAAGGGAAAAGGCATCCACGGATGCTGGGAGAGTGAATCACCGAGGACCTGAGAACCGCTTCCCCTGCGCTGGGGCTCCCCTGCCCTGGGCCGGCTCGCCCCCACCGCCCCACCCCGCACCTACGCACCCGTCCACGAGAGGGAAGTCGCGCATCAGGGCCCGCGCGCGCTCCCGCAGACTTGGGGAGCTGGGGGTGGCCGGCCGGGTCGCGGAGCTGGAGGTGCCCGGCGTGGTGTGGGCGTCGCTTACCAGCCGCGGCAGCAGCAACACTAGGAGGAGCCGGCGCAGGGGCGGCCCGCGGGGCGCGGGGGTGCCCTCGGGGCTCGGGGGCCGCATGCTGCGCAGCGCACTGGCAGCCCTTGTCGAGAGGGGTGCGTGAGAGGGGTGGGGGGGCAGAGGGCGACGGGAACGCCGACTGGGGCCCCCCCGCGGCGCGCTGCCGCTCCCCTCCCCTCGCCCCTCCCCCTTCCTTCCCCTCCCCCTCCCCTCCCCCCGCCCCCGGCCCGCCAGACCTCACCCCCGGGCGCTGGGCGCTGGGCGCTGGGCGGGCCCTCGGTGCCCGTGGCCTCTCCTCGCCGCCGGGGCGCGGCCGGGCTGACCCAGGTTGCTCTGCCACCGCCTCTAACCTTGCTGTCCGAGAGAGAAGTCTTAGGGCGCTCCGCGCAGAGCAGCCCTCAGCCCTGAAGCCTCTCTCCACCCCGTCAGGTGCCCAATGAGGCCGGACCCTGCGCCAGCGCCCCGAGGCCACACGCAAATGTCTCTGGCCACAGTACCCCGCGGCTCTAGGCTGCCGGTGCCGAGCCACAGTGGGGGTGGAGGTGGGAGGGAGCAGTTTCTGGGAATGGGGGGTTGACCTTGCAGACTTTGCAGTGGTCCTCTGCCCTGACCTCTCCCTCCCCTGCCTTCCTCCCTTGCCTACCTGTCCATCCCCTGGGGGGCTCAAGCCGAAACTGGGAACTGTCGGGGCGCCCCTCCCCCAGTCTTCCCCAGCTTCAGGAAAGAGCTAGCTCCTCAGGAGATGCTACACCTCCCCAGGGTCTGAATGGAGGGACTTTGGGGATGTGAACTGAGCAAGCATCTGAGGAGGGTCCGGGGTGGTTAACTGAACAGAGCAGGAACTCAGTAAGCGATTTGAGTGGAAGGAAATTGAGTCAGTTTTAGGGCAGCACAGCACCCCTCCCCCCATCCCAGCACCCCTCCCGCCCCAGCTGCTGGCTGAGCTGTGGGTTAGGATCCCTCCTACCTCAGTGTGGAAGTCCTCAGTGTATGAAGTTAGAGGTCTGGGTCCTGAGAAAACGCCTGGCATCTGGGTCCTGAGGCTACATCCGCCTTATCTTCCAGCTCCTGTGGCTCTAGCTCTCCAGAAAACTCCAGGCTGAGTTGCGTCTTTCCTCTGAAGGCCCCACCCTCCTTCCCAGCCCCAGGCCCTTACCCTGGCTGCCTCCTCCAGGAACCACCTCCCTGGAGGCACCACCAAACACAGGGAAATGCATATTCTCAGAAGCTCGGCCACTGAGAGGCTTCGAGGTCTTTGCCCAGACTCCGTCCCCAGCCTCTCAAGCTTCGACACTGAACCTTGGCACCCCCTGGAGCTGCTTTGCCTTTGGAACCTCTAACAGGTGTCAGGTGTGACCAGTGCAGGGGTAGTGACCCAAGTCCGAAGACTGGAGACCCTAGAAATCACCCTAGAAAGGAAATGAGCAAAACTCTGCAAGAGGCGCTAGGGGTCCTGGGCTACCCAGCAGAGGCCGCCCGGCTTGGGCTTGGGTATATTTGAATGATTGTGCAAATGGTGGTGCCCAGTGCGGGCAGGCAGGGGTGAAGGGCTACCCAGTGGCGCTGTGCTGGACGTCGGTCTGCTCTCTGACTACCGCGGCTGGAAGGTTCTCTGGCAGCCCCACTGCAGAGTGGGAGTCCCCCAGGGTCTGTGCTTGCCCTGGGTGACTGGGGAGCCCAAACTCAGACCTGGCTCCCTCCTTTCTCCCCTCACCGCTGGCCGGCAGCCTGGTACCCACTCGAGCAGCGGGCTGGGGCTGAGTGAGGAGAGGGAGGAGAAACTCTTATGGCCGGTCTCCAAGACAAACACTTTATTTGGGAGAATAAACAACTTGTCTGTTCTACTCTTAATAGCCCCCCAGGAAGTGGGATAGGCAGGAAATCCAGGGCAAACAGCAGCTGCTAACAGAGAAGGGAGAATTTATTTAGCTTTTCAAGGTTTGTTAGCTTTTCTCCAGGGATCAGATGTCTTACATCCCAAGGCTCGGAGGAAACTCTAGCCCAGCAGAGACAGGTGGGGCTGAGCCATAGCAAGTGGGCGCCATCTCCGTAGAAGGTCAACCAGGCAGCTTAATTTTCAGTAATGTTCAGCTTCAGTCCCTAAACTGACTGGCATTGCTAGTCATGGCCTCGAGGTGACCACACAAGGCCAATAACAGAAACACAGACATACCCAGCCCCTTACACACTCAGGGACATGAGAACACTCATACTCAAGGGGTGAGTGGGTTTGAGCCAACTGGACGGCCTGTTCTCCTTTGTACGTTGTTTGAGGCCTTCTCTCTGCCCTGTCCTGTGCAGGGGGAAATAAGCAAGCACTAAAGAAGCCTTGTCCCATTCCTTCCTTCCTCTCTCCTGTCCTCTCTCCCTCCTTCTCTTCTCTTCTCTTCTCTTCTCTTCTCTTCTCTTCTCTTCTCTTCTCTTCTCTTCTCTTCTCTTCTCCTTCCTCTTCTCTCTCTTCTCCTTCCTTCCTTCCTTCCTTCCTTCCTTCCTTCCTTCCTTCTTTCCTTCCTTCCTTCCTTCCTTCCTTCCAAGCCTTGTCCTTTAGAAGACTCCAGTACCTGTGGATAGACCTGGACAATTTGGGGGGAGAGGCTATGACAGAAATTATCCGAGTGCTGGCAGTGGATACCAGAGAAAATGGGGAAGCAGGGAAGCCCAGGGCCTGGCTCCAGAGTTGATCTGAATGTTATCTGTGATGCCTCCTACCTTCTGCCCCTTTCTCCTCTTTAATAGCATCTCCAGATTGTTCTGGTTCAACCTCCAAACATCTCCCAGGGGTCTCTTCTCCATTCCTACTATCTCTTCCCCAGTACCTCTACCCCTTTCATCTCTCACCTCCTCCTGGTCTCCCCACTTCCAGTCCATTCCCCAACTGAGCAATCAGACCTATCTCTCTTTGAGAAGAATCTGTCATCCTCTTGCTAAAGTTCTTCTGCAGCTTCTCGTGGCTCTTAGGATACAGATTTCTCCACTAGCTGAAGTCAGAGCTTTCCCATGAAACCTTAAGTCAAAATGATGTAAAGGGATGAGTACCCTGGCTTTCAGAAAGTTTGCATTGTGCCACCTTGTTTTTATGAAAGATCTACATTAGTACCCGTTTTTACTAACCGAAAGAAATCTGAAGAGGATTTTGCTTTTAGGGAGAAAGCCATTACTATACTAATGTAGGTCTGTCTACCAAATACCTTTATTTGGCACTCAAGTCCTGGTGTGTCTCCCATCGGCCTCTCTAGTCTCAGCAAATGGCATAAACGCTCTTGCCCTCTTGCCTTGCTGCCTACTACCACAGAGCCTTGTTACATGCTGTCCCCTTAGCCTCTAATTGGTATGGCTGCTGAGGCAGGGCCAGTGTGGGAAATCTTGACACAAGGGACAGTATGTGAGTAAGCACCTTCTCTTCTAATCTTTACCTATGTAGTGTTTACATAAATCAAGACCTGCGGACACAGGTCCGCAGAGGACACAGTGATAGAAACAGGCTCCTCCTGGGACCAAGCTTTCTTGGGCAGAGCCGATCCAACCCCATTGATCTCCAGTGTATTACAAGAATATGCAGGGAAGAAAAATATCAGACTGACAGGCCACCTCACATGCTCAGAGTGCAGGAGTGGGACAGAAGCACGGTCTTCCTCAGTATCCAGTATTGTGCAGGTGATGTTCAGCCTCTTTCAGGGCGCCTTGCTCCTGAAGACTCATGCTGCCCCTACTTCTCTCTGGGTGTTGCTGTTTCTGCTGCCACAATGACAGACATAGCCAAATTCCAGACACAACAGCCTCTCTGGCCAGAAGACAGCCTGGCCACCAGGGACACACATCCTCTAATCACAAAGCTGAGGCTACCCTTCTGGAAGTGGCTAACAAGTAGCACATTTTCCTTCCTCAAAAGGCAGCCACCATCCACCTTGCTAGGCGAAGTGCAGTAAGCACGAACGCATCTCTGTCTCCTGCTTCCACCTAGCTTTCTCCCTAATCCCCACTTTTGTCTTCCACACCCTTTCCGGCCTTCTTGTCCATTTTGGGTCTCCTGCAGCCAGACTCTGCCTGACTTCAGGCAGTATGAAGGATCCAGTGCACAAGGTCCCCAGAGCAAAGTCATGGTGGTGCCTGGCAGGTTTTAAGTGTTTGATTGGGCTGCCTCGTGGGACCAGTTATTCTGGTGATTTAGGCATAAAGTCCACAGGCCTTGGAGCTCTTGTCCTGAGGTTGGTTTGCATGCTGTCCCAAGTTCTTGAGGTAGTGCCATCAGCTGTAGGGAGGCTAGAGGGGCATGTGCTACAGGAGTTTGAGTGAGGAAGATCATACAGGGAGTCCCTGAGATTCAGATGGCACCTTCTGAACTGTGATATTCATTTGCCTAGAGAGGGGGCTATATTATGGAGAACTCCAACAAATCCAAATCTTCTTTGGTAACTTATTCTCTTTAAAACAGGAATATGGATGAGCCTCTCAGATTGCTCAGGTTCAGGTTTGCTGGAACCCCTCCCTCCTCCTCCTCCTCCTCTCCCCCTCCTCCGCCTCCTCCTTCTCACCTTCGTCCATATCTTCCTCACAGAAGTCTGCAGTGGCTGGCCCTACTAAAGCTGGCACGTGAACTCAGTGAGGCCATGATCACCATATTCTGGCCCCTAGTGCCATACCTGCACACAACAAACGCACAACCAACATTCCTTGAAGAGCAAGTCGGCTTAGAGCTCAGGAGACTGCTACCTTTCCTTCCTTCGTGGAGCAGGAGAATGTGACAACAGTGACAACGTGTCAGAGCAGCCTAAGTTACTGTGTGCCCAGAGCTGTACTACCAGTTTGATGTGTTGTAGTCCGTTTGATCTCAATAGCTCACAAGGTAGGTTTTTACCAGCCTCATTTTCTAGGTGAGAAAATTGAGCTTGAGCGAGGTGAAGCTGGCAGGTGGAACTGGGATCTGAAACCAAAATTCTCTTACTCCTAGACTTGATGAGTTTTGAGCTCTCTAATTCTGTTCTCTGTCTCGGACCACTCCAGGTACGAAGCAGCCGCCCCAGCTAACAGATGCCCTTTCTTAACTTTTGCACCCCTCTGTCTGGAGACCTCCCTGAATCTAAATCCAGAACACTGGGCAGGGGAATTCAAAATTTGGGGACAACTTGTGAGGACAATGGGACTGAGTTTGTGGTGGAGGAATGTACTTAGCTTTCTGATGTCCAGGCTCTGTGGGACCATAGGCCAGAGCTACTCAGAACTACACCTTCTCTCTGGGTGTCCAGGCCCTGAGGGGAGAGAACTTTGAAGAATGATTGTCACTTCGTAAGGTCTGTCCTGTCTGCTGCTGCTTCTTCTTCTATTTTTTTTTAAGATTTTATTTATTCATGAGAGACACACAGAGAGAAAGAGGCAGAGACACAGGCAGAGGGAGAAGCAGGCTTCCTGCAGGGAGTCCGATGCAGGACTTGATCCCGAGACCCCAGGATCACAACCTGAGCCCAAGGGAGACACTCAACCACGTAGCCACCCAGGCACCCTGTCCTATCCGCTTCTGCACATGCCGCTCACCTCCTGTTCACCACTGTCAGGCTCACCAAAGTTGGAGTGTACTGACCTTCTTTTCAGTGTGGCTTCATGGGACATAAGGAAACCATCTGGGGTAGCCAGCACTGACAGAGAAATTAGCCTACTGGCCCTACAACAGAGCCCTCCTTGAACTTGGCTGAAGGGGAGGAAAGATAGGGAGGCAGCAGCTGGACAAGCAAATGATCACAATGATGCCTTCCTGGCCAACTCAGATTGGGGTTCCATGGACTTCTTGACTTCCAGCTGCTGCCTCACTCTTCAGGAGAGGCTTCAAGTCCCTTAAATCATCTGTCTAGACATTCCCTACTGATCACCCATTGGAGCTGGCCCCTCGCTGGGGTATGCAGTGAAGGGGCTGGACAAGTCTCCAGTTACCTACCACATCTGCTCACATAAGCATCAGAGGAGTGGGCTGTGTGGATGCCAGGTGCTGGGACGGGCTCTGACCAAACAAACATCTATCGTGTGGCATATGTGGTTTTCATTTAGTCTTAAGTTCAGACTTGCTTTTTGCTCAGCCTAGCCTGCTCATCTCTGAGGCCTTTCAGACCTGCAGCAGCATGCTATACACAGCACACCCTGCCTCAGAGCTCTCTGAGCTTCCTATTTTTTATGCAGAAAGACTACCCTCCTCTGCCTGGCTGCCATGGCTCCCACAAGCTAATTTATGCTATGAAGTGGACCCCCAAGTCCTCCCTGATTCCAAATCTGGATGGAACATTGGACCGCACCTGAGAAGCTTTCTTTTTTTTTTTTTAAATTTTTTATTTATTTATGATAGTCACAGAGAGAGAGAGAGAGAGAGAGAGAGAGAGAGAGAGAGAGAGGGGCAGAGACACAGGCAGAGGGAGAAGCAGGCTCCATGCACCAGGAGCCCGACGTGGGATTCGATCCCAGGTCTCCAGTATCGCGCCCTGGGCCAAAGGCAGGCGCTAAACCGCTGCGCCACCCAGGGATCCCCTGAGAAGCTTTCTAAAAAAATTTCTGGGCAGCTCTGATGGCTCAGTGGTTTAGCGCCGCCTTCAGCCCAGGGCATGATCCTGGAGACCCGGGATCAAGTCCCACATCAGGCTCCCTGCATGGAGCCTGCTTCTTCCTCTGCCTGTGTCTCTGCCTCTCTCTGTGTCTCTCATGAATAAATAAATAAAATCTTAAAATAAAATAATACAAAAAAATTTCTGGAGTGCCTGGGTGGCACGCAGTTAAGGATCTGCCTTCAGCTCAGGTCATGATCCTAGGAGGCCCAGGTCATGATCCCAGGGTCCTGGGATCTAGCCACATCCAGCTTCCTGCTTAGTGGGAGTCTGCTTCTCCCTCTGCTCATCCCCCTGCTCGCTCGTTCTCTCTCTCTCTCTTTCTCTCACTCTATCTCAAATAAAGTTTTGAAAATTTCTTTTAACTTATTAGGTTAATTTCAAACATAAAAAAGCAGAAGATGGGCAGCCCAGGGGGCTCAGCAGTTTAGCGCCGCCTTCAGCCCGGGGCCTGATCCTGGAGACTCAGGATCGAGTCCCACGTTGGGCTCCCTGCATGGAGCCTGCTTCTCCCTCTGCCTGTGTCTCTCCCTCTCTCTCTGTGTGTCTCTCATGAAAACAAAACAAAACAAAACAAAACAAAACAAAACAAAACAAAACAAAACAAAACAGAAGAGTATAGTGAACCCCTATATATCAGGCACCTGGCTTCAACAATTATGGATGGCCTATCTTGTTTCATGTATACCTTACTCATTTATACCTTCTGCAGAATTTTTTAAGGCAAATCGGGGATCCCTGGGTGGCGCAGCAGTTTGGCGCCTGCCTTTGGCCCAGGGCGGGATCCTGGAGACCCAGGATCGAATCCCACGTCGGGCTCCCGGTGCATGGAGCCTGCTTCTCCCTCTGCCTGTGTCTCTGCCTCTCTCTCTCTCTCTCTGTGTGTGACTATCATAAATAAATAAAAAAATTTAAAAAAAAAGAATTTTTTAAGGCAAATCGAACATTTATTCCATCCATATTTAAGTTTGCATCCCAAAAAATAACGAACAGCTTTTTAAAAAGACAGCTACTGCTACCATACCACTATGGATCTTAAAAGAGTCACTAAACTTCCTTAATATCATGAATTATCTATCATGTTCAAATTTCCCTGATTGTCTAATTTTTAAATAATTGTTTTAATTATAATGTAGATAAGGTCATCCACATTGCATTTGGTTTCTTATGTCTCTCAATCCATTGGTTCCTCTTCCTTCTTTCTTTGTAATTTATTTGTTGAAAAAAAATCAGGTCCTTTGTTCTTTAGAGTGTTCTGTCTTGGAATTTGCTGATTGCACACCATGGTGTCATTTCCTCTGTCACTTGTATGGGAAAATTTTTAAAGTGCAGGTTTCCAGATTCCACTCTAAAAATGTATTCCTGTAGGAGTGGCATAGGTGCTAGGGATCCCTTGTTTTCCTGGAAGTCCCAGGTGAGTCTGTTTGCCTTATGTTTGGGGATTGCCAACCTACCTGACTCCTCCAGGATCGCAAATTGTCCTCAGACACCCCAAGTTTCAGAGAGCAATATAAGATCATAATCTCCAGAGGTGAGAAGTAGGAGGAAGAGGAATTAGCTATCTTTTGTGAGTTTTTTTTTTTTAAGATTTATTTATTTATTTACTTACTTACTTATTTATTTATTTATGATAGACATAGAGAGAGAGGGGCAGAGACAAAGGAGGAGGGAGAAGCAGGCTCCATGCCGGGAGCCCAATGTGGGACTTGATCCCGGGACTCCAGGATCGCGCCTTGGGCCAAAGGCAGGCGCCAAACCGCTGAGCCAGCCAGGGATCCCCTGTCTTTTGTGAGTTAATTGAGACTCACAGTGGGAATCCCCAGGGCTGGTGACTCCTTCCTCTAACTCAGATTAGGGAAACTATTTTTTTTAAATTTTTATTTATTTATTTATTTATTTATTTTTTTAATAATTTTTTTAATTTTATTTATGATAGTCACAGAGAGAGAGAGAGAGAGGCAGAGACACAGGCAGAGGGAGAAGCAGGCTCCATGCACCGGGAGCCCGATGTGGGATTCGATCCCGGGTCTCCAGGATCACGCCCTGGGCCAAAGACAGGCGCCAAACCGCTGCGCCACCCAGGGATCCCTAAATTTTTATTTATTTATGATAGTCACACACACACAGAGAGAGAGAGAGAGAGAGAGAGAGGCAGAGACACAGGCAGAGGGAGAAGCAGGCTCCATGCACCGGGAGCCCGACATGGGATTCGATCCTGGGTCTCCAGGATCCCGCCCTGGGCCAAAGGCAGGCGCCAAATCGCTGCGCCACCCAGGGATCCCTAGGGAAACTATTTAAATTATCAGGACCTTTCCTGGCTTTGAGGGTGTCAGAGGAGGAGCAACACTCTTGCTCATGTGGCCCCCTGAGAGTGAGTGTGCTGTCCACAGCGTGAGCTGCTTCACTGGGACCTGAGGGTCACGAGCTGCTGGCAGTGCCTGCTTTTGATCTAGGATGCTGAAGACAAGTAGACCCGGCACACAGGTCCACACACACCCTGTGCTCTTTCTTCCCTGCTGACATTACCTCACCTCTACTCCCTAGGACCAACTGTCCCCTTAACTACTCAGTGAGACATTCCACTGGTAATAGCCAGCACCTCACTGCCATTGCACACAGTAGTCAGAATGATATTTTAAGCATATCTATCTGATCATTTCACTACCCTGCTCAACTTCTTCCTATGACTGCCCAACACACTTAAAATCCACATTCCTCACCATGGCTGACAAGGCCTGCTATGGCCTGGTCCATGCTTGCTGCTCCAACCACATCTTTCATTCTTCTTTTTTCTCTCTGGCCACACTGGCCTTTCTGTTAGTTTTAGAATAGGCTGGCCTCATTCCTGCCCCAGGATCTTTGCACTTTCCATTTCCTCCTCCAGAAATTGACTCCCTCCAGCTCCTACTAGGATTCCCTCACATCTTCCTTCACTGAGATGTTACCTCCTCAAGGAAGTCTCCCCTGACTACCTTGTGGAACCTAGCACCACCTCATCACTGTATTCTTTTATCCTATTTTCTTTTTTTTTCCTTCTTTTTTAAATATTTTATTTATTGGGACTCCTGGGTGGCTCAGTGGTTGAACCTCTGCCTCTGGCTCAGAGCATGATCCTGGAGTGCTGGGATCGAGTCCTGCATTGGGCTCCCTGCATGGAGCCTACTCCTCCCTCTACCTGTCTCTGCCTCTCTCTGTGCCTCTCATGAATAAATAAAATCTTTAAAATTTTTTTTATTTGAGAAGAGAGAGAGAGCCCACATGCTCATGAGTTGGGGAAGAGGCAGAGAGAGAAGCAAACTCCTCCACATGGGGCTCTGGATCCTGGGACTCCAGGATTGTGACCTGAGCCAAAGGCAGATGCTTAACCAACTGAGCAACTCAGGTGCCCCTCTTTTACTTTTCTTTATTGCATTTATAATTATTTGAAATTATATCCTTTACTTACCTCTTTAGTTTGTGGGTGCCTTGAGGTGAGGGGCTTTAATCATCTTGCTCACTAATATACCCCAAGCAACTAGCAGGTGCTCAGTAAACATTTGTTGAGTAAATGGATAGATGGATGGGTGGATGGACAGAATGTCTTTTCAGTCCTGCCTCTCATCTTCTTACACACACATGCACACACACGCACACACGTACGTACACACATGTACACATACACAGGGAAGTTCTCATCAGGCTTTGCATTTCTTAAAGAACCTGCCTGTGTCCTGCCCTGATCTGCGCAGGTGTCATTGTGATAGTCACAGTTAGAAGCTGTACTCCAGGGTCTTTTGGGAGGCAGAAGGTCTTAGAGCATCAGGTTCCCCATGTGGGAATGTACTTCAAGGGAACAGGGAGGTTTGGGGCCGGGCCTTGGACAAGCTAGGTTTCAAGCCAAATATGTTGGGCAAAATCATTTTATTGGACAGTAAGTAATCCCACTGGGGCAGAAAGGGCTGGGAATGATGGAGCACATGAGCCTCAGCGTTGGTGCCACCCAACTCTTCTCTCTGTTTTCTTCTGGCTCTGGGAAGCAGGTCTTCCTGGGTCTCTCTATTCTGTCTCCTGGCTCCAGACAAGAGGCTCCCTGGGTAGACACAAATTGCTTCTTTTCAGTTTCAAAAAGCCCAGCTCCTCTTGGTTTGTGTTGGCGGCTTCTGGCAGTGACTCAGGGCAGGAGTCTATCTGCTAGATTGGCCCCTGCTAAGACCACTGTGAACCCTCTCTCTGCTCTTGCATCCTCCTTGGCTCCAAGACAGCAGACTTTTCTTTCTTCTTCCCAAGAAGGGGCTCTAGAGGATTGAGCAGAGAAACGTCAGGTTTTCTTCCAGGCCGGTTTCAGCCCTGGGATGTTCAGAGCAGCCTCTTCCTTCAAACCTCAGTTCCAAGGCTCCTTGCCCACGGCCAGTTGGTATGGAAGGAGGCTCCCGGCTGAGGAAGGCTGAGACAGAGCGGCTCAGGTTCTAGTTCCAGCGGTGGATAGTCGGAGTCACTGCAGGAAGAGGCATTGGCTGTCTTAGGTGGTTAAACGTTTGCCCTCCCCACAGAGTGGCTCAGCCAGTGAGCTTCTGTGGGGTCAGCCTCCTGCCACCACGCTGCAATCGCCAGATTTGGGGGCTGGAGCAATCTAGGTCTTTATCCGATTCTGCTAGGTCTTTACTGATGCCTCTGGAGAGCCCTGCTGGAAATTGGTTTCTCTGCTTCCACCTTTGCTGGGGTGACCACAGGAGCATCCCCATAGGTCCGGTAGCCACCAACCAGGCAGTATGTCTCTCCATGCCAGCCCACCTGGGTTTCTCCACAGCCTCGGTAGAGGACATGGTAGTGACCAGGTGTAGGAGGAGAAATGGGAGCCACTGTTGCTGGAAAGAAAATCAGATCTAATCAGTCATTTCTGCTATGTACAGTGACCTGCCAGGACCTCCCACCTCATGTCTCTCCCAGTTTCTGGCCGAAGTCCTTTAATCTGCTTGGTATCTGGAACACAGCCTTGGCCCATTGCCTCTATGAGTCCCCTAGAGAGGAATATGGCTGCAAAAGCGATTCTATGTAGCTCAGGGCAGCAGCAGGAGATGCGGAAATCTGTTCTACATTCTTGGAGGAAATAGTAGAACCTGAAAACAATTGCATCTGGGGTCCTTTCCATCTCTCCCTTCCATAGCAGAAAAAGCATTTCTCAAGGTTTATCACTTCTGAGGCTTTAATGGAAATACCTTTTTAGTGTTGGAAAAATTAATATAAATGGGCTAAGAACTTCTCTCATCTTGGCAACCCCTCCTGGGCCCCATTCATACTGCCTATTTCAACCACACTGATCTCTAGCCCTCTGGTACTTTTACCTAGGTTAGCAAAAGGTCAAATACTGAGGCAGAGTGACCAGGAGGTTCAGAGCCAGATTCTGGGTGACAAGTCTAGGCTCACGTCTACCCAGCCTCCTAGGACACCATTTCGTCAGCCCTCCAGTCTTGGTATCACTCATCACTCTCCTTGGTTCTTCTGTTCTTCCCATTGATAGGACACCACATTTTCCCAGCACTCAGCAGCTCATTCTGTGTCTGAGGGGACCCATGTGGATGTCTACATGACAGCATGGTGAAGGTGCCTGGGTTTGAAGGAGGGTTTCATGAGTGGCCCTCAACAATTCTTCCTCGAACTGCTCCATTTATCACTTGCCAACAAAAATTGGCTTGACTTTTGCTGAGAGGCCACTCAGAAAAGGGTCAGAATGGAAGTATCTTGTAGCCAAAAGGGAAGGCTGCATTTATAAAGATTAGAAGCTTTCTGAATAGTTGCCCAGGGATGACATTTCACTTGTCCTCAGCAGTGAGCAGGAACACTGTAAGTCCCTGAGGGGGCCCCAGGTCACTTGTATTACTTACAGCTGATTAAGTTCTGAGGTGTGGTGGGCAAGCCCAAAAGGAACCTGTGTCAGCCAGGTGAAGTTGTGTGTATACCAATGACTCTTGTACAGATGCCTGACCTAGGCCTACCTGCTATGCTGCCCTCCCAGGGGACAGAGGACAAGTTAGAATGAATATAGAAGATCCGGTCAGACATTCTCTCTCAGGCAACCGAACAGATTGGTATCTGGTAGAGAACTGGTAGGGAAGTTTCCCCGAGAGCATCACGTTTGCGTCGTTACTCTGCCATGGAAACTGTGAGAAGGCTTGTGAAGTCATCACTATCCAGTGAGGTCACATAAGGAATCTGTGACTTGAAGGGCCAGCTTCAGGCTCTCGGGGTTTTGTGGAGGAGAGCAGGGTGGAGACAGAAAAGCACCTTGTCTGGGCCCTCACACTTCTCTCCCCAGCCAGCCCTAGGAAATAACTGTGGCACAGCGCCAGGGACCAAAATAGGGCAAGAGAACCCACATTCTGTGATTGGCTTGAGAGGCAAGACTAACCCAAGAGACAGTCAGGTTGTATGGCACTGACCCTAAGTATTCAACAGCTGGGGAGGCAGAGATTTGTGTGGAAGTTTCCTTGGCAGTGGCCCTCAAGGATAAGTTAGATTTGGACTCGTGGAGAGGAGAGGGAAGACCTTCCAGCTGAGAAGAATAAAAGCAAAGACAAAGTCTTCTTGAACTTGTCCTTCTCCAAATGCAAATTCACAGAACCCTCACATTTTTACAACTGAGGACTCAAAAAACTAAGAGGTGAAGGGGGCCTACGTGAGGTTATACAAGTAGTGGAGAGGTGTTCTGCTCAATGGTAGGGCTTCAGGTGGGCTCTGGATTTATACCTGATAGGAATGTGAAGACAAACTCATCCTTTTCAAAGTGACACTGCGAGAGATGTTAAAGGTGCTCCAAGGCCAAATGAGGGTCCTGAATGGCTTTCACCAAGTGGGAATGGTGGGGCCGTTTTAGTATGAAATTTAGTATGAAATTCAAAACAAATTCATGATAAAACAACAACCTAATCATTACATTCATCTCTCCCCTAAAAAGGCAAATTACTGATACAACAATCCTACCACTGTGAAAGGATGAAGTGTGGGCTCAGCAGAAGTGTGGGTGAAAAACATGGTCAAACTGTGAAGAGGCGTTACTAAAAGCTGATTGGGTCCTACTCAGAGGAGGAGGAAATAGCTCTGCCCTGAGCTTGATCAGGCCCACAGGAAGGAACCACATTTGGGGCAGCCCTGGATGCAGTCAGTCAACACTTCCTAGCAATGAGAGATAATCTTCCTTAAAGGGGGCCCCCTGTTGCTGACCTTGAATATGCAGAGATGGGATGCTTGTTTCCTGGGGCAGTTGCAAAAGGCATGTTCCCTGGAGGTACATAATGATGCAGGACTATTTTAGAAGTTGGGCAACAACAACAAAGTGGGGCAACGGTGGTTGAGAACCACATCATCTTTCTATTCCTAAATTGCTTGAATTAGTGTGGTGCATGTTAGGACTCACAAAATCAGGCCTGATTAGAATTGACTGCCCTTGCAGAGTGCTGGGAGGGAAGATGTGAAGGGGAGAGCTCTGGGGGAGGTTCTTTCTGGCCAAGTGGGCCAGTAGAAGACCACTTACATTCTCCAAGGCTCAGGAGGGATTATTTGTCTGGGAACATCACTCTGGCCTCGTAGGGTTACTGATACATTATCAGGACCTGGGTCTTTGGGGAAGGGAGAATAGCATAGACAAATGGTTGTGAGCTCAGAAATATGTAATTTATTTTTTTAAGATTTTATTTTTAAGTAATCTCTACTCCCTTCATGGGCCTTGAACTCAACCTAGAGATCAAGAGTCACATGCTCTACTGACTGAGCCAGCCAGGTGCCTCTGAAATCTGTTTTTTTTTTTTTTTTTTTTTTTAAAGATTTTATTTACTCACGAGAGACAGAGAGAAAGGCAGAGACATAGGCAGAAGGAGAAGCGGGCTCCCTGTGGGGAGCCCGATGTGGGACTTGATCCTAAGACCCTGGGATCACTAGCTGAGCCAAAGGCAGAGGCTCAACCACGGAGTCACTCACGTTGTCCTGAAATCTGTATTTTTAACAAACTTCCTGGGCAGTTTTGCAAGTGATTCACGGGTAGAGTGACCAAATTATTGTCCAAACTGGGTTACTTTTGAGAGTTAAACTGGGCAATATTAAAAGTTGGCAACTAACTCAACCCTTGGTGCACACAGACAAAATTGTCATCATTATGTTATGTGTATGATTTTGAGCAACTTTATCCCTCTGAGCCTCAAGTTTCCTTATATGACCCCTCTCCTTCTACCCCTCTCCTCTGCTCATACTCTCAAATAAAATCTTTAAAAGTTTCCTCATATGAGAGCCATGATTATACATGTAGAGCAATCTTCTGTTCTCTGCAACCTTGTCCTTTGCAGTATGCAAGTATTTTAAGTTTTTTTTATTTTTTAAAAAAATTTATTTATTTATGATAGTTACAGAGAGAGAGAGGCAGAGACACAGGCAGAGGGAGAAGCAGGCTCCATGCACCGGGAGCCCGATGTGGAATTCGATCCCGGGTCTCCAGGATCGCGCCCTGGGCCAAAGGCAGGCGCCAAACTGCTGCGCCACCCAGGGATCCCCCAAGTATTTTTTTTGTATGTGTGTGTGTCCAAGTATTTTTAAGTTGTTTTGTAGAGTGTGACTTTCAACTGCACATTACTTTAGGCTTATATACTACAGAAACTGGAACCTAGGAAACAGTGAGAGGATGCTACATGCTTATTTTGCCAGTTTTGTAAAAAGTTTAATCCTCTCTCTTCCCAGGCCACAAAGAGAAAGAATGCAGAGCTTGGAAATGCACACCAAGCAATACTTCTGTGTCAGTCTGTCTTTTCTATTCTTCTGGCAGTACTTCCTGAAGAGACTTCACCAAGAATGCCCAAGCTTGCCACGAGCACTGTTGGTGAAGAAAATCTCTACTGCTAGTCACGTCCCCTTTCACTTCTCCGAGGGGCTTAAGGGATGTTTTGGGGGCAGGAAATAAAATCTAAGTGTTTATTAATTAAAACGGCAACAGAAAGAGCCTCTGTCCCAGATGTTTGTTTAGAGTGTGAATCTTCTCACAGTCCAATGAATTCCACCCCAGTGGTAAGCGAGACCCATAAAAACATTATTTATTGTTAGAAACTATGACATAATACAAAGCCAAAAATCTACTTTATTTTTCCCGAATCATGTGAAAGACTGCAAAGAACCGTGCTAAGTAGCTCGCTCTCCATTTAGGGCCACATCTATCTTTGGAAACCAGACAGCAGCCCACCAGGCCTTCAGGGAGGTGACTAGGTAGCCCAGTGCATCCGTTTTGGTTTTTTAATTTTATTTATTCATGAGAGACACAGAGAAGCAGAGACACAGGCAGGGGGAGAAGCAAGCTCCACCCAGGGAGCTCGATGTGGGACTCGATCCCAGGACCCCAGGATCATGCCCTGGGCTGAAGGTGGTGCTAAACCTGAGCCACCCGGGCTGCTCAGCCCAGTGCATCCTACTGCCAAGTGCACTCACACACTCAGAACAAAGGGAAAGATCCCTGTTAATGGTATCATGTTTAAGCTGGCTGCCATCAGACTTGCTAGGGGAAAGACTCTCACTGAGGACCTAGTCCTGGAAGACTTCTCCTCCGACGAGCTGCCAGCTCAATCTTCTGAACCAGGCTTACATCCCAGGGATGGGTCACAAAGCTGATGACAGTGCCAGGCACCTCACTCCCTACACGGCCCACCCTACCGGCTCTATGGATGTAGTCTTGCAGGGTGAGGGGGAAATCGTAATTGACAACTAGCTCTACATGGGTGCTGTCTAGGCCCCGAGAGGCTATGTCTGTGCAGAGGAGTATGTCCCGGGAGCCCTTCTGGAAGCACTGGAAGATACCTGCTCTCATTGAGGCTGGCATTTGTCCCTGCAGCCTTAGGTGTTGGATTTTGTGGTCATCCAGAATATATCCCAGCCAGTTCACAGTGCTGGAGCTATTACAGAACACCAGAATAGTTCCCGAGGGGCCAGTCCTATATGCTCTGTCATGCTGCTTGAGGATCTGCACCAATTCAGTCACCTTCTCTGCTCCCTTCAGCCTCATAAATGTCTGTCTAACATGAGGCATGATGCAGTGGAGCTTAGAGCTGGTGACGGTGGTCATAGAGTCTGGGCTGGCAACTTTACTCAGCAGCTGGCTTACACCTTCGGGAAATGTGGCCCCCACCAGCACTAACTGAGCTTTGGGATTGAAGGGGTCTTTTAAGTCATCTGGGTCTTCTGCTATATGGCTCTTCTGCAAGATGTAGTCCACTAGTTCCAAGAAGCTTTCATCCAATAGTGTGTCTGCCTCATCCAACACCAAGAAGGAGAGCTGCTTCAGGCTGACTAGGTGACTTTTCAGGGCCTTCCACAGAGCTCCTGGAGTGGCCACTAGTACGTCTGCTGGAGGTTGTTTGGACAGTTGCACCCGGATCCTATTCATGCCATGGCCTCCCCCTAGCTCTCGCACCTGGAGGCCCAAAGAGATGCCCAAGGGCTGGGCCACTGCCCGCACCTGTTCCGCTAATTCTCGCGAAGGCACAAGGACGAGGCCTCGAGGAGCAGGTGTACTGTGGGGATTCAGACCTGGCCGGCCCAGGAGCCGCTGAAGCAGAGGTAGTAGGTATCCGAGAGTCTTGCCACTGCCCGTTTCCGCGGCGCAAAGGATGTGGCGGCCGCGAAGTAGAGGGGGAATAGTGCTGGACTGCACGGTTGTAGGCCGAAGGACTTCAGGCGCAGCCTCCTTCAGCGCACGAAGCACTGGGGGTTCCAGACCCAGGTCCGCGAAGCTGCCCTCGGATGAGAGGTTCCGCAGCGCTGGTACCTCGTGTTGCGCGCGCTCGATGGAGAAGTGGTCTCTGCGCGAGCGCCGATTCTTCCAACCACGCGAAGCTAGTGGCGCGCGCTCCCAGCGGCCCAGCGTGAGGCGCGCCGGCTGGCTCAGCTCCCGCCGCCGCGCCGAGATGAGCAGCGGGCCAGGCCGCGCCAGCACCAGCCGCGGGGAACTCCGTCGCCCGCTCTGCCGCTGTTGTAGAGCCCGCGGGATGCGAACCACCGGCAGGGGATCCTCAGGACCGCGGCCCGCCAGGTCCCGTCGAGGCGCGCAAAGCCACTGGGCCGCGAGCCGCAGCAGCCGCGGCGGCCGCGCCACAGCCATAGTCCCCTAGGCGTGCAAGAGGCGCACGGCGATGACGTCACGAGCGCGCGAGGCCTCGTGGACGGTGTCCGGCGCGGCTCAGTAAGGCTTGTGGAGTCGGCGAACCCTGAGCAAGGAGGGAGAGTCTGTAAAGTTCAACTGCGGCGAGGTCTGTAGGTCCGAACAGGTGTTGGCGACGTCCAGACCCGGATCGGCCTGGGGGAAAAGGGCGCGATGGAGGCAGGCGCGGGGTCCGGCGACACGCGGCGCTGGGGGCCGGGCCTAATGGACAGGAGGGCGGAGGGCTTCTGGCGATTGGGTGTCGGTCCTGGACATTCTCTTTTGTCGCTCCCACCGCTCCTTTGGTGGCTTGTCTAGTGTTGGTCTCCGGTAAATTCCGAGGGTGCGGTGGTGTTTTCCCAGGTGTGATCCCCGCGCAAGGTCTGGTAATAAATGTTTACTGAGAATCTGAATGTATGGTCAGGCCTGGGGGAGAAGACGAGGGCCAGGTGTCTTAGATCTAGCCCCCCCCTTCCCTTGGCCAAGAACTGAGAGCCCCGAGGGCAAACTGATGGCCCCTCTGTGAAGCGGGAGCTGTGAGATCTTCAGGCTTTATTTCAAGTAGACCTTTCTCTTTGTACTTACCCCCACCTTTCACCTGAGGTTCCCTCTCCATTCTCTTGCCAAGCCTCCCAACTTTTTCATCCTGAACCTACTATTCTTGCAGTATGCTCACCTTCACTGGGTTCCCAGTCAAGATACATAAATTGCTTAAATAGTGGTGAGGAGGGTCCTTGATCACTCAGGTGATCAAATATGTGGCTTGTGTTACATAGCCCTGGCCAGACAGAGTATTTTACTTGCATTCAGTTGTTCAGGTTGCAAAAAAACCCTTATCTGTTTCTGATTGACTTACCTCGCTTAGCATTATACCCTTTGAATCCATTCATGTTGTTGCAAATGGCAAGATTTAATTCTTTTTTTTTTTAAGGTCTTTTATTTACTGATTCATGAGAGACACACAGAGAGAGGCAGAGACACAGGCAGAGGGAGGAGCAGACTCCCGTCAGGGAGCCCCATGTGGGACTCAATCCTGGGACTTCAGGATCATGCCCCGAGCCAAAGGCAGACGCACAACCACTGAGCCACCCAGGCATCCCAAGATTTTTTTATTTATTTACTCATGAGAGGCAGAGACACAGGCAGAGGGAGAAGCAGGCTCCACTCAGTCCGACGTGGGACTCGATCCTGGGACTCCAGGTTCACGCCCTGGGCTGAAGGCAAGCGCTAAACCGCTGAGCTACCCAGGGATCCCCTATCTCACATCTTCTTTATTCATCAATCCAGGGACTCTTGGGTTGCTTCCATAATTTAGCTATTGTAAATAGTGCTGCAATAAACATAGAGGTGCTTTTTTTCCCCCTTCAATTCGTGTTTTTGTATTCTTTGCCTAAATATCCAGTACTAGAATTGCTGGATCATATGGCAGTTTTATTTTTAATTTTTTGAGAAACTTCCATACTGTTTTCCACAGTGACTGCACCAGTTTTAATTTCCACCAACAGTGCAAGAAGTTTCCTTTGTCTCCACATCCTCACCAATGCATGTTGTTTCCAAAGAGATAAATACTTGAAAATTTCAAATGCCATTCTGATACATAAGTAGACTTTCTGGAAAGTTACCCTTCAAACCAGCAGAGGAGAGAGTTTTGAGTAGCGTCAGGTGAACAGAGTCATTGGATAGAGCAAGCAATGGCTCTCAGGTGAGGGTGATTTTTGCCCCCACCCCACCCCGGGATATTTGACAGAATTTGGAGACATTTCTGGTTGTCACATCTGGGGAGGTGCTACTGGCATCTAGTGAGCAGAGGCCAGGGATGTTGCTGAACATTATGCAGTGCACAGGAAAGCCTCCCACAAAAAAAAAGATTATCTGGCCCAACATGTGAATAGTGTGTTGTTGAGAAACCCTGCATAGAGTATGAGGACTGAAGAGAGGCTGAGGTTACATGTGCTTTCACTTCAGGTAGGCATATCTGACAGCCTCTTGCGCCGGCTCTGCCTTATCCCCAGAATTTGTAATGAGGACACTGATGCCATTGCTTGCTACGCCCTTGGGATTAGGAAAGTTGGGGGCCCTTCCTGAAAGTCATAAACACAAGAAATAGTGACTCAAGGAAGTGAAGCTGGAGAAGAGAAGTTTAGAGAGAACAAAACTGTCCTCATGGGTCTGGGGAATGTGCCAAATGGAAAAGAGCTGAGGTGTGCCATGGGGTGTACCATTCCAGAGTGCAGAATTAGGACCCATAGGTAACAGGAAGATTCTGAATTTGATATAAAGAACTGCTGTAACAACTAGAATTGCCCAGGTCTGTCTTGAGGATGCTGAGTTTTTCCATCATTGAAAGTTCATATCCAGGCCGGATGACCGCTGGTTGGCAATATGATTGAAGGGAGTTGATATAAAGGGCACTGCAAGATATTGTGATTCTATACTACTTTTATGATTCTTCTCAAGAAATCAGAGCTCCTTGCTCCTTATCTATGTAGCTTCTTTTTTTTTTTTTAAGATTTTATTTATTTATTCATGAGAATACACAAAGAGGAGAGAGAGAGAGAGGCAGAGACACAGGCAGAGGGAGAAGCAGGCTCCATGCAGGGAGCCCGACGTGGGACTTGATCCAGGGTCTCCAGGATCACACCCTGGGCTGCAGGCAGCACTAAACCGCTGAGCCACGGGGGCTGCCCTATGTAGCTTCTTTGACATCTGACTCAACAGGTCTTATCCATTTACACGTGCCACTGTTTTTTTTCAGATAAAAACAAAGTCTTACTTTGCACCAAGCCAGAGTAGATACACTGAAGGAATTATCAGAAAAGAATAATACATAGGTATGTAGTTGCATTTGGGTTCTACCGAAATATTTGGGGCAGGGAAGCTGGTTACTATATGGCTACTTTCTCACCATGCTCAAGTCCTTACAAGATGATTAACTCAAAATCTCATAAAGATTGGAGTCTGTCTGAGCCAGTCTCTGCCCATGGTCCTTAATTTCTTTTTGTCAGTTGTCAGCTACTGAATAAGTCTCCTCTCTTTTCCTGCTGTTCGCAGGAGACATTGAGTAATCTCTAGTTGTTATTGAGTACATTTTTATATTATAATACTCTAGAAATAAGAACGTTTTACTTATTTGTGAAAAGAATGAGAATAGGGGCCTAACTTGGTAGTATTTTTTTCCCAGGGCTGTTATAGTAACTCACGTTGCCTGGTTACTCCATAAGTTTTAAACAGAATTATTGTCCCTTGGATCTCAGGTGATAATGGTACAGCCATTCATTTATTTATTCGTTCAATAAATATTTCCTGGGCACCATGTATATGCTGGGTACTGTTCAAACAGACAGTGGGCAAAACAGGTAAAATTCCTGCCCTGATGGAGTTTACATTCATTCATTCATTCATTCATTCATTCATTTAAGAGTTTACATTCTGAGTTAATTGACTTGGGGGTAAGGCCTGGACTTTGCTATTTTTTAAAGCCTTTCCAAATGATTCTAATATGCCTCCCCATTTGAGAATCACAGTTATAAACAAAGCACTTAGGAAATTGCAAGGCATTGCAAAAATAAAAAGTAGCTGTTAGTATTCTCTCCCTTTTCCTTTATTTTCCTGCATGCATCAGGACTGTTGTACAAGTGCTGAACATTTTCTTTTCAGCCTGTGTCACTATATGCCTAGATCATTTCATCCTCTTTCTAACCCAACTCCTTACTTCTTTCCTGTCTTTCATTCTCCAGTCCATCATCTGTTTTCTGAATGATCTTACTAAAAAGCACAGCCATGGCCTTGTCACTCCTTGACTCAGAAGCTATTAATGGATGGATGCCTGTGGCCTACAGCTTATCTCCTAATCACTCTGTAGAATCTGCCCCCAACTCCATCTCCTGCTACTTTCTTGAAAATGTATTTTTTAGGGCTCCTGGGTGGCTCAGTGGTTGGGTGTCTGCCTTTGGCTCAGGGCGTGATCCCAGGGTCCTGGGATCGAGTCCTGCATCAGGCTCCACGCAGGGAGTCTGCTTCTCCCTCTAACTATGTCTCTGCCTCTCTGTCTGTATCTCTCATGAATAAATAAATAAAATCTTAAAAAAAAGAAAATGCATTAAAAATATTTTATTTATTTATTTGAAAGAGAGCAAGTGAGAGAGAGAGAGCATGAATAGGGGGAGGGGTAGAAGGAGAGAGAGAGCAGCATACTCCGCATTGAGCTGGGAGCCCAATGCGGGGCTTGATCTGCCCTGGGATCATGACTTGAGCTAAAGGCAGACTCTTAACCGACTAAGCCACCACCTGGATGCCCCTCCTGCTTTCCTACCCGAATCTTATTCATTCTAGTGGTAGCTCTTATGCAAGTTGGGTAAGCAAGGGATTGGAGTAGACATTTGTCTGCTCTGTAATCATACTTGAGGTATGGCAAGGCACTTGAAATGCTCTGTGATAGAGTACACATTTGTCTGTGATAGAGCTCTTCTTTGGCTGAAACATTAACCGTATTGTGGTTCTTGTTGCCATTTGACCTGTTAGCTTCTTTTTTATTTTTAAAATTTTTTAGTTTTTTTTTTTTTTTTTTTAAAGATTTTATTTATTCATGAGAAACACAGAAAGGATTGAGAGAGAGGCAGAGGGAGAAGCAGGCTCCATGCAGGGAGCCCGATGTGGGACTCGGTCCTGGGTCTCCAGGATCACACCCTGGGCTGAAGGTAGCACTAAACTGCTGATCTACCCGGGCCACCCATTTTTTAGGTTTTATTTATTTATTCGTGAGAGCCACAGAGAGGGAGGCAGAGACAGGCAGAAGGAGAAGCAGGCTCCATGCGAGGACCCCGATGTGGGACTCGATCCTGGGACTCTTGAGATCATACCCTGAGCTGAAGACAGACACTCAACCGCTGAGCCACCCAGGCATAGCTTCTTTTCACAACAAACCCTAAACATCTACCTTATGCCAGATGTGTACTTTGTGACAAGGACCTGGTGATGAGCAAGATGTAGTGATTGCCTTTAATTTGTGATGAGGAAGGCAGATTGATAGTTAGTTGCTCTTGTAATTACAAGAGTATATTCCAATGTAGGACAGGAATGAGCTAAGAGGAGCTCCCTTACTCTGTGTTTGGGACATAAGTGTCAGGGAAGGCTTTCTGGAGGAAGTGACATCTGTATGGAGGTTCTGAAAGGCTACTGGAAGTCGGCCAGGTGGAAGAATAGGAATATGGGTTCTAAGCAGGGGCATCTTATTTAGAGACTCCAAATTGAGAGAGAGCAGGTTAGTTTGGGGAGCTAGAAACAGATCAGAGTAGCTGAAACTTAACATGGAGGAGTTAAGAGGGCAGGAGGCAAATGATGAATGGGGGGTGGGGAGCAGGCCTTGTGAAGGAGCTGGGACTTAATTCTAAGAGCAGTAGGGAAGGCTTTGGAGAACGGGAATAATATCCTATCCTGATTTGTGTTTTGAAAGACCCCTTTGGCTGCTGGAAGGAACATATACAGAACATAATAGGCCTGGAAGCAGAGAGACTGGTTTGTAGGCTCTTGTCATCAGTCACTTGGCAGTGGCAGATCCGAGCAGCTTCTTGAGGTCAAGAACTTAGTTCTTTCCATTTCTTTACCTTCAGCACTTCACATAGTGCCTTCATCCTAAAAGAGCTAGTAGATGTTTGTTGATAGAAGAGTAGACCTAGAATGTATTGAAAGTGTAAAAGCCCAGTAGCAAGAGCAGTGAACATTTATTAAGCCCTTACTACGTGCAGAGAGCTACTGAGCATCATAGAATTAATTCTTCACAATATCCCACCTGGCAGATTCTGCTGGGGCCTCATATTCCAGAGGGCCTCCATATTCCATTAATAAGGTTAATTATTCCATTCTCTACTAGGTTAATTCATCTGCCCAGGGCAGAGTTGGGATTCCAGGGCAGGTCCTCTTCTTCTTCTTCTTTTTTTTTTAAGATTTTATTTATTTATTCATGATAGACAGAGAGAGAGAGAGACAGAGAGACAGAGACACAGAGACACAGGCAGAGGGAGAAGCAGGCTCCATGCAGGGAGCCCGACATGGGACTCGATCCCAGGTCTCCAGGATCAGGCCCTGGGCTGAAGGCAGGGGCCAAACTGCTGAGCCACCCAGGGATCCCTAAATTTAATTTTAAAGAAATTGTTTTTTAAGCAATATCATAGTCTCCAGGAAAATTTATGTGGAAGAGACTGGGAAGTTTTTTTCTCTTTTTTAAAGATTTTATTTATTTATTCACGAGAGACAGAGAGAGAGAGAGAGGGAGAGGCAGTGACACAAGCAGAAGGAGAAGCAGGCTCCCTGCAGGGAGCCCGACATGGGACTCCATCCGAGGTCTCCAGGATCAGGCCCTGGGCCAAAGGCGGTGCTAAACCACTGAGCCACCCTGGCTGTCTGCCGGGAAGGTTTTTTTCCAGTCCAGTTTGTTGTTTTCCTTGAATAGTGTTATCTTTAATCAGAAAGCATTATAATTGATGGGATTTTTGTATCTATGAAACTGAAGTTAAGGCTACTGAGAAGGTCATCAAACTGTCATAGAGAAGACCAGCCCTTAAAAGAATGGCAGAGAGATTGTCTCAGTTTGTGTGACTAAAATGGTAATCTGGGTGTGATTTTAGGGCTGGGTGAATGGTTGTGATGGGAACTGGGAAAGGGTGGGGACAGCCTAGCTTCTTTGAGAGGAGCCTTCTTGGAGGCAGGCCCTGTCAGGCCCTGCTGGCATGCGCCAGAGGGAGTCCCTGGACCAATCTCCCAACAAGAGGGTGTCCTCAGCCACCACAGAGTAAGTGTTTGGTCACGCCTTCCTTTCGAAGCTGCTGCTAAGGGGCCAAGCCCTGGCTCAGGGCTAGAAACCTGGCAGTGAACTAGGTAGCCATGTTCCTGTCTTTGTGGGACTTGTTATCCTGGTGATTTAGAGCAGGAGATGGGGGATAAACGAGAGACCACACAAGTAAGTGCGGACACATGGATTGTAACTGAGCTATAAGGAAGAACAAAGTGTTGTGAGAGCATGTGACTAGGGACCTGAAGTTAGATGGTCTGGTAGGGAAATGTCTCCAAAAAGGGGACGTTCAAGGTAAAGAGGACCTTAGTGTGGGTGTGTATGATTGAGTCCAGGAGAGTGTTCTAGACAGAGAGGACTGCAAGTGCATGGGCCCCAGGCTGCAGAGAGCTTAGTATAGGAGACTTTCAAAGGCGGCCAGGGGGCTAGAGCAAGGAGAATGAGTGGAAGAGAGGCTTAAGATGAGCTGGAGATGTGAACAGGGACAGGTCGTGCAGGGCTTGATGGGCCATCAGAAGGGTTTGGGAGTTATCCCTAAACTGAGTGGGAAACCACTGAAGGATATAAACAAGGAAGTGGTATTATCAGAGTTGTCTTTTTCAAAACCCATGCAGTATTGAACAGAAAAAGGATAGGAGGGGTTCCTAGATGGCTCAGTCGGTTTAGTATCTGCCTTCGGCTCAAGGGCTCAAGTCGTGATTCTGGAGTCCCCCGTTTGAGCCTAATGCACGGCTCAGTGCATTGGGGAGTCTGCTTCTCCCTCCCCCTTCACCCCTCCCCCTCTGCTCATGCTCTGTCTCTTGCTTTCTCTCTCTCTCTTAAATAAATAAGTAAAATCTTGGGCAGCCCCAGCGGCTCAGTGGTTTAGTGCCTGCCTTCGGCCCAGGGCGTGATCTTGGAGACCCAGGATCAAGTCCCACATCGGGCTCCCTGCATGGAGCCTGCTTCTGCCTCTGCCTCTGTCTTTGCCCCTCTCTCTCTGTGTCTCTCATGAATAAATAAATAAAATCTAAAAAAATAAAAAAAATCTTTTTTAAAAAGAAAGGATAGGAGGAGGTAAGATTAGATTTGGGGAGACCCATTAGACGATTGGGCTTTGTGCACAGTGGTGGCACTAGATATGGAGCCAAGCAGATGGATTAGTTATATTTTGAAGGCTGTTTCAGAAGGAGTTAGTGATAGATTGAATGTGGGGAATATAGACTAAGGATGAGTAACTGGGTGAATGGAGGTGCTAGTTGCTGAAATGGGAACCCTTTTCTCTACCTGTATTGGCCTGATTAACACCTTCTCTCCCTTGGGATCTTGAATCAGAAATGATTTATTGGATGCCTAGGTGGCTCAGTCAGTTAAGCATCTGATTCTTGATTGTGGCCCAGGTCTTAATTTCGGGGTTATGAGATCAAGCCCTGTGTCAGGCTCTGTGCTCATGTGGAGTCTGAGATTCTTTCCCCCTCCTTCTCCCACCCCCTCTGTACTTCCCCTCTTGACCCCTTGTGCTCGCTGTCTTTCTAAAATAAATAAAATAGATAAAATAAAATAAAATGAAACAATTATTTCTTGTTGAGAAGCCCTTCTCAACCTCTATCTGTCCCTTTCCTGCTGACACAGATTCCCAAAACCTCATGTCCTTCATAGCACTGTATGTGGTTTAATTTCCCAAGTATTTGTAAGTTCTCTTTCTGTAACCCTCTTTTTCTACTCGACTTCCTCCTCTGCATTTTATCTCTAGTGCCAACCAGTGCTTGGCATATTATAGGGGCTCAATAAATGTCTGTTGAATGAATTAATGAAGACAGAAGAGGCAGCTTAGGAAAGCAGATCAGATCAAGATTTTTGTTTTGTGCATGTTTCTTATAAGATGTCCTTAAGATACCCAGGTGGGGATGTATATTGAGCAGTTGGTATAAGATACCTTTAGAGATCACCAGTATGGGCAGCCCTGGTGGTGCAGCGGTTTAGCCCGCCTGCAGCCCAGGGTGTGATCCTGGAGACCCGGGATCGAGTCCCACATCGGGTTCCCTGCATGGGGCCTGCTTCTCCCTCTGCCTGTGTCTCTGCCTCTCTCTCTCTCTCTATGTCTCTATGAATAAATAAATAAAATCTTAAAAAAAAAAGAGATCACCAGTATATTACCAATATTGTAAGCCATGGGAGTGAATACATTTACATCGGAGAATGTGTGGAATTAGAAGAGAAGAGGACCCAAGACTAAGGAGGAAACTCAACATGTGAGTTGAGGAGGTGGAACCAGCAAAGATGCTGAGAAGCAAGACAGAGGGGTGGGAGAAAAACCAGGAAAGTGTGGGGTCAGGGAAGCCTAGGGAGGGGAGAGATCAAGAAGAGGGGAGGCTCAACCATGTCACTACTGTTAGTGAAACCAGATTGTGGACAAGTGTGTGTGTGGTTGATTGCCCAACCTCCAGGTAATTGGTGACTTTAATCAGAGCAGTTTTAGTAGAATGGTAGAAGAGGGCACCAGCCGGAATGGGCTAAATAGTAAAGAGAAAATGGAGACATTGTTAGTAACTGAGCAGAATAGAACATTGGCTAGCTAGCTTTGTGACTTTTTAGGGGTGTGTGTGTCCATATTTGCTCAGCATAAATAATATTAATAGTTTTCTCTGGGATATGGAATTTTGATTTTTTTCTTTTTACTCCTGTTGGCTTTACCTTCAAAGTATATATTTAGGATGTGACCACTTCTCACTACCTCTACTACCAGCTTCCTGGCCTGAGCCACCATCATCTTTTTTTTTTTTTTAAGATTTTACTTATTTATTCATGAGAGACATAGAGAGAGAGGCAGAGACATAGGCAGAGGGAGAAGCAGGCTACCCGCAGGGAGCCCAATGCAGAACTCGATCCCCAGACCCCAGGATCACACCTGGAGTTGAAGGCAGATGCTCAACTGCTGAGCCACCAAGCCACCATCGTCTTTTTTTTTTTTAATTTTTATTTATTTATTTTAGGATAGTCACAGAGAGAGAGAGAGAGAGAGAGAGGCAGAGACAAAGGCAGAGGGAGAAGCAGGCTCCATGCACCGGGAGCCCGACGTGGGATTCGATCCCGGGTCTCCACGATCGCGCCCTGGGCCAAAGGCAGGCGCCAAGCCGCTGCACCACCCGGGGATCCCTCCACCATCGTCTCTTATGTTGGTTATCAAAGAGCCTTGTACTTGGTCTCCTTGTGTTTACTCTGGCCCCTAACCAATTGCTTGTTCTAGAGTAATCACTGTGATCATGAGAAAACATGTTCAGTCATGCTACTTCTCTACTTAAAGTCCTTTACTGGCTTCTGTTTTGTGAAGAGCTAAAAATGTCCACGGAGTGTACTGCGAGTCCGTATGGGATCTGACACTGTGTCCTGTCTGCTTACTGCTGTGATATCGTGTATCTGACTTTCATTACTCTCTCTTCTCCTCTTTGTGTTCCAACCACGTTGGCCTCCTCACTGTTCCTCTAACACATCAGGGAAGCTGTTTCTTCTGCTGTATATTCTTCTACTAGATACCAACTTGACTAACTCAAGTCTTAGCTTTAATGTTATCTTCCCATTGAAGCCAATCTTGGTTTCCTTATTTAAACTTTTATATTTTAATGTAAATATTTTCACATATTTTTATATTTTAATGTAAAATATACCATTAGTATACCATTTATTTATATTTTTCCTGCTGGGAGTATGAGGTAAGTGGGTGAAGGTGGTCAAAAGATAGTAACTTCTAGGGCACCTGAGTGGCTTAGTTGGTTAAATGTCTAACTCTTGATTTTAGCTCAGGTCATGGTCTCAGGGTCATGTGATTGAGCCCCGTGCCAGGCTCTACATTCAGCATGGAGTCCTCTTGTCTCTCATCCTCTTCTCCACCCTGCCCCCTTCTCTCTCTCTTTCTCTCTCAAAAAAGGAAAAAGTAGATATGAACTTCCAGTTAGAAGATAAATATCTTCTGAGGATGTGATATACAACATAGCAACTATAGTTGACAATATTGTGTATTTAAAAGTTGCTAAGAATAGATCTTTTTTAATAAAGATTTTATTTTTTTATTTACTTACTTACTTAATGAGAGAGAGAGAGAGCGAGCAGGAGGGAGCAGCGAGGGGGAAAGAATCCCAAGCAGACTCTGTGAGCTGAGCTCATCACAGAGCTCTGTCTCACAACCCTGAGATCGTGACCTGAGCCAAAATCAAGAGTCAAACACCCAACCTACTGACCTATTCAAGCACCCTACTAATAGTAGGTCATCATCATCACAAGACAAAAATTATTATTATTTTTAAAATTATTAATATATGAGGTAATAGATGTTAAGTTATTGTGGTAATCATTTTGTAGCATACACATATATCAGATCATTATGTTGTACACCTTAAACTAATATACTGTATGTCAATCACATCTCAATGAAATGGAAAGAAATTTTAATCCATCCCTGGTGTTTTCAATCTTCCTTTCTCCTTGCTGTTTTTTTTTTTTCTTTTGTAAAATATTTTTATTTGTTCATTTGACAGAAAGAGAGAGACCACAAGTAAGTGGAGTGGCAGGCAGAGGGAGAGGGAGAAGCAAGCTCCCTGCTTGCTCCCTGCTTGCTTCCTTGCCGTGTAGGGAGCCCAACACGAGGCTTGATCCCAGGACCCTGGCATCATGACCTGAGCCGAAGGCAGATGCTTAACAAATAGAGCCACCCAGGCACCCCACTTCTTGCTGTTTTTTTTTTTTTTTTTCTTCTTGCTGTTTTTTACTCTGTAGCATTACTCATTTTCCAACATACTGTATCATTTATTTATTATGGTTTTTTTTTTTTTTTTTTGCCTTTGTTTTCCTGCTAGAATAAAAGCTCTGTTAGAACAGGAATTTTTGTCTGTTTTGTTTTGTCATGTATCCCCAAAACTAGGACAGTGACTGGCACAGACTAGACACCTAATAAATATTCTTTCAATGAATGAATAAGCATGCATTATTTTTATGGTCAGAGAAAAGGAAAACAAAGTCTTATGTATTGGAAAGAAGAAGAAAAACCTATCTAACAGAAGAGATTTTCTTTATTTGAATTTCTAACTCTTGTTTTCCTTTTCTGCAGGGTTTAGCAGAGGAGGAATGATTGAGCACAGCCTCTCACTGTGCTACCGCAACAAACTCATCTTAGCCCCTATGGTTCGGGTAGGCACTCTCCCCATGCGGCTGCTGGCCCTGGACTATGGAGCGGACATTGTGTACT
This sequence comes from Vulpes lagopus, assembly GCF_018345385.1. NCBI lineage: Eukaryota > Metazoa > Chordata > Mammalia > Carnivora > Canidae > Vulpes > Vulpes lagopus. The sequence goes on along the minus strand of NC_054833.1, from coordinate 108,319,184 downwards.
GTGAGGTAAGAGGCTCCTAATTTTCCTGGAGGACTTTTTCACCAGTGTAGCCTCCTAATCTGTGAGTTGAAGTGGCCAGGAGTTGGGGGAGAGAATGGGCACTCACTTCACAGGTCCTCACTGAAGGCAAATATGTATGACACTTGTGAGTTCTCTGGGCCCTGTTCAGGGCCAGGAGGCCAGGCAGCATGGAGGCATTGTGGGATTCCTGGGCTGGATAGTTAGATGAGTGTCATGTCAGGTCACTGCCCTGGCCTCTGTAGGAGTTAATAGATGTTCAGTGCATGAGTGAATTACCTCATGGTTAGGAGGAGGTTGAAAAGGACCAGATTCAGGCTAGGGAAGCTGGATAGGGTTGGTTTGGGGAGCCACAGGATTTTCTAGTAGTAGTAGCTAGTAGGTTGCCTACATCCTGGCTGCTGTGGAGAACAGTAGGACTTGAGACCCAGGTTTAAAAAGCATTTTCAGGGTGTCTGGGTGGCTCAGTCCGTTAAGTGTCTGGAATCAGGCCCTGCATTGGGCTTCCTGATTGGCTGCTTCTCCCCTCACCCTTTCCTGCTCCCCTTGCTTGTGCTTACTCTCTTTTTATTTGTCAGATAAATAAATAAAATCTTAAAAAAGTATTTTCCAGGGAAAATAGCATTACAAGAGTTGCTGATATTGGATAGTGTGGGGGTGTGAGCAGTGTTTTTCAGCTGGACATATAAAAGAATTATCTGGAGAGCTCCCCCCCATCTCCAGTCCCAATGTGTCTCCCTACTGTGTGTGTGAGAAGTAAGAAGAAGCCATTCATTTTTTTTTTTTTTTAATTTTTATTTATTTATGATAGTCACACACAGAGAGAGAGGCAGAGACACAGGCAGAGGGAGAAGCAGGCTCCATGCACCGGGAGCCCGACGTGGGATTCGATCCCGGGTCTCCAGGATCGAGCCCTGGGCCAAAGGCAGGCGCCAAACCGCTGCGCCACCCAGGGATCCCAGAAGAAGCCATTCAAATGCTTCAGATATTTCTGTCTTTCAGAGGCACTGGTGGTGGATGGGGACTGTGGCTATAAAAGGACAGCACAAGGGATTCTGGTGTTGATGTTTCTGTGTCTTAACTGTATCAGTGTCAATATCCTGGTTGTAATATTATACTATATTTTGTAAGACGTTACCATTGGGGAAGGTGGGCAAACAGTACATAGGAGCTCCTATTCTCTCTCTCTCTCTTTTTTAAAATTTTAAAGATGTTTTAAATTTATTTATTCATGAGAGAAGGAGAGAGAGAGAGAGAGAGAGAGAGGCAGAGGCAGAGACACAGGCAGAGGGAGAAGCAGGCAGGCTCCATGCAGGGACCCCGACATGGAACTCGATCCTGGGTCTCCAGGACCACACCCTGGGCTGAAGGCGGTGCCAAACCACTGAGCCATCCGGGCTGCCCTCTCTCTCTCTCTTTTTTTTATTTTATTTTTTTAAGGTTTTGTTTATTTATTCGAGAGAGAGAGAGAGAGAGAGAGGCAGAGACACAGGCAGAGGGAGAAGCAGGCTCCATGAGGGGAGCCTGACGTGCAACTCGATCCTGGGTCTCCAGATTCAGGCCCTGGGCTGAAGGTGGTGCTAAACCGCTGAGCCACCAGGGCTGCCCCCCTCTCTCTCTTTTTTAAAGTAGGCTCCATGCCCAGCAAGGAGCCTGACAGTGGCTTGAATTCACGAACTGAGCTAAGATCAAGAGTCTGATGCTTAACTGATTGAGCTACCCAGGCGCCCCTTGGAGCTCACATTCTTACAACTGCATATGAATCTCCAATTATTTCAAAATAAAAACTTCAGTTAAGAAGGAAGCCTCTGAGGGGTGCCTGGGTGGCTCAGTTGTTTTTTTTTTTTTTTTTTTCTCAGTTGGTTAAGTGTCTGCCTTCAGCTCAGGTCATGATCCCAAGGTCCTGGGATCGAGCCCCATGTCGAACCCCATGTCAGGCTCCCTGCTCAGTGGGAAGCCTGCTTCTCCTTCCCCTCTACTGCGCCCGCTGCTTGTGCTCTCTATCTGCCAAATAAATAAATAAATAAATAAATAAATAAATAAATAAATAGAAAGCCACTGATGTAGAGAGAAGGGAGGGCTTAAGAGGGAACTTGGGAAGAATACACTCTAATATACTGGATGTTTATATGTGGGGGGACAGGTAAGTAATTTATGATAGAAAAGTGAAAGAATGGGGCACCTGGCTGGCTCAGTCAGTAGAGCATGTGACTCTTGGTCCTGGGGTTGTGAGTTCAAGCCCCACGTTGGGGGTGGAGCCTACTTAAAATTAAAAAAAAAAAAAAAGTAGGAGTGAGAAGAATAGGCAAATTAAGAATGTGTGTCAGAGAAGGCAAAAGTCAGGTTTGTCAAATGTGACAGATGATGCAGAGAAATCCAATTTGCAAAAAGACCAAAAAGGTGTTTGATTTGAAAATCAGGTGATTGGAGGACAGCTGTGACAGAGATGAGGACTTGTTGGGGCAACATTGTGGAAGGAGCAGGAAATGAGGAAAGAGAAACAGAGCTGCCCACTACCCTTCAGGAATTCGAGAGGTGAAGGGAGGCAAAGAGTACACGCAAGTAGGGGAGATGGTGAAGGGAGTTGCTTCTGGGTGACTTGCATATTTGCAACATAAGAGAAAGCTCTTAGCAGTGAGGGGAGGCCTGAAGATTTGGCAGATCACTGTGGGGTGGGTAGGGGCTGGACTTGGAGGGGCAGGATTCTGTTTTTTTTTTTTTTTTAAGATTTTATTTATTTATTCATGATAGGGGGTGGGGGGTGGGCAGAGACACAGGCAGAGGGAGAAGCAGGCTCCATGCCGGGAGCCCGACGTGGGACTCAATCCCAGGACTCCAGGATCATGTCCTGGGCCAAAGGCAGGCACTAAACTGCTGAGCCACCCAGGGATCCCCGAGGGGCAGGATTCTAGATGAGGTGGTGGGATCTGCCTCCAAGATAGGGCAGGAAGGAGAGTGGGAGAACGGTGGAAGGCAGGGAAACCAAGGGATTTTGCCTGAGTGGCTTGTTTTACAAGACGTGGGAAGCCAATCTTCTGTCGGTGATGAAGGTGGCAGGAGTGGGATGGGGACCCGAGGAAAAAAAGTGAGGGCATTTTGGTCCCGTTCCTATGGGGAATGGGCACTGGGAGATTTGCCTGGCCATTACGTATGCATAGTCATGCTGGTTTTTAGTTTTATGGGAACGAGAGCTGCAAAGCCTGGCAGGCAGATGCCCGTGGCTGCAGATTGGCATGTCAGTATCTACAGCTGGGCAGAGGCAGAGCCAGCTAGGGTGCTAGCAAGGTGAAATGGGAGAGAGGGGCTATGTGTTGTCCAAATGTGGGAGTCGTCAGAAAGGGAGGTTCCCGAGTTTAGGGTCACGGGCATAGAACCTGAATTCTAAGGGGTTTGTTGAAATAGAGTCAAGGAGGTCCAAGAAATGAGAGTTGGGCATCCATAAGCTTTCCAGGCTGTCGGAATATCCCCAGGGCAGGAAGGAACCTGTGTCCAGAGGTCAGTCCCGAGGGAATGTGATAGTGCACTGAGCATTATTTATCTGGTCACTCCTCCTTGGAGCCACTACTCAGGCCCCCAAGTGGTCAGCTATGGGTTAGGGTTAGCTTTTCTTTTCTTTTCTTTTCTTTTCTTTTCTTTTCTTTTCTTTTCTTTCTTTTCTTTTCTTTTCTTTTCTTTTCTTTTCTTTTCTTTTTTTCTTTTCCTTCCTTTCTTTTCTTTTCTTTTCTTTTCTTTTCTTTCTTTTTCTTTCTTTTTTAAGATTTTATTTATTTATTCATGAGAGACCCACAGAGAGAGGCAGAAATATAGACAGGGAAGCAGGCTCTTCACAGGGAATGCAGTGAGAGACTTGATCCCTAGACCGGGATCACGCCCTGAGCCGAAGGCAGATACTCAACCACTGGGCCACCCAGGTGTCCCAGGGATAGCCCTTCTTAGCCAGCCCCCTTCTCGCCCTCCAGAAAAACCTCTTGGACATAGAAGAAGATTGGGAGGAAGGACTGTGAGGACTTGTGGACTCAGAGCCTGAGGAACGGAGACCAAAAAGATCAAGTCCCAGAGAACTCAGCTGTTGTTTTGTTGCTTGTGATGCCCTCTTTGGCATGTTTGATGGGCATTTACTTTGGGAGAATCAATATGGCTTATGAACAAACTGGCCTCTGCCAGAGGACACCTCGACCTTCTACCCAAGCCTAACGCCTATGAAGAGCAGAGGCACTGGTCAGTGGACCCTTAGCATGGGTAGGTGGCCAGGGACTGGGCCAAGTACTAGACATGGCACAGTATGGTGCCTGGTGCCCCCTGGTGGATCCAGCGTTGCTCTACAGGCCCGCTGCCTGGATGGTCAATCTTCTGGATTCACATGAAGTGGCACAACTGCAGATTTAGTTAAACCATCCCACCCACCTAATAGGACCAGCATATAGGGTCTACGACATACCAGGCATGCATGTACCTCCTCAAAAGCTCTGCAAAGCCCTCAGCAGCTGGAAGTGAAGAAAGGATGAACTAGCTCAGCAGAAGTCGAGGGAGTCAAGGGAGTTAGATCTCTAGAATCTTTTCTTTGTGCACAACTGAAACTAAGGTCTGCCTTATTGTTAGGGGTTTTCCAAGAGTTCCTCAGATGTCATTTATCGATTTTTTTTTTTTTAAGATTTTATTTATTTATTCATGGGAGATACAGAGAGAGAGGCGGAGACGTAGGCAGAGGGAGAAGCATGCTCCCGATGAGCCCGATGTGGGACTCAATCCTGGAACCCCTGGATCACGCCTTGAGCTGAAGGCAGACGCTCAACCACTGAGCCACCCAGGTGTTCCTATCTATTCCTTATTATAAGGGGACTCCAGTCCCTTAAACTGTGAGAGGACACCTATCTGTTAGACTTAAACCTTTTACTAAGCAAGATCAAGGGAGGAGGTGGTGTTCTTAAGAGACCCTGATTTCCAGAATGGGCACTTAAATTTTTTTTGTGTGGGTGTGGTAAAAAACACATAACATAAAATTTACCATCTTAAACATTTTTTTTTTTTTTAAATTTTTATTTATTTATGATAGTCACAGAGAGAGAGAGAGGCAGAGACATAGGCAGAGGGAGAAGCAGGCTCCATGCACCGGGAGCCTGATGTGGGATTCGATCCCGGGTCTCCAGGATCGCGCCCTGGGCCAAAGGCAGGCGCCAAACCGCTGCGCCACCCAGGGATCCCATCTTAAACATTTTTGAATGTGCACTTTGGTAGTGTTGAGTTGTGAAACAGATCTCTAGAATCTTTTCTTTGTGCACAACTGAAACTCTCTATCTGTGAAACAACTCCCCCTTACCCCATCTCTCCAACCCCTGGTAACCATTCTTCTATTTTCTGTTTCTATGAATTTAACTACTTTAGATACCTCCTAGAAGTGGAAGCATGTGATATTTGTCTTTTTGTGACTGGATAGTTTCGCTTAGCATAGAATCCTCAAGGTTCATTTATGTTGTAGTATGTGGCAGGGTTTCTTTCATTTTTTAGCTGAATCATATTCCATTGTATGTATATGCCCCATTCTGTTTATACATTCACCTGTTGATGGACATTTGGGTACTTCCACCTTTTGGTTATTTTGAATAGTGCTGCTATGAACATAGGTATGCAAATACCTCTTTGAGATCTTGCTTTCAGTTCTTTTGGGTATATATATCCTCAAGTAGGATTGCTAGATCAGGTGGTAGTTCTGTTTTTCATTTTTGGGTTTTTTTTTTAAGATTTTATTTATTTAATAGAGACACAGAGAGAGAGAGAGAGAGAGAGAGAGAAAGGCAGAGAGAGAGAGAGAGAGAGAGGCAGAGACACAGGCAGAGGGAGAAGCAGGCTCCATGCAGGGAGCCCGACATGGGACATGGTGGGACGTCTCCAGGATCACGCCCAGTCTCCAGGATCATACCTGGGGCTGAAGGCAGCGCTAAACTGCTGAGCCACCTGAGGCTGCCCTGTTTTTCATTTTTGGAGGAAACTCTAGACTATTCTCCCTAGCAGTTACACCACTTTACAATTCTACCAACAGTGCACAATTTCTCCACATCCTTGCTAACACCAGTTCTGTTCATTCGTCTTTCTTTCTTTCTTTCTTTCTTTCTTTCTTTCTTTCTTTCTTTCTATAGCAGCCATCCTAATGGGTGAAAGGTGATAGCTCATTGTGGTTTTAATTTGCATATCTCTGGTGATTAGCAATGCTGAGTATGTGCATATGCTTGTTGAGTGTCAGTGTATCATCTTTGGAGAAATTTTTATTTAAGTCCTTTCCCCAGAATGGCTTAAAAAAGAATTCATATTTATGGAAAAGTTGGTATATGGTTATACCTCAGTAAAAATTTTTTTAAACGGGAAAAAAATTATTGAAAAGTTGCAGGAAAAAAAAAAGAAAAGTTGCAGGAATGGACAGAGAGCATCTATCTGTACCCATATTGACCAATGCAACATTTTTGTTTGATTTGTTTTATCATTTGTGTTCTATCTAATGTATATATATTTTCTTCTTAACTAATTTTTAAAAATTGAAGTACAGTTGACACACAATGTTACATTAGTTTCATGTGTTCTCCTTAACTATTTTTTTTTCTCCTTAACTATTTGAGAGTAAGTTTCATGCAGTATGATTTCTTACTTCTCAAGTACTTCACTGATATTTTCCCAGAATTAAGTCTTTCTTCTATTCAATTATGATATAGGCATCATCTTTGGTTAACTTAATATTGATACAGTACTTTTTAAAAATCTACCTTCTATGTTCTAATTTTGTCAGTTGACCCAAAATTGTTCTTCTAAGCATTATTTTAACATCTTTTTCCCCCCAATATTTTATTTGGGACACCTGGGTGGCTCAGTGGTTGAGTGGCTGCCTTTGGCTCAGGTCGTGATCCCGGGGTCCTGGGATTGAGTCCCGCATCAGGCTCCAGAGAGGGAACCTGCTTCTCCCTCTGCCTATGTCTCTGTCTCTGTGTATGTGTCTCTCTCATGAATAAATAAATCTTTTTAAAGATAGCTAAATAAAGAATTTATTTTTAGGGGCATCTGGGTAGCTCAGTTGTTTATGTGTCTGTCTGCCTTTGGCTTAGGTCCTGATCTTTGGTCCTGGGATTGAGTCCTGGGGCTAGTTCGTGCTAGCCCCTCCCCCCACTCGTGCTTTTCCTCTCTCAAATAAATAAAATCTTAAAAAAAAAAGATTTTATTTTTACGTAATCTCTACATTTAACATGGGGTTTGAATTTACAAATGCAAGATTAAGAGCCTCATGGTCTATTGTCTAAACCAGACAGACTCCCCTTTTAACACCTTTACTGAGATGATTCATATGCCACATCATTCACCAATTCAAACTATATAATTTGGTGCCTTTTGGTATATTTACAGAATTGTCCATCCATCACCACAGTAAACTATTGAATATTTTCATCACACCAAAAAGAAACCTCATATCTGTTAGCAACTCTCCCCGATTTCTCCCTTCCCAAGTCCCTGGAAATCAATATTCTACTTTCAGAAATATTCTACTTTCAAGACCTAAGCTGAGATCAAGACCTGAGCTGAGATCAAGAGTCTGATGTTTGGGGCACCTGGGTGGCTCAGTGGTTGAGCATCTGCCTTTGGCTCAGGTTGTGATCCTGGGGTCCCAGGATCAAGTCCCACACAGCTCCCTGCTGGGAACCTGCTTCTCCCTCTGCCTGTGTCTCAGCCTCTCTCTCTCTCTCTGTGTCTCTTAGGAATAAATAAATAAAATACTAAAAGAAAAACAAAGAAAAAAAGTCTGATGTTTAACTATACTGAGCCACCCAGGTGCCCCTAAGGCATTTTAAAACTAAATGTTGTGGGGTGCCTGGCTGGCTTAGTCGGTAGACCATGTGATTTTTGATCTCAGGGTTTTGAGTTCAAGCTCCACATTGAGCAATGGAGGCTACTTTAAAAAAAAAAAATGTTGTTCAGAACATTGGGTACTCATTTGAAGAAAAAATGACTTATAAATGGCTGTAATTTTCAGGCAAGTTAAAATCTAAATTCGTTTTGGGATGCCTGGGTGGCTCAGTTGGTTAAGTGTCTGCCTTTGGCTCAGGTCATGATCCCAGAGTCCTGGGATCAAGCCCTGCATTGGACTTGTTGCTCAGCAGGAGTCGTCTTCTCTCCCTTTGCCCCTGCTCATGTTCATGCACATGCATGCGTGCTCTCTCTCTCTCTCTCTCTCTCTCTCAAATAAATAAATAAATAAATCTGGGATCCCTGGGTGGCGCAGCGGTTTAGCGCCTGCCTTTGGCCCAGGGCGCGATCCTGGAGACTCGGGATCGAATCCCACATCGGGCTCCCGGTGCATGGAGCCTGCTTCTCCCTCTGCCTGTGTCTCTGCCTCTCTCTCTCTCTCTCTCTCTCTCTCTCTCTCTGTGACTATCATACATTAAAAAAAAAAAAATATATATATATATATATTTTTTTTTTTTTTAAAAAGTTACAAGAGGACTATTTTAACAAAATCTAAATTATTTTTAAAAAGAATGGGACGCCTGGGTGGCTCAGTGGTTGGGCGGCTGCCTTCGGCTGAGGTCATGATCCCAGGATCCAGGATCGAGTTCCACATCGGGCTCCTGCCAAGAGCCTGCTTCTCCCTCTGCCTATGTCTCTGCCTCCTCTCTCTCTGTCTCTCATGAATAAATAAATCTTAAAAAAATTATTTGTAAGAAGAGGAAAAAACAATTGAGATTATATTATTTATTTATTTATTTATTTATTTATTTATAGATTTTATCTATTTATTTGACAGAGAGAGAGAGAGAGAGAGATAGCGCACAAGCAGGAGGAACTATAGGCAGAGGGAGAAGTAGGGAGCCCAAAGTGAGTCTTGGTTCTAGGACCCTGAGACCATGTCCCGAGCCAAAGGCAGTCGCTCAACCAACTGAGCCACCCAGGTGCCCCAAGATTATATTCTTCACTATATAATGGAGATATATTTAGGAAGTAAAAGGTACTGTTCATGGCCAAGTTAGGGTGATCTTTCCTATAAAAATAGAATGTTATGTATGATAGAAATTAAGGTTTGTAACAACGCGGATAGACCTAGAGGGTATTATGCTAAGTAAAATAGTCAACAGAGAAAGACAAATACTGTCTGATCTTACTACCTGTGGAATCTATTTATTTATTTTTTTAAATTTTTTTTAAAGATTTTATTTATTTATTCATAGAGACAGAGAGAGGGAGAGGCAGTGACAGTCAGAGGAAGAAGCAGGCATACAGAGAGCCTGACGTGGGACTCGATCCAGGGTCTCCAGGATCATGCCCTGGTCTGCAGGCGGCGCTAAACCGCTGCGCCGCTGGGGCTGCCCCTACCTGTGGAATCTAAAAAGCAAAGCAAATAAAAAACAACAACAAAAAAGAGAAACAAACTCATAAATACAGAGAACAAACTAGTGGTTGCCAGAGGGGAGGAAGTTAGGGGATGAGTGAAGTAGGCAAAGGAGTTTAAGAGGTACAGACTTGTAGTTATAATATGAATAAGTTATAGGATTGAAAAGCACTGGGACGCCTGGGTGGCTCAGCAGTTGAGCACCTGCCCCTGGCTCAGGGCATGATCTCAAGATGGAGTCCCACTTCAGGCTCCCTGCCTGGAGCCTGCTTCTCCCTCTGCCTATGTCTCTGCTTTTCTCTCTCTGTGTCTTTCATGAATAAATAAATAAAATCTTAAAAAAAAAAAAGTAAAGCTTAGGGAATATTGTCAATAATACTGTAATAACTTTGTTTGATGATACATGGTAACTACATTTCTTGTGGTGAGCATTTCATAAAGTATAGAATTGTTTGAACCACTGTTGTACAACTGAAAGTAACATAATATTATATGTCAACTATATCTCAAAACTAGAAAAAAAAATAGGTTAAAAAAACAATTGAGGAAGTGGTAGTAATAGAAGAAAAGTATTTGTGGTAGGTAACTCAGAAAAACTCAATATCCAATTTGACAAAGAATAGATTTTTTTCCTGCAACTTGTATAGATGTAAAAGGCAGTTTGCTCTGAAGATTCACTGATCATAAACTACCACTAGGAAAAACGATGTTTGTTTTCACTTAATTAAGGAAATATAGTGAAAAAACTATGAGGTTCCATTTTATCCCAGAACTAACTAAAATGAATAAAATTGACGAACAGTGGTGTTGAGGGTGCGTGGGTGAGCAGACACACTTGTGGTTTTATTGGTGACAATTTAATTTCTCCACTTAAACAGTTGAACATCTGCTGCATACCAGGTCTTGAAGAGGTTCTGGCAGATGTTTCGTGAGCACTTGCAACATGCTAGATGCTGATGATGAATGAAACGGCATCCAGGCCCCACAGGCTCCTTTGGTGTGGTGGGGAGACTGAAAAGAAAACAAGACATTTCAAAGGCCATTTTGCCTTAATTCCTCCTCTTGTGGCTCAGGCTACCTGGCCTGGGTCCTCAAGGCCTACCTTTGTGTGGTCACAGGATCCTCCTCAGGGGGTTTATAGTCTAATGTAAAGGTATGACTGAGGTATGCATAGCTAGCATTTGAAGAAGTAGCAAATGTGGACTTGGAGGAGGGGCGTTTGGGAATCCTGAGGAGGACAAGTTAGATCTGGCAGGGCTGGGGCTTCAGCAAAGGCTTGCCTTGCTGTCTCCTGCTCATTTCTGGCTGAAGTTCAGCCTGCCTGCAAAGCTTCTTTTTATGAGCACAGGCCATTTGATGCTCTGCCCACTTTCCCACTTGCCTTTTTGGCCTGCCCCTGCAACTAAGATCCTGGCTCCAGGGGCTCTGTGTTGGGCTCTGTCCATCCCTTGAGACACTACACGGACTCTTGGGGTTAAATGCCAGCCACATATCCGTAACTGCTTGGTGGTGGTGATTTGTTTGGCCAGGACTGGTGGACATCGGGTACTTGATGACCTGAATGCAACATAGAGAATAGCCAGAGAAACGCCTATGTGTGTACTAACTCAGATGATGAGTATGTGGGGAAGCCATAGGTGCCCTTTGTCCACTTTAGCTTTGCATACTCCCATGAGGGAGCTATTGTGCCCGCCTGGCTGGAGTTGTGACTTGCTGAGGCTCATAGGTAATCAGTATGGGGATGGATACCAGAGTTTCCTCTCTATTTTTCTGGACCTGCAGAACCCCTTGGTATGAGCTTCTGGGCAGTGTGGCAGGTTTTATCTTACACATTTGTTGAAATGATCACTGAACAAAGCAGAACAGTTGTTTCCTACCAAGAGGCAGAGGATCTTAGTCCTTCAGGAGACAGGAGCTTTCCCTTCATTTTCATGATCCTGATTTTGAAGAAACCTCTTTCTCTTTTCTTTCCTAAGTCAGTTTGAAGATGTCCAGAGTCAAAGAGCTCACCCCTTTTGTTTCCACACAGTGTGGCCCATGTTGGGCAGGAGTTTTAGAACTGATCTCAAGGCTTCCTCCCTCTGCTTTTATTCACTGGTCCCACTTTTGTCCTTGGACATTTCCTGGGAGCCCAACACTGTTTGTTGTTTGTGTGGGGATGAGGTAGGAGGGTCTTTGAGGGGATGGACTGGAACTGAGATGAGTAGGTGGGGAGAGTGTCCAGGTGTCCATAATCTGGTCTATTGTCTTAATCTCTGGCTCTCTGAGTAGCTCATCCTTCCTAGGCCCCCGATGTCTTCACAGCCACTGGGAGGAATAGCTGACCGAGGGTAGCTCACTCAGGCTCCTGCTTGCCATGTTTAGGTGAGGATATCAGTGTTACATTTCCCAAAAGCCATGATTTGTTGTTAGTAGTAGGATAACAGGTTGAGTGACCACCCTCCTATTAGTGACCTCCAGTGAAGGTCCCTCCCCCTGGGCCCAGGACCTACATGACCAGCACTGATAAGTGCCCTCTGATTGCTCTACAGGAGCTGATTGACCTCAAGATGCTTCAGTGCAAGAGAGTTGTCAATGGTGAGTACAGTTCTGATCCCAGGATTGTGTGGGTACCTGGTCAGGCCCAAGCAGTCCAACTACTCCTGCCCTTGCGTGGAGTGACAGTGTCCTGCCAGTGTGCTCCTTGCCTGGCTGTGTCATTTTGTGGATAGTGTCCTCCTTTGACAGCAGTCACTACTCTCCAGAGACCCTGACAACGAGCCAAATATAAAATAGGCGGAGAATACCTTCCACCCACAGGCTTGCTGGCATAGACAGTGACAGGTTTCATAGTAGAGGAGGGACCCTAAAAGCCTTGGGGTTGGCCAGCTTAAGCATTGTTCCTGACTCTGCTACTCCCTAGCTGTGTGACTTTGGGCAGGTCACAATGACTTCTCTGCCTCCATTTCTTCAGCTGTTAAGATGAAAATCAAAACCCCTGCTTTACTTAAATCATATGGTTGGAGTGAAAATCAAATAAGATAAGGTACGTGTAAGTACTTTGCAGATAGAAGTGGTTGTGCTAAATTGTGGTTTTGCTTATGTTTTATTGATGAGGCTGATTCTGTTTTGATTAGAGTTGTGGTATTGTTTGAGGTTTTCGAAATGTATACCCATTTTTGAAACCTTAATATCAGAAGTTGTGACTCATTTTGTCTTTGTTTTAGATATATATTTTTTTGTTACGAAAATTTCATTTTTACAGAACCATATAGCCTATAAAATGAAAATGCCCATAATTTCATATTTGAAGAGGTAATCATGAGGAGGAATAATATATATTTTTTTACACGTTTAGTAAAGTGTGTATGTAAAAATAGAGAATGTTTCTGTATATGCTTTCCCTTGGGATCATGCTCTGCAAGTTTTGTCCCTTACTTTTTTACTAGAACCTTTCCCCATGTCAGTACCTGTAGATAATTATGTCAGAATTGATTTCATCAGTGTTTTAATGGGAGTTTCCAGTATTTTGCTGTTAAAAATAAAGCTGTATAAACACAGTAAGTTTTTGCGGTTCTTCTCTCAGACTTCCTCTTGCTAGTTAAAAGCCTGCGCTGTTGGAATTTACTTCAATTGCCTCTCCCAACATGTCACCACCTTTACCCTACATTTTTAACCTAATCTGTTTAGTGCTGAGTTGATAATAACTGCTTCCATTTATGGAAATGCCTTACGTGTATTAAAGATCTCATTCATTTCTCAAAATAAATGCACAAGGTAGGCATAATCTCCCATCTGCCACATTGGATCTCTTTGATGTGCCCGTCATCTTTGAGAGCTAATAATGGTAGTACCTACTATAAGCTATATTTTGAACAGTATATGAAATTCTTATTATTTACAACAATTATGTTCTATTAGGTTGCATCGAACAACAAATTAGCAAATACTGAACCATTGCTTTTAGGGGAAATACAGGATTAAGTTTGTGCAAGCATCTGGTCACAGCATTTTCACTAACAGATCAGTACATAACCTTGTTTTATATGTGTTTCTATTTTAACATTGAACTCACAGACTTCAGTTCTCTAATTTCATGTTTGAACAGAGGTTGTTTAACATGTATTTTCTCTGTAAGGCATCTCTGAGCCTTCTTGTGCTTTGGAGCACGAGATAACACTTTAGCACTGTGCTTGGGGCCATTTTCAACAGTGGAATTAACAAAAGGCCCACAAATGCAGAAATATGTGATGTTAAATATACCGCCATAAGGACACTTATTTACAGTATAAGACCTTAGCTGGAAATGCACACATCAGGGGACTGACTTTTTTTTTTTTTTTTACATTTTTTTTTAAAGTTTCTATTTATTTATGATAGTCACACAGTGAGAGAGAAAGAGAGAGGCAGAGACATAGGCAGAGGGAGAAGGAGACTCCATGCACTGGGAGCCTGACGTGGGATTCAATCCCGGGTCTCCAGGATCACGCCCTGGGCCAAAGGCAGGCGCTAAACCGCTGCGCCACCCAGAGATCCCCAGGGGACTGACTTTTTTTACAGTTCTACATCAGTCTGTGAATGACCATGAAAATGCCATGAGTATTGATTTTGGGGTTACAGATACATTTTAGCAATCAGGCAAATTTGGAAGTATGTAAGTACACGTAATGAGGGTTGACTGTAATTGAGTGAATCTCCACTCACAGTACATGGTAAATAATTAAGAAACAGCAACTTTACTGAACTTCAGAGTGACATCTGGGAAAATTTGGGCCAAGGCTAAAACATAGACAAGGTTCCATGTATGCACATTTTTTTTTCAGTCTTTTAAAAATTACAAAATGTAAATACTATACCAAGGAAGTGCATAAAACACAAGCATGCAGTATAACAAATAACTGTAAAGCAGCCAGCTGTAACTAACCATCCCCTAGATCGAGGAATAGACCATCATTAGCACCTCAGAAGTTTCCAGGTGCTCGCTGATTTCTTTAAAGAATTATGTATTTCCAGCATCCATTTCTCCCCTTCAGAGTGATTTTTTTTTTTTGCTGTGTTTTCTCCCAGGGATTAGGCTAGGTTGAACTTGCTTCTTCATTGGGTGGCCCTGTGTGTTTGTATTTTCTTGCAGAGGTGCTCAGCACAGTGGACTTTGTCGCCCCTGATGACCGAGTCGTCTTCCGCACCTGCGAAAGAGAGCAGAGCAAGGTTGTTTTCCAGATGGTATGAGATTCCAGGGGCTGAGCACCCTCCCAAGGGTTATGCATCCTTAAATGCCTGGGCTCTGTTGCATAGTAGTGGTTTCCTTAGACTGCTTTAATGTTTTTCAAAGATTTGTTCATGAGTGTTTATGTTGTCAGAGAGAGTTTAAGGAAGTCAAGTTAGAGCACTCTGTTACATGCCTCCAGTGTCAAATATAATTTCCTTAGTTGTTGGAATTGTTTGTTTGGTATGACTTATATATTTTTACCTGCTAGGATTGGTTATTCAGTTCATGTTCTTTGTTTTTGTATAGTCTGTATATATTTCCCATAGAAAGAAAATTAGGTTTCCTCAAGACTAGTTGATTTATGTTTGGCTTGAATGACTCCATAGCACTCTTCTCTCACTTTTTCAGAAATAAGTTCTGTATGACGTTTAAGTTTTTATTTTTATCTTATTTTATTTTATTTATTTTAAAGATTTTATTTATTTATTCATGAGAGACACACACAGAGAGAGAGAGAGAGAGAGACAGAGAGAGAGAGAGAGAGGCAGAGATACAGGCAGTGGGTGAAGCAGGCTCCATGCAGGGAGCCCGACGTGAGACTCGATCCCGGGACTCCAGGATCACACCCTGGGCTGAAGGCAGGCGCTAAACTGCTGAGCCACCCAGGCTGCCCCAGATGTTTAAGTTTTTAAACTTAACAATGGGTAGACATATGTTAAAGCAAATATAGCAAAATATTAATTGTAGAATATAAGTGATGAGTATATGAATATATGTTCACTATATAATTTTGTCAACTTTTTTTTGTGTTAGAAAATAATCACAGGATTGAGGATGTTTTCTAGGCCTTCCAGGTCCAATTTTTACCTCTGACAGTGAGCTAGTTCAATGGCCTGGCTGTTTAAGAGGATGACAGGCAGACTCTACTTGCTGAAGTGTGCGTGCACATGGAGTGCATAGATGTGTTTGTCTATGCATCTGTACATGTATCTGTGTCAGGGATGGTGATTGATGCAGTCTCTTTTGTTCCCAGGGGACCTCAGATGCAGATCGAGCCCTTGCTGTGGCCAAACTTGTGTAAGTTCTGTCTTTGGGACTGCCTTTTCCTCTCCTATGGGCTGTGAAGCTTTACTGTTTTGGTGACCTTGGAGGTGACCATCCTTCTGTCTCTTAGCTCTTTACCTTCTCTTTCCAAATTAAGAGTATCTGTTGTTTTTTGTTTTTCTCTGTTTTTGGCATCTGAGGGCTGGCCTGGGACTCATGTGTACCAACAGTACCCAGATTCCAGATAACCTCTGTTCAGGCAGCTATTTTTTAGTATTTATTCATGAAGTTCCCTTTCCAGGGTTTCTTATGACTATGAGCCCTAACATTTTGAGGCTCATGAAGTGTAGATAAGGTTTACTGCTGCCTAGATTAATGAAGGCAGGAGAGTACGTGGTTAGGAGATGGGCTTTAGAGTTAGGCAGACCTGGGTTGGAATTCTGAGTTGCTGCTTGCTGAGATTCCAGGGGCTGAGCACCCTCCCAAGGGTTATTTGATCTTAGATAAGTTGCCTAATCATACTTTAACCAAGGGAACTTAGTTTCCTTATCTATGAAATGAGATCAATAGTACTACCTACCTCTGTCTTTATAGGTGACAGTAGATGAAATAATGCACATAAATGTCTTCACAGTAATGTGGCACATACTGAGTAATTAGTGTTAGTTATTATTATTAAGTGAAATGATGGTGAGAAGGAACTTAGGCATTAGCTACAGATTGTTAACTGTCTACATACCAGAAGATGAGCTAAGGGTCCTTGCCACAAAATTGTTGGAGTAAGCCAACCGTATAGCCCAGCAAACAAAGGCAGTCCTGTAATTTCTAGAACCAGTGTTCTGGAAGGGGCTCTATGTGTTGACAAATAGCTTGTACTACCCCAGTCAGAACTGGAACTCTGGGATCAAATTCAGTGTGGCCGTCACTTGGTATTTGGATTATCTGATATAATTCCCAAGTAGCAAAGTCCTCTACAACTAGCCCATTGTAGATGTTTGAGCACAATGTGCTCTTCCTCTTGAACTCTGCTCAAGG
The DNA here is from genome assembly GCF_018345385.1 of Vulpes lagopus. Taxonomy (NCBI): domain Eukaryota; kingdom Metazoa; phylum Chordata; class Mammalia; order Carnivora; family Canidae; genus Vulpes; species Vulpes lagopus. The sequence goes on along the minus strand of NC_054833.1, from coordinate 108,302,538 downwards.
AAGGCAGTTCTACCTTTCAGAGACCAGTTTTTTTTTTTTTTTTAATAATTTATTTATTCGTGAGAGACACAGAGAGAAAGAGGCAGAGACACAGGCAGAGGGAGAAGCAGGCTCCCTGTGGGGAGCCCGAGGTGGGACTCGATCCCGGGTTCCCAGGATCACACCCTGGGCTGAAGGCAGGTGCTAAACCATTGAGCCACCCAGGCTGCCCTCAGAGACCAGCTTTTCACCTTCTGTCTCTGCGGATTGGTATATTAAATACGGCCAGGAACATGGGAAGAGGTTTATGAGCACAGATCCATGCCTTTGACTCTAAATTCTCTCCTCAAGTTGGATATTTATTATCTTTTCTACTTCATGTTTTTCCAGGGAAAATGATGTGGCTGGTATTGATGTAAACATGGGCTGTCCAAAAGAGTATTCCACCAAGGTAAACTGATTTCTTTATATGCCTTACAAATGTAGAGTACAGAGTAGTGGTGACTAACAAGACATTACCTGACTCTGGAGTAGATCCTATACTAGATGGGGAAAATGCTCAAAAGGATATTATTAGGTCAACTGGCGAAATTGGAATATGGAGCATAGCAGATTAGCTACAAATATTGTATCAGGGCAGCCCCAGTGGCTCAGCGGTTTAGTGCTGCCTTTAGCCCAGGGTGTGATCCTGGAAACCCGGGATTGAGTCCCACATCGGGCTCCCAGCAGGGAGCCTGCTTCTCCCACTGCCTGTGTCTCTGCCTCTCTCTCTCTCTCTCTCTGTGTCTCTCATGAATAAATAAGTAAAATCTTTAAAAAATATATTGTATCAATATGTTTATGAAATTGATAACTCTTCTCTGGTTTTGTAAAAATATATTTTTTTTAATTTATTTTTTTAAATTTTAAATTGTATTGAGAGAGAGAGAGAGAGAGGGAGGGGCAGAGGGAGAGGGAGAGAGCGAATCCTAAGCAGTCTCCATGCCCAGCCCGGAGCCCAAAGTGAGGCTCAATGTCATCACTCTGAGATCATGACATGAGCTACAATCAAGAGTCGGATGCTTAACTGACTGAGACACCCAGGCACCTCGCCCCTAAAGATTTTATTTTTAAGTAATCTCTACATACCCAGTATGGGTTTCAAACTCACAATTCTGGGATTGGAGTTGCATGCTCTATAGACTCAGCCAGGGAGAAGCCCCAAGAGTATCTCTATTAGAAAATACACACAAATATTTACATGTAAATATTTACATGTAAAATATGATACAATGATCAGTAACTTACCTGCAAGTGGTTCAGGACAAACTTTATTTACCTGAACATGCACACATAAACACACATAAAGCACTCATGCCTGAGTAATTAGTGATGTAAATGTTAAAAGGAAAAAAAAAATGTTAAAAGGAAAAAATGTGAACAGGGCTTTGGTTTTTCATGAAAAAAAAAAACCAAGATGTACATTAAAAAAAGAAAAAAAGGATGCAGTATATGTGTGCCCGTTGTCATATCAGAAAATCAGACCACAGTGTTAGGGCAGTTCAGAAAATGGAGTGGAAAGGCAGCCCTTAATATCTTAATAGGGAAATGTGGTCCTCGATGAGGAGATTTGGGACCCTGAAGGCAGAGGAAGTGGTACAAGCAGGGGCCTGGAGGCCAATATGAGATAGAGGCAGAGAGCCTTGGTTTGACCAGAGCTGGAGAGTAGAAGACAAAGAGGAAATAGGAGCACAGGATTGAAAATCTTGGTTAGGACCAAGTTAGCTGAACGTGGACTTTTGATATTTCTGGCCTTTTGGCACAGAGAAGGCATGTGATCCGAAACTTCATTCCCCAGGGGAAACCAGTGTTACTATTTTCTTGAGTGTCTTTCCAAATATATTCTGTGATAGAAATACTTAGAAATACTAATTTGAAAGCCATGTCTGGTACATTTGAGTGGAAATTGGGCTAGAGGTAAGGACACAGGTTTAGGAGATGATGAGTGTCCTGGGTGCAATGGAGAGATCAGGGATAGAGAGAGGAGAAGTGAAACACAGAATTTGATAGGACTTGGCAATTGATTGGACTGGGCGTGGGAAGGTGAGGTAAGTATTTGGGGTAGAGGGAGGAAAGACCAGTAGCCAGGAGGACAGTTTGTCTTCAATGTGATTGGGACTGCTGGAGGGAAAGCATGTTTGGGACAGATAACAAGGACAGCTTGGGGTTGGCTGCATGTGAGGCCCCAGAGGGAGTTCTGTGGGGCTGCCGCTGGGAAGCTTATCACAGGGTGTGCAGTCATGATCTGCATTGTAGACATAGCAGATGTCCCCCTGGTTCCCCTGCCCAGAGTCAGCCACTCTGTTCCCAGGAGTTTAGTGGCTTGAGAACTTTGGCTTTAGGCCAGGAGGTAAAAGATTACTTGAGGGAAAGGCTCTTTTGGATGCTTGAAAACCATAGGGCCTACTTCAAGGAATTATGGAAGTTTAAAATGGTCTATGAGAAGTTGAAAACTTGGGACCTTGTTTTGCTGTCTTCTAATTACTCCTTTATGCTCTGAGATAATATAAAGCATAGAGCCTAAATTATTGGCATTATCTCCCTGATACATTGTAGAATGAAAAAGCAAGGAGCCAAATTAGATAAGATGTACCACCATCTATATATGAGGGATAGGGAATGAATTATTTATATATATTTACATTTCTCTTCATAGAATATTTTTGGAAAGACTCACAAGAAACTAGTGTTTTCCCTAGGGAAGGTAACCAAGTTTTTATTTGGTTTGGCATGAGTAATAAATTCCTATTGTAGGGGTGCTCCTCAAAATAACTAACAACTGGCACAGCACTGGTCCTGGCCAGTCAGAACAGATACGTACCAGTATGCTATACCAGTATATACTACCTGAATAGCGATGGTTAAAAAATTGAAGCCTTATAAAAAGCATAAATTGAAAAGCTTTCCATTTCTCAGGGAAGGAGAGTTCTTATTTTTACCCTTTTGAACCTTTAAAATTTTTAATGTGTTATGTATTCAAAAAAGCAAATAAATAAGTTAAATAGAAAGGAAGGAAGGAAGGAAATACTCATTGACAAAGCTATTGTTGTGGGAGGGCTGGATTTTAGATCATGTGATTCCACAAGGCAGGGCTGGATTGTGTGTCGGGTGGATAGACGGAGCCAGGATAAGTGGCTGGGACTCTCTTAAGGCTTCTAAGGTTTGTATCTGTAGCCAAGGTAGGCCAGGGCTGGTAGCTCCTCTGCCCTTTCCATTTTCCTCTGAAATGCAGACTCAGGCTAGCCGAGTCTGCGGGTGGTTCAGGTTCTCTGATTCTAATCTATCATCCTTAAATATGAATCCTTAAACTGTAATAAGCAAACTTCAAACTTCTGAGCATATCCTATGAGCATTCATTAGATCGCAGTCTATATACTGACGAGATTTATTTATTAGATTTGTTTTTTTTTTCCCCTTCACCTCATTTTTAACAAGTTCAGCTTTGTTAACATCCTCCCCTTTGCTGATTATTAAAGTAATTCATACCATTGTCCAGAACTTAGGTGATAAAGAAAAGTAAAAAAAAAAAGACCAATCATCAATAACCCCGCCATCAAGAGACAACTACTATTGTTAATGTCAAGATTTAAGTGGCTCTGCAGGTTGTTGGTTTTCATCAGCTGGGGCTTTTGCTAGGGTTTGATGTTGGTCTGGAGCATTGTTGCTAGCAAGGAAGAAGAGCCTGGACAAGGTTTGCAGGTTATGTTCCTCTAAGTGGCTTTGCTGGCAGTGATGGTACTAAAACAAGTGTTGGTAGCGTAGGACGAAGGTGCATTGGATCTCATTCCAAAGGGAGAATGATTCATTGCTTTCTTAAGGGGTTGCCATATTGTGGGGTTTAGTTTATTAAGACTCTGAGACCTTGGGTAAGGAATGGGCATTCCTGAAAAACAACTTTTGTGGGACCCACTTGCTGATAGATCTGTGGGTTTTGCTAAGAGGATCAGAGTGATGAGTTTTAGAATTTATCAAACTCTGATCCCTGACATTGTGGTCATGGATGCTGCTACTTTCCTGCTTGACCAAAAGTGCCAATTGTGAGGGTACCTTGGTCTCTTGCCTGTGAGTGCTGGGGCGATGCCAGGTTGCCACACCGTGGGGATAGACCACTCTCCTCCAGCCATAAGAAGATCCTCTGTGTGCTTTTTCCTTAGGGAGGAATGGGAGCTGCTCTGCTATCAGACCCTGACAAGATTGAGAAGGTAAGTCCTGCAGGAGTGAAAGCAGAGGTCTTAAACATGCCTGTGAATAGAGATGTCTTTAACAACCCTCCCCCAACCAATGCCCCCTTCCCCCAAGATTAGTGAATCAGTTACTCAGTTACTCTACCTGGAGTCTGGAATTTTTTTTTTTTTTTTTAAGATTTATTTATTTGAGAGAGAGAATGAGTGAGAGTGCATGATTGGGAAGGGCAGAGGGAGAGAGAGAGAATCTGAAGCAGATTCTGCTGAGTGCAGAGGGATAGTGGCTTGATTCCACAACCCCGAGGTCACAACGTGAACTGAAACCAGGAGTCAGTCACTTAACCAACTGTGCCACCCAGGCACCCTCCCCCTCCCATCTTTTTATTTATTTTATTTTAGTTTATTTTTTAAAGATTTAATTTATTTATTCATGAGAGACACAGAGAGAGAGAGGCAGAGACACAGGCAGAGGGAGAAGCAGGCTCCATGCGGGGAGCCCGATGCGGGACTCGATCCCAGGACCCCGGGATCACGACCTGAGCCAAAGACAGACGCCCAACCCCTGAGCCATCCAAGTGCTCCCCCTTCCCACCTTTTTAAGGTAAGCTCTGTGCCAACATGAGGCTTGAACTCTTACCCCGAAATCCAAAGTCATTCGCTCTACGACTGAGTCAGCCAGGTGCCCCCTGGAGTCTGGAAAAGTTTTGAAAGGCTACCCAGTGATTGTGACATACAGCCAGATTTCGGAACATCTGAGAGAGCATACAAGAGCCTTGGAGTTCCTCAAAAGTCCAAGGCTTAGGGACAGGTCACCTGAGAGCCAGGTAGCTTGAGGAGTCATTTAGAGCCTCCTGTGTATGGCCTGTTCTCTCTTCTGAGGAGATCATGAGAGCATAGGCCAGGCTACCCGTGGATTGTGGACAGACTCAATGGCAGTGGGGGTGGGATGGCCTCTCCCAGGGGGCTTGCTGAGAGCAGCTGTGGGTCCCCTCCCTACTGGTAGAGTCTGTCATCAGCCTTTGAGAGTCAGGCCAGTGTCATCTGAGGTGAGCTGACGTTGGTCCCCTCTGGTCCCCTTCCCTTGGTGATTCCAAAGGCCAGGTTTATGAGGCACTGTCGACAGGTTGGCATTGCTGCCCAGTGTTGTGAGCTGCCAAGGCCTGTAAGGGTGACATTTCTGCAGCACCATTTATACCTTTTACTTTTTTCTCAGTCCACCAGCTCTCTCCTTGTTGCTCTTCTTAGTTCCTTTATTTTCATTCTCCCTTCCCGCTTCCCTGTCTGGGCTTTAAGCCTCCAAGTGCCTCGCATAGGCTAGAGCAACTTGGAATAAGGCACTACCAAGAAAAGCTGCCATTTCTTGTGCTGGCTGCTGTATTGCAGGTCAGCCATGTATATTCCTCAGCCCCACTGTCTTTGGGATATTGGAAGACCAGTGTGTTGATGGGCTTGGTGCTTTTTCATTTTTCCCATGTGTAGATAGGATATATATATATATAGACACACACACACACACACACATAGGCACATTATGTATGTTATATGTAACTATATAATATATGTGTAATCACATATTATATGATGATTACATATATAATGTGCTTATGTATGCATGTATATATATTCAGTTTGTTCCTCAAGCCTCTTGAAGTAGACAGGGGAGGCATTTGTTATGTCAATATGATTAAGAATAGTAAAACTGAAGCACAGAGAGATAAAAATAATTGGCTCAAGATTATGTAGCAAATAGCTGGCAGAGCCAAGGCTAGAGCCATGATCTTGGGACCCCTAGCCCAGTATCAGTTGCCCCCTCTTGATGGTACCTCAGTTTAACGGTGCCTGGGTATAGTTTATAAGTGTCTAGCTACGGGTCAGTAGACATCTGGATTTAGGAACCTCCAGTCAGACATCTCTGCAGAATGGAGTGGATTTGGACAACTGTGGATGTTCAGCTCATCACCACACTTAGGGGAGAGGCCCCAGTGTTAGGTGGTTTTGCTTTACATCATGTGCCCACAGACATTACCCTATCCTCCAGCCTCCTGGCTGCTCCCTCCCATACTGTTGGCTCTGTCTTCTCCACTGCACCTCTTTGGAAAAGGCACATTTCATACATGAGGCAGCAGAGTTACACTGCTCAGTTTATTCCATTCCTTTTCTGTTTGGTGGAGTGGTTCGATGGGCTAGGTTGGCTAGTGGTTGTGGTTTGCCTCATGGAGGGGAGGTTGTAGGCTTCCACAACAAAGCCAGATGGGGCCTAAGAGTAGTGGGCTGGATTAGATACAGGTTCAAATTCAGCTGGCAGACTGGGGGACCTGGGTGAGAGCTTTGTGAGTTCTTCCAGGCTGGTGTTTTAGGTCCATGGTTCTGTCTCTGGGAGCATTTCAGGATGACCTGCAGCATTTTTTCAAAACAAAGATACTTGTTTGGGTGATGAAGAATTTTGGAAATAGGAGGTGGTGATGGTTATATAACATTGCAAATATAATTAATGCCACTGAATTATACACTTAAAAATGGCTAAAATGGGAAATTTTATGCTATATATATTTGACAATGATGATGATGATGATGATGATGATGATAATAATAATAAAGGATTCTATAGGATTTTATCTGTTGAGAATTCTGTATACTCTTGGGCTGGGAGGGAGTATGAATTAGTCTTTTAAAAAGACTTCCTAGAAAAAATAAAAAAAAAATAAACTTCCTAGGTAACTCTGATGTATCCTCCCTAGACTAAGAAGCTCAGTTTTAGACTCTAGGTTAGTAATATCCTCTCTTTCACCCAATATTCTCTCTGCCCAAGATTTCCTGTCCCCCCTCCCTCGGGTGCTCAGGGCATTCCCCTCTGCTCTGTACACTTGGGCTATGACTAACAATTGGTGGGGCTCAGTTCTCAGTGATTCCTAAACCTATGTTCTCCCATCCACCTTTCTACCCATTCCACAACAACCAGGGGAGCTATGAGTCTGCTTTTCCCGAGTCAGCTAGTAGATCTGGTGAGATGAGCCTTCCTGTGGGTAGATGTGCCATGTTACCTGTGTTAGGAGCTTATCTCAGGTCCTTCTCCCCCACAGACTTGCACACCACAGAGATGGGTGGCGTGACTTGGGTCTGGTAGAGTTGAGTCCGGCAGGGTTTCATGCTAGAGCCTAGCCAGAAACAGTCTCTATTCACTTGGTCCCCTCAATGTGACCCTTGCAGGTGGCTGGGGATTTTGATTACTAATTTCCTTCCTGATTCTGAAAATGCACATGAAATGAACAGAAATACCAAAGAAAGTGCTTAGAGCTACTTGGATGAAATTCGGCAAAGGAAGTTCTGCAAAACAGAGAACTGGATCAAACTAGCTGATGTTGCTTTAGTCACGAAACTTCAGGGGATTCTAAGTCAGCACTAGCAGAGGAACCTTCCAGAGATGGTACTGCCAGCCTGAGGGATAAGACTAGAAGGAGAATTTTTATTGTGTATCTCAGTGGATCTGGCAGTCTACCCTCCTTAAACGGTAGTTTGCCCCCTTAAAGCCTGCCAGAGTGACCCTAGGACCACAGGCCCAGTCTGCCTCCCAGGGCAGCATCCAGGGACTTTTCTTTTTTGCCAGTTCCTGGCATTTGTGCTTAGGCTAGTAGGCCCTCTCTTGCCCATGATCTGTCTACCTGCCTTGTCAGCCCAGCCTCTTGGTCTGATGTCTTCAAGAGAGGTTTGCCTCAGCTGAGGCCTGAGAGAAAGGCCTCCTAGAGTGGTTCTTGCAGTCTGGCTCTCTGCTGCCCCCACTTGTCTAGAACCAAGACTGACAGCAGCTGCATGAGTGTCCCCTGTGCCCTGATGGCAATCCAGTTCTTGGAAGAGGGCTCTTGGATCACCTTCCCTCCAGCTTGCCTAACTTGAATTTGTTTTTAGTTTTTTAAAAATTATTATTTTAAAGTAATCTCTACACCCAATGTGGGGCTCGAACTTACAGCCTTGAGATCAAGAGTTGGAGGCTCTACAACTGAGCAGCCAGGCACTTCTAGCCTGAAATTTTTAATGAGGGAAGAATATAGTAATGTGACAGATGTTCATTGTCATCTTGATCATGTCTCTTGATCTCTGATTCATATGAGATCTGGCATTGCTTACTTCTCTTGACTCTTTCCTATGTGACTTCTTGGTCTTTCTTTGAAAAGTCCTTTGCAGTTACTGTGCAAATTAGTGCTTTTCAATGTGTTGAATATGTTATATTTTCCTTTGCCAATTTTGCTTCTGTGTATCCAACTCACCTAAAGAGAGTCGCATGAGGACAGGGCCTAGGCAGGACCTGTACAACCTTCCTGGTTCTCTTACTTGGAAGATCTTGGAACAGCACTCAGAGAACATTGCCTTCAATCAGGAAAGAAGCTGTTGGCCATGTCTTCTCAACCAGGATGAGGCCTCAGAATTATGTTGACGAAGGAGTGTGTTTTTTAAAATTTGAAAAGATTTTCTAGTTTTATTGAGAAATTGACAGAGAGAGGTGCCTGATTGGAAGGGCAGAGGGAGAGCGAGAGAATCTTCAAGCAGATTCTGCTGAGTGCAGAGTGGATAGTGGCTTGATTCCACTACCCCGAGGTCACCAACGTGACCTGAAACCAGGAGTCAGTCAATAACCAACTGTGCCCAACCCAGGCACCCTACCCCTCCATCTTTTTATATATTTTATTTTAGTTTATTTTTTTTAAAGATTTAATTTATTTATTCATGAGAGACACAGAGAGAGAGAGGCAGAGACACAGGCAGAGGGAGAAGCAGGCTCCATGCGGGGAGCCCGATGCGGGACTCGATCCCAGGACCCGGGATCACGACCTGAGCCAAAGACAGACGCCCAACCCCTGAGCCATCCAAGTGCTCCCCCCTTCCCACCTTTTTAAGGTAAGCTCTGTGCCAACATGAGGCTTTGAACTCTTACCCCGAAATCCAAAGTCATTCGCTCTACGACTGAGTCAGCCAGGTGCCCCCTGGAGTCTGGAAAAGTTTTGAAAGGCTACCCAGTGATTGTGACATACAGCCAGATTTCGGAACATCTGAGAGAGCATACAAGAGCCTTGGAGTTCCTCAAAAGTCCAAGGCTTAGGGACAGGTCACCTGAGAGCCAGGTAGCTTGAGGAGTCATTTAGAGCCTCCTGTGTATGGCCTGTTCTCTCTTCTGAGGAGATCATGAGAGCATAGGCCAGGCTACCCGTGGATTGTGGACAGACTCAATGGCAGTGGGGGTGGGATGGCCTCTCCCAGGGGGCTTGCTGAGAGCAGCTGTGGGTCCCCTCCCTACTGGTAGAGTCTGTCATCAGCCTTTGAGAGTCAGGCCAGTGTCATCTGAGGTGAGCTGACGTTGGTCCCCTCTGGTCCCCTTCCCTTGGTGATTCCAAAGGCCAGGTTTATGAGGCACTGTCGACAGGTTGGCATTGCTGCCCAGTGTTGTGAGCTGCCAAGGCCTGTAAGGGTGACATTTCTGCAGCACCATTTATACCTTTTACTTTTTTCTCAGTCCACCAGCTCTCTCCTTGTTGCTCTTCTTAGTTCCTTTATTTTCATTCTCCCTTCCCGCTTCCCTGTCTGGGCTTTAAGCCTCCAAGTGCCTCGCATAGGCTAGAGCAACTTGGAATAAGGCACTACCAAGAAAAGCTGCCATTTCTTGTGCTGGCTGCTGTATTGCAGGTCAGCCATGTATATTCCTCAGCCCCACTGTCTTTGGGATATTGGAAGACCAGTGTGTTGATGGGCTTGGTGCTTTTTCATTTTTCCCATGTGTAGATAGGATATATATATATATAGACACACACACACACACACACATAGGCACATTATGTATGTTATATGTAACTATATAATATATGTGTAATCACATATTATATGATGATTACATATATAATGTGCTTATGTATGCATGTATATATATTCAGTTTGTTCCTCAAGCCTCTTGAAGTAGACAGGGGAGGCATTTGTTATGTCAATATGATTAAGAATAGTAAAACTGAAGCACAGAGAGATAAAAATAATTGGCTCAAGATTATGTAGCAAATAGCTGGCAGAGCCAAGGCTAGAGCCATGATCTTGGGACCCCTAGCCCAGTATCAGTTGCCCCCTCTTGATGGTACCTCAGTTTAACGGTGCCTGGGTATAGTTTATAAGTGTCTAGCTACGGGTCAGTAGACATCTGGATTTAGGAACCTCCAGTCAGACATCTCTGCAGAATGGAGTGGATTTGGACAACTGTGGATGTTCAGCTCATCACCACACTTAGGGGAGAGGCCCCAGTGTTAGGTGGTTTTGCTTTACATCATGTGCCCACAGACATTACCCTATCCTCCAGCCTCCTGGCTGCTCCCTCCCATACTGTTGGCTCTGTCTTCTCCACTGCACCTCTTTGGAAAAGGCACATTTCATACATGAGGCAGCAGAGTTACACTGCTCAGTTTATTCCATTCCTTTTCTGTTTGGTGGAGTGGTTCGATGGGCTAGGTTGGCTAGTGGTTGTGGTTTGCCTCATGGAGGGGAGGTTGTAGGCTTCCACAACAAAGCCAGATGGGGCCTAAGAGTAGTGGGCTGGATTAGATACAGGTTCAAATTCAGCTGGCAGACTGGGGGACCTGGGTGAGAGCTTTGTGAGTTCTTCCAGGCTGGTGTTTTAGGTCCATGGTTCTGTCTCTGGGAGCATTTCAGGATGACCTGCAGCATTTTTTCAAAACAAAGATACTTGTTTGGGTGATGAAGAATTTTGGAAATAGGAGGTGGTGATGGTTATATAACATTGCAAATATAATTAATGCCACTGAATTATACACTTAAAAATGGCTAAAATGGGAAATTTTATGCTATATATATTTGACAATGATGATGATGATGATGATGATGATGATAATAATAATAAAGGATTCTATAGGATTTTATCTGTTGAGAATTCTGTATACTCTTGGGCTGGGAGGGAGTATGAATTAGTCTTTTAAAAAGACTTCCTAGAAAAAATAAAAAAAAAATAAACTTCCTAGGTAACTCTGATGTATCCTCCCTAGACTAAGAAGCTCAGTTTTAGACTCTAGGTTAGTAATATCCTCTCTTTCACCCAATATTCTCTCTGCCCAAGATTTCCTGTCCCCCCTCCCTCGGGTGCTCAGGGCATTCCCCTCTGCTCTGTACACTTGGGCTATGACTAACAATTGGTGGGGCTCAGTTCTCAGTGATTCCTAAACCTATGTTCTCCCATCCACCTTTCTACCCATTCCACAACAACCAGGGGAGCTATGAGTCTGCTTTTCCCGAGTCAGCTAGTAGATCTGGTGAGATGAGCCTTCCTGTGGGTAGATGTGCCATGTTACCTGTGTTAGGAGCTTATCTCAGGTCCTTCTCCCCCACAGACTTGCACACCACAGAGATGGGTGGCGTGACTTGGGTCTGGTAGAGTTGAGTCCGGCAGGGTTTCATGCTAGAGCCTAGCCAGAAACAGTCTCTATTCACTTGGTCCCCTCAATGTGACCCTTGCAGGTGGCTGGGGATTTTGATTACTAATTTCCTTCCTGATTCTGAAAATGCACATGAAATGAACAGAAATACCAAAGAAAGTGCTTAGAGCTACTTGGATGAAATTCGGCAAAGGAAGTTCTGCAAAACAGAGAACTGGATCAAACTAGCTGATGTTGCTTTAGTCACGAAACTTCAGGGGATTCTAAGTCAGCACTAGCAGAGGAACCTTCCAGAGATGGTACTGCCAGCCTGAGGGATAAGACTAGAAGGAGAATTTTTATTGTGTATCTCAGTGGATCTGGCAGTCTACCCTCCTTAAACGGTAGTTTGCCCCCTTAAAGCCTGCCAGAGTGACCCTAGGACCACAGGCCCAGTCTGCCTCCCAGGGCAGCATCCAGGGACTTTTCTTTTTTGCCAGTTCCTGGCATTTGTGCTTAGGCTAGTAGGCCCTCTCTTGCCCATGATCTGTCTACCTGCCTTGTCAGCCCAGCCTCTTGGTCTGATGTCTTCAAGAGAGGTTTGCCTCAGCTGAGGCCTGAGAGAAAGGCCTCCTAGAGTGGTTCTTGCAGTCTGGCTCTCTGCTGCCCCCACTTGTCTAGAACCAAGACTGACAGCAGCTGCATGAGTGTCCCCTGTGCCCTGATGGCAATCCAGTTCTTGGAAGAGGGCTCTTGGGATCACCTTCCCTCCAGCTTGCCTAACTTGAATTTGTTTTTAGTTTTTTAAAAATTATTATTTTAAAGTAATCTCTACACCCAATGTGGGGCTCGAACTTACAGCCTTGAGATCAAGAGTTGGAGGCTCTACAACTGAGCAGCCAGGCACTTCTAGCCTGAAATTTTTAATGAGGGAAGAATATAGTAATGTGACAGATGTTCATTGTCATCTTGATCATGTCTCTTGATCTCTGATTCATATGAGATCTGGCATTGCTTACTTCTCTTGACTCTTTCCTATGTGACTTCTTGGTCTTTCTTTGAAAAGTCCTTTGCAGTTACTGTGCAAATTAGTGCTTTTCAATGTGTTGAATATGTTATATTTTCCTTTGCCAATTTTGCTTCTGTGTATCCAACTCACCTAAAGAGAGTCGCATGAGGACAGGGCCTAGGCAGGACCTGTACAACCTTCCTGGTTCTCTTACTTGGAAGATCTTGGAACAGCACTCAGAGAACATTGCCTTCAATCAGGAAAGAAGCTGTTGGCCATGTCTTCTCAACCAGGATGAGGCCTCAGAATTATGTTGACGAAGGAGTGTGTTTTTTAAAATTTGAAAAGATTTTCTAGTTTTATTGAGAAATTGACATACATCACTGTCTAAGTTTAAGGCATACAGCATGATGGTTTGATTTACTTATATTGTTAAGTGGTTACCACAGTAAGCTGCACTGTATTCTGTATCCATCATCTCATATAGCTACAATAAAATGAAAATTAGAAAACTCTTCTCAAACTCACATTGTCAACTATACTATAAAGATAAAAACAAAACAAAACACACTTTGTCTTTGTGATGAGAACTCTTAAGATCCTCTCTCTTAAAACTTTCCTGGATATCATACAGCAGTGTTAGCTGCAGACGTTATGTTGTACATTATATGCCTAGTACTTAATTGGAAGTTTGTACCTTTTGACCATCTTTCTCTAATTCCCCCTCCCAATACCTCTGGTAACCATAAATTTGGTTTCTTTTTCTAGGAGCTTTGCTTTTTTATTAGCTTCCATGTATAAGTGAGATCATACCATATTTGTTTTCTCTGACTTATTTTATTTAGCAGAATGCCTTCAAGGTCCATCCGTGTTTTTTGCAGATGGTAGGATTTCCTTACTTTTTATGGCTGAATAATATAGAGCCTTTTTGAAAATACATATTCCTAAGCCCTGCCTCTAGAGACTCGGGGTAGAATCTAAGATTCTGTGTTTCTTAAGCTCTCCAGATGATTTTTTTTAAAGATTTTATTTATGAGAGACACAGAGAGAGGCAGAGGCATAGGCATGGGGAGAAGCAGGCATCCCGTTGGGAGCCTTATGTGGTACTCAATCCCAGGACCCCGGGATCGCGCCTTGAGCCAAAGGCAGATGCTCAACCACTGAGCCACCCAGGTGTCCCATCTCCAGATGATTCTGATGTTTGCCTGGCAAAAGGTTTACTGTGTTCTTCATAGACATGCATGCAGACCCATTCATTCATTCATTTATCAAATATATGTATACCACAGAATACCAGGCAAGGGGCTTCTGGTGCTGGGGTGCCAGTGTAGGAAAGGAAGGACACATACATGAACATGGACTTGTCCATGCCATGGTGATGCCAAGGTCTGTAGCACAGGTAATTAGTATGAGCAATGTGGTTATTTTTCCAGAAGAGTTTGTGTTTTCCTCTCTGCAGATCCTCAGCACTCTTGTTAAAGGGATACGCAGACCTGTGACCTGCAAGATTCGCATCCTGCCATCAGTAAGGATGATATGTTACATTTCAAGGTCCACTTTCTCTTGGGATGTTGATTTGGGGGTGGTGGATGATTCTCGAAGAGCTGAATTAGGTTTGGAGGAGAAAGCAGGGCTGAGCCCACTTTGGGAGCTGGCAGCTGTTTCCTGGGTAGCTTCAGTAACCACCCTGGGCTGTCCTCTTCCTCAGCTGGAAGATACCTTGAGCCTTGTGAAGCGGATAGAGAGGACTGGCATCGCTGCCGTCACAGTTCATGGGAGGTGAGTAGTTGCTTATCTAGTGACTGACTTGCAAAGAGGTCCTCAGGCATCACCAGACCCCAGGTGACAGCCAACTTTTCTACATATGCAGCCTGACTCTGCCTAGCTCTTTAACATCCTTTAAGTCCTGAGGGCAGTCACACCCTTTACAGGCTGGCATTCCTTGTTTCATTCAGTGAGCACCTAACTGGGTAGACACTGCCCTGAGTTTAAAGACACAGACAGAAGGAGACGAAGACTGAGTTTAAAGACGCAAGAGGAAAGAGAAACGCCCATACCCTCAGGATGTGTAAATGGTTGAGATTGAGTGATAGGTTCAGAATTGTATCTTGCAGCCAGGAAGTGGTGGAATTAGAACTCTGATTCTGAATCTCATTTTCTTTCCATTACGTTGAGCAATGGCTTCTCCCTTGAATGATCCCAGGCAGATGGCTGTTCTTTTAAAGGCACCATCTCTTTTGTCTGCCCTTCTTGGATTTCCAGCTGTCACAATGACTGCTTGAAACAGCCCTTGTATCTGTAGCTAATGTGCTCTCTTCTGGGAGCTGTGGTGTTGCTGATGGCTACTTTTGGTTTCCCAGTCAAACTTGCTTCCTGTGTCTAGATGTGCTTTTGTACATCCCAGGTCCACAACCTTTGGCTAGAATGATCTCTCTTCTCTGAGTGTTGTTCCTTTCGGGTTCAGGGGTCGTGTAGGAACAGTCCACATTTTGCTGGTTGTGTCTATTACAGCATTTCAGAGAAGTGAATCCATTAACTCCAACATGTAAGAGAAAGCAGAGCTGTGTGGGTCAAAGCCAGTAGGGGGCGGTGAAAGGCCACACACATGTACACACATGTTCCTCCAGGTCACAGCAGGCTGTAGGCTCCTGGTTTGGGCTCCCAGCTCTGCTGCTTGTTGGCTGTGTATCCTTGGACAAATCACTTACCTCTCTGAGCAGCACATTCCCCATTTGGAAATTAAGATAATTTCTGCTTTATAGAGTTGTCTTGAGGCTTTTATGAGGTTGTGAATATTTAACCTTGGCACAATGACTGGCATATGGTATTCTCTGAATAAACACAGCTATTCGTTTTTGCCAGTAGTTGGAAACACCAGGAAGACAGATTTGGGTGAGTTTGAAAAAGGGCCTTCTGGCCATCAAAGCTGTTGAGGATGGACTAGACTGGCTGCTGGGGGTGTGAAGAGGTGGAGGTGGAGGAGGCTTGAGGTAGTGTGGTTCCTGACCCTTTTGTTGAGGAGTGTACCAGAAGGGATGTGCCCAGGCAAGACCTGTGCAAGGGTTGTCTGGTTGACCATCTCTTTTGCTCGTTCCTGGGCACGACTTAGATCAGTATTCATTTTGTATCCCTAAGACTCACTCATACACAAGAACATCTTGCAATTGACCTTGGAAGGAGGGGCCCCAGGTTGTTGTCCTGCCTCCCCAGGGCACATTGTGACAGCCATGATCTGTGGCCCATCCTGGCTGCTGGGTCTGCCCTGTGCCAGGTGCCTCTCCCCAGGATCAGCTGTCCAACTTGGCCTCAGCATAGGCAGCTGTGTGGGAGTGGCCAGACTGAGGGCAGCAGCTGTTCCCAGTCTCATGGGGAGGGCAGGACTGGGACAGTAGGGGCAGCATTCTTATAGCACTGTCCCTCATCTCTAGCAGAGGTGAAGGGAAGCCAGGGAAAGGCACTGTGACCTTGGGAGCCAGGCCACCCACACCAGCCGTCTGCAGCCATGCCTTACCTGCAGGCCTGCAAGAGCTGGACTTGCTTTCCCAAGAGGGGCTTATGCTGCTTTTGCCCCTTCAAATAGAGGTCATGGAGAGACATCCTTTGCAGCCCAGAACACTGTGCTTCATGGCCACATGACTTTGCTGAGGTTCAGCAGGGAGGACAGTAGGGTTTGGCTAAGGTAAACCTGTTCGAACTGTGACATAGCCTCAGCCCTTTGCCCCATCTTTTTATCTCCAAGGAAGCGGGAGGAACGACCTCAGCACCCTGTCAGCTGTGAAGCCATTAAAGCCATTGCTGAAACCCTCTCCATTCCTGTCATAGCCAAGTAAGCCTCTCTTGTTTATCATTTACTGTTTTATGCTCCACCTCACTCGGAGAGACTTGAGGTAGCCTACAAAAAAGGACTGAGATAGCATTAAAAAATGACCTAAGGGAAAAGGAAAAAAGGGTGGGACAAAAAAATGAGGTTGGGCATGAGGCTGAAAAGTACCTGTTGAGTCCCCTAGCCTATGGTAAGTGGCTGGGGTTGGTGTGCAGCAGGCAGGGCAATTCTGATGGATGGGTTGAGGTAAGGAGTGTTCAGGGAACAGGGAGAGTGAGAAGGTGGCCACTGAGGTAGGCCCAGGGGAAAGTGATGTCACACCCAGAGTTAGGTGTGCAGGGTGGAGGGTGAGTAGTCACAAGCCAGAGTGTACAGAGATATGGCTCAGGGGGCATAAGGCAGGTTACAATCCAAAGCATTCTCGGCAGCTATCGGACCAGGAACTGAAATGGGTAGTTGTGAGGTATCAATGACTAGCCTAGAGGCTTAGTAGTAAGACAGTGTCCAGTTGTCATTGGGGAGCTGGCTGTGTGGACCAGTCGGGAGTCCAGTGTAGCCTTGCACCTTACGATGCACAGAGCCTGATGGCAGGATGGGAACAGAGAGGTTCCAAAGTCCCGAAGCCCTGATGAAAGGCATACCTGACTGGTGGGAAGGAGGGAGGGAAGTAAAGTCAAGGGTGTTAGCCAGGCCTGGTTGTCCCTAGGCCAAGAAGTTGTAGGAGTGGCTTAGAGAGGGTAGGGCTACTCAAGAGCCTGGATCCCATTGCTGCTGCTGCCACCTGAGGGTCTTCCTCATAATACTTATAATGCTGTCTCTGGATTGAGATTGTCATCCAACTCCTAATGGAACAGATGCAAACAGAGCGGTTTCCAAGGAGGCCCTTGGGGCCTCAGAGTGGCAGGAAGGGAAATTGCAACCAAACTGGGCCTCCTTTCTTCATCTCTACTGTGTCTGTGGTTTTTGACCTACCCATTAGTCAGTATATAGATGCCCCAGGCTAGGGGTTTTCCTGCGATCCCAGCATCTACTTACAGACCCATGTCTTCAGATTTGGGCTGGCTTTAGCCACTGTTTAGGATGAGGAGGAAGGAAAGTAAAAATCTCTGGGACATGGTAAGTGCAAGGCCTGGTTCTAGGCTTTTTCACTGTGTTATTTTATTTGGTGTTCCTGACCCCTTAGCGGGGTGTGTATTATGACCTCCAGGCTCTCAAAGTGCTCATAGCTAAAGGATTTGGCCCAAACCACACAATAAGTAGCAGTTCTGGGAGTTGTCATTTTCTGAAACTGCTGGTATGAGGGTGGGGACACCCCTTACTCCCCTATTGCCTTTCAGTGGAGGATCTCATGACCACATCCAAAAGTATTTGGACATAGAGGACTTTCGACAAGCTACAGCAGCCTCTTCAGTGATGGTTGCCCGAGCCGCCATGTGGAACCCATCCATCTTTCTCAAGGAGGGTTTGCGACCCCTGGAGGAAGTCATGCAGAAGTACATCCGATATGTACGTCTATGTGCTTTTTTCAAAAGAAACATTTCTTACTGTCTGCCACATTCCTGCAAAAAGTGCTTTGGGTGAGCCCCCAGGCCCCAGCAGCCCTGTTGTTCCTCTCCCTTTTTTTTTTTTTTTTTTTTTTTTTTTTAGTTCTTGTAACGTAGCATTGGGTTTCCCTGACTGCAACGTGAAGAGAGTGTGCTGGGGAGGCGTGCCCCTATCATTACCTCCTTCTAAAGCTTTCTAGGTGTGAGGGTCATAGTAAGGACCCCTGGATTCAGGATGCTACCAGGGCTCAAACATATGATATCTTTCTCTTTCTCTCTCATTACGCTCCCCCCCCCCCAAATATACATGTATGCACAATGACAGTGGGATCTGTGTCAGGAAGACATTCATGCCAATGGGTTGGCACTTGAGCAGCCATTTAGCCAGGAGGAGCCATTGTAACTGTTGTTGAGGACAGATTATCTCTGTAGAGACTTCTCTCTGGTCATGAGTCAGAATCACTTCTAAAACTCTTTTCTTGCTAATTCCCAGAAACCTTTAACCCTTGATTTAGGGACTAGCTTAACTTTAACCCTCTAATTAGGGACTAGCCTTTTCCTCTCACTGAGAATTTGATGGTAGTGCCAAAGGCATTTCCCTCTATAGGAACTTTCTGACCAGTTCATCTGCCCTGTGCATTAGGCACAATCCTGGAATTCTATGACTCTGATTAGCTGTACATGTCTGTAGGCAGAGATATTGGACTTCTAATTCTTCAGTGCATTGGGTCTGAGCAGATAGTCCAGCCCTCATCTTCTTCAATCCTGGAGCTCACACCTTCCTGGGAAAGTCAAGAGCTTCTTAGATCCTCAGACTGCCCATGCCCTCTTCAGTTGTGGCTGCCCAACAACTGGGTATCCCCAAGACTGTGCAAGCTGGGGATGGGGAGGCCCTGAGGCTTCTGTCCAAAAATGGGCGGTTTCTGCCCAAGAGCCTCCCTTGCTTGATGCTACAGCCCTCATCTCCTGGGTTCCAGGTGTCCTGTTGGGCAAGTTGGTGACCACCAAGGCTCCCCAGTACTCTGGGTCAGCCAGAGACAAGGAGGGCTTACTTTAGCCCAGGCCACCTGTGCTAGCTCTTGCAGCTGGGTGGTATGTCTGTAGCAGAGAAGATACACTCAGCGCTGCTCCCTGGGTAAAGGTGATATTATCATTCCTACTCAGTCTATCCTTTGGCAGCTCCTCAAGAGCTATTGTCCTGGAGGAAGGGAGTGGCTTTCAAGCATAGGCAGGGCTGTTTCTGGACCAGCCAGGTGCTTTCTGTCCCAGACAAACTCAATCAAGGCCTTGCCACTAGCTGGGGCTTACCAACGTATCTCTGCTTTGTCCTCAGCATGTCAGGGCACCTTCCCAGGCACTGAAGATATAGGCCCAGTTGAAGATATTAGAAGAGTGTAGGCGGCAAGGGCTGGGATGGTGTTCTACAGGGACAGGGCACTCTTTTTTTTTAAAGATTTATTTTTATTTATGATAGACATAGAGAGAGAGAGAGGCAGAGACACAGGCAGAGGGAGAAGCAGGCTCCATGCTGGGAGCCCGATGCGGGACTTGATCCTGGGACTCCAGGATCGCGCCCTGGGCCAAAGGCAGGCGTGAAACCACTGAGTCACCCCGAGATCCCGGGCCAGGGCACTCTTTACCCACTGCTTTTCTGTCTGCCCCAGCCACGCAGGCTTCTAGTGTGTATCCCTGTGTAGCCAGCCTGCCTCCCTAAGCCTGCATTTGTCAGGAGTCGTGGTAACAGCTGCACCACACGCTTGTGAGGTTTGTGAAGCTCAATGAGGTGACAAGTCATATGGGAATATGACTGGTGGATTGTGCTGTGCTTTCCCATGCAAGCATATATTGGAGACCGGTCATTTAAGATGTGGGAAAGGAAGGTATTCACTGTGTATAGAAATAGAAGAATCTCGCCCCTGTCCTGGTGCTGCTCCTGCCACATCAGAATTTGACTTGTTCCCCTCCCTGCCCTGGAAGGGCAGCAGGTCCTCTGTAGTGGCCTGTGGTGGCTGCAGCAGGAGGGGCTCGCTACACACCTAGACTTCCTTCAGGCTGTCTAGTCAAGTGTGCTCCTAATCCTTATCTCGGCTATGACTCTTGAGCTTTGTACTGCTAACTAGAGGAGTAGATGGTTAAGATGGAAGTGGCTTTTCTCAGGGGCTCATATTACCTCAGGTGCAAGCACACCTCTCATGCCTCCTTAAAGCCCCTTTCTCTGCCATCAGGGCATAGCCTGGGCAGCAAGTGGGCTCATGCTGGTTCTTCCCTCAGGCTGTACAGTATGAAAACCACTACACCAACACCAAGTACTGCTTGTGCCAGATGCTGCGAGAACAGTTGGAATCACCCCAGGGAAGGTTGCTCCATGCCGCCCAGTCTTCCCAGGAAATTTGGTGAGAGGGGCAATGGCTGTCCTTCATTCCTTACAGACGTTGTCCGGACTTGACTATGAGCTCTAAGCTGACTATCAGGGACCAGGGATACAGCTTCTGGAAATGGATGTACAGGAGTGGGATGGTGGTACAGTTTCACCTCCCAGAATACGATACTTAACAAAGCTTTGGAGCTTTCCATCCCTGGACTGATCTCATAGCAGAATTTGGGGAACTGGAGTGCCAGTAGGATGGAGGAATGTGGGGGCTGGGCTTGGGAATTCCTGGGGAGCAAAGAGCTTTCACGGTAACAGATCTGTCACACATCAGGCCATCAAGATTCAATGGTCAGGAGAGTTGGGGTTGTAGTATCAAGCCCCTGGCCTGAGCCTGCTCCCACAACCCATTACTCTGCAGTCTGGAACGC
Organism: Vulpes lagopus; assembly: GCF_018345385.1. NCBI lineage: Eukaryota > Metazoa > Chordata > Mammalia > Carnivora > Canidae > Vulpes > Vulpes lagopus. The sequence goes on along the minus strand of NC_054833.1, from coordinate 108,281,767 downwards.
TACCCGCTGGTCCTCTACATTTGGTATAGCTCCAATTCAGGTGGTTGACTTTTGGGGCCCCTCACAGCCTGGCCTACTACCTGTCCCTGTGGCTCCCTATTTGTCCCTATCCCCAGCTCCATACTTGTGCTCATACTGGGTCTTCTGCCTGAATGCTCTTTCCTCCTTGCTGTTTCCTCCTCCTCAAAGAAACTTTCCTAAACCACACTTGAGCCCACGCACCCATCCTCATGAATATTCTTCAGCCCTCCAAATGCTTTCTAGAAGGGCAAAGAGTTGCCAGAACTCTCTTCCTAACTCCAGGCTTGTGCTGTTGGTGCTGGCCCTACCCCATAGAGCCTAACCAGCTTGACTCGGGTGTCTTGTCAATCAAGGGAAAGAATGTAACTCTGTAGTTCTGGGTGGTACCTCAGTTTAGGCTAGGTCTAACTGCTTGTGTGCTTGTGGCTGGGGCAGGAAGTGGGGAACCACTTAGTGGTCGTGGCCTCTGTCTCTTCCTCCCTTGGGCCCTCATGAGGATGAGGCTGTGTAAAACCCAGGTGCTTGTTCAGTGTAGGTCAGTTCACTTACTGTTGGCTGGGGACACTTGCTTGTATTTTCTTCTTTGGAAGAGAGGCTGGGCTTAGGTGGTAGAGGTGACCTTTCACTCAGCCTACTCTCTAGTGTCCACCCTCAGAGGCTCACATTCACTTTTTGCCAGTCCAGGCTGATCCCAGGGGTAGGTAGTGGCACCTTCTGATGGCTAGGTTTTGGTGGTGTTTGCGTGCGTGTGCATGTGCGTGTGTGTGTTGGGGTGGAGGGGGGAGGGCAGAGGGCATATCTCATTGGTGAGTCCCTGGGCTCTTGCAGTAGTTTCCTGGATGCTGGCTCCACTAAGGGGTCTTCTCTGCTCTGCTTGTCCTTCCATAGTGAGGCCTTTGGCCTTGGTGCCTTCTACGAGGAGACGACACGAGAGCTAAATGCCCGGCGGGCTGAGCTCTTGGCTAGGACCCCAGAGGCTGCACGGGAGCCTGTTGAAGATACCTCAGGTGTCATTAAGATGGCTGTCAAGTTTGACCGGTAGGTCTCCAGCTGGGCCAGAGCCACTGCCCTCAACTGGCAGTGTACATGGTTGGCTTCTGTACATGGTTAATGCTAAGTTTAGGGACCCCAAGTCTTCTTGATTGGGATACTTATTATTTTTCAGCATCTCCAAGAAGGCACTTTGAGGAAGATGGTCCCTGAAAGCCCAGGCAGCACTGTCAGGGATGTGCATGTTGTCCCAGGATGACAAAACTTCACCTTTTCTTAGATTGACCCCATCCCACAACTCAGGGTGGGAGGGCTTGTCTCCTGTTCCTGAAAGTCTGTGCATTTTTCCTGGTCCCAAACAGCTAGGTGCCTCCAAGGCATTGGGACCTTTGCCCTCATCTGGCTGTGCAACCTCTGCCCATACCCACTGGCCCATACCAGCCCTGTGGTACCCTCTCTAGTCAGAAGTAGCCCATGATGATTATTGCTTCAGAGTGTGACTCAGCTTTGAGGGAGGTCCTTATCCTTGTCTTCTGCCATCTGGGATCTGAGCCTTTCCCAGGTCCCCAGGCCCATACCAGGAGCCAGTCTTGTCTAGCAAGGGCTTGGGAGGAGAGGACTATGGGCACAGCTGTAGGGCAGTCTGGGGAGAGCTTCTGGTGGGAAGTTGGAATATAGAGCCTTCTACCCTGTCACCGTGTCACAATCCAACTCTGTCTCTGAAATAAGAGTACACTGAGTTCAAGGCAGAAACATCATCCTAATACTCAGGGGACATAATAAGGGTGGATACTGAGCTAGATCTGAGACCATCATGCAGCCACCCATGTTCCCAACCCCCACTCACTCCCTTCTGTCTTGACTTGAGAGGCAAACTGAACTTTGTTTCCTTTTTTTTTTTTTTAAGTAGGTGCCACAGTGAGTGTGGAGCCCAATGGGGGCCTTGAACTCACAACCCTGAGATCAAGACATGAACTGAGATTGAGTCAGACACTTAACTGAGCCACGCAAGAGCCCCTGTACTTTCATTTCTGGCTGTGGAAGGCTGTTTTCTAGGCTAGAGTTCAGAGTGTTGGCAGTTAACTTCATATCCCAATTCCCTAAGCATGCTGAAGCCCATCTTCCCATTAGGTAGAATCCAGGCCACACACGACTGGTGGGACAGAAATGGGAGTTCAGGGGAATAAGTACAGGAGTTCTAAGACAACAGCCTGGTGGTGATGGTAGGTGAGCCTTACTCCTTCCCCTCCTTGCCCCAGGAGAGCATACTCACCCCAGATCACCCCCAAGATGTGCCTGCTGGAATGGTGCCGGAAGGAGAAGTTGGCGCAGCCTGTGTATGACACGGTGAGTTCCTAGCTGTGGCCTGCCCCACCTTCAGTTCTATAGTGCTCCCACTGTTGGTGCCATCACCCCCAACACACCCATAGTTCGTACCCTGAATTCCAGACTGCTTGACTGCAGCCTGGCTTTGCCCTCCAGGGGCATGCAGTGGTTGCTGGTGGCCGGACCAGTTGCTGATATGATAGTCCCTTCCCTGTAACAGTGGGCCCGTTGTCTAATTCTGGCCACTTTCATAAACTGAACTTGAGACCTATGTAAGGGGCCACTGGGGCCAGTCTCTGCCAGTGGTGTTTATTAAATAAGAGTGACTGCTCTGGAAGGGACTAGTTGGCTCACATAGGAAGGATGCTCAAACCTAAGAGTTAGGCAGGCATGTTTTTGGACCAGGCTTCAGCCAATGGGGCACAGAATTGGGCCCCAGACTTGAGGCTCCTTGGTGGAAACTTTAAAACAGTCTTGCTTCACCTTCTTTGGTCTCTATGACCATGTGTTATTAAGGCTGCTCTGTCTCTTCTAGACTGGCCTTCAATCTCTGATCTCCAAGCTTACACCTTTCAGAACTTGTGTCCTCCTCTTCCAGAGTGACTTTTCCAGAATGAATCTGACCTCTGCCTCCTTGTCAAGTCCTCATCCTCTCCCCAGTGCCTTTTGGATCAAGTCCTAGCACCTCAGCACAGAGCACAAAGCTCCCTTCTTGCCTTTCTGCTTCATGTCTCATCCACTCAGCTCTTTGTCCAGCCCTATCACCTGGTCGCTCTACCAAGTGTACCGTTTCTGCCCCATCCTTGTCCCCTCTCACCCCTTTGCCATCTGGTAATTCCTTCTCATTTTTGGTGACCTGGCCCATCCAGATGTCAGTAGGATCCGGATCCATAGTCACATGCAGCTCAGGGCTCTGATGGCCCTTTGCTTAGGTACATGATTGAACTCCTGACACACTGGAATGTCATTGCTTGTTTATGTCTCTGCCTTTCTTCTTGGCAGATGCACCAGGCACTTCTGCTGGGGAGGAGCATGTGATATGGGTAGCTTTCATTTATCTTATGTGGAAAGTACTTCCCTTTTTCTGTCTTCCACGTGGTCCCTGCAGGTGACCCCCAGGGCTCATTTCTTTTGCCCCCAAGGAGCCATCCCTGTTTCCTTTGCTCTCTTTGCACCAGGTTCAGCGCCCCCTGGATCGCCTCTTCTGCTCTGTTGTGACTGTTGCTGAGCAAAAGTACCAGTCCACCTTGTGGTGAGTTTCCTCATCAGTGGGTTTGGGGCTTGGGATGAGGGGCCTGGCTGAGGAGGGTTTGGGGAGGATGGCATACCTGGCTAGTGGCATCCTGGGCGATGACCCCTTGCCTCAGTTTTGTCAGAATCTTTGGCAAGGGTGTATAAAGTTAGGCCTTCCCTGCTTCCAGTCCTGCAACCAGCCCGCCTGCCTACCTGCCTTATTGCCCCATGCCTTGTCTGCCCAGGGACAAGTCTAAGAAGTTGGCGGAGCAGGCTGCGGCCATCGTCTGTTTGCGGAGCCGCGGCCTCCCTGAGGGTCGGCTGGGTGAAGAGAACCCCTCCTGGCACAAGCGCAAGCGGGAGGCCCCTGACCAAGACCCTGGGGGTCCTGGAGCTCAGGAGCAAGCAGTGCCTGGGGAGCTGTGCAAGAAGCTCTTTGTGGCCTTGGGAAGTGGTGAAGAGAGCCCTCTGGAAGGCTGGTGACCATTGTCCCTATCTTGGTCACTCATCTCAGAAGCCTGGCCATAAGATGTCTGTGGGTATGAACCAGATGCCACTGGACAATTCTCTGTTCCTGACAGGAGTTAGGAGGTCCTTACCTGGGCCATCAGCCTGGAGCACTGGCTAAAGGGTGCCTAAGGTGTATACCTCCTTTGGTGGGTTTGAGGAGCAAGGCCAAGTTCCCAGTGACCTCAGTATTTTCTTTGAAAACGGGAGCTTTTCATGTGGCACCCCCTCAACCTGACATTGCTACAGTGCAATAAAGATACGCCCACCCTTACCCATGGCTGGCTGCTCTAGCCCTGGGCATCTTCACACACATACTCATGGCCTGGCATATTTTTTTTACTCCCACCCTTTATGCACAGCTGGAGCTTCCTAAAAATACCCCTACCCATCCTTCCTCTGGGTGGAAGTGGGGGATGAGGTATCACTTTAATGCTCGCAGGACTTGGGCTGAGCCAGGAAGGCCCAAGAAGCCCATTCTACTGATGGCAAACCTGAGGTACTGCCTATCAGTTGACTTTCATGATGAGAGGTATTATAGAATCTGGGGAACAATTAGGGTATCTGGTGCTCCAGTAAGGGACCATCTCAGGTGAGGGGGGGTGGTTCCTGGGCTTGACCGACCCCCAGCTGGTTGGAGCTCAGACCTGATGAAGTGTCTGCTCCAGACGGGGAACATTGAGCGTATGTGTTGCTGATGCCAGCAGCTTGGGGCCCTGACAATTGCCCACCCACTCCACTGCCTGCCACCAGCCCCCACTATCCCTTGGGCCGGAAGGAAGTGGCAAATTCTCTTTAATTTCCTCTTGGCAGTGAGAAGCAAACAAACGGCTACCACATCTCCTGGGGCCTCCCCCTCTTACTGGGAGGGGCATTCTGACCAAAGGTCCCTGCCCTGCACCACCCCCGCTTCCTCCACTGTAAACACACTACTTCTCCTCCCCTTTTCCAAGTTCTGTGGGGAGGGGCATTCTCCTCTAGGGCAAGGCCGATTCTCCCTTAGGCCTAGGGTCTGGCCTCACGGCCATTTGGCAGCCCCTGGCCCTGTGGCTTGAGTCAAAGTTCAGGCAGGTGAGGCCTCTCAGTCCTGGAGTTGCCCCTCCCTGCACACTTGTTCTGTATGCAGATAAGGATACCACACTACCAGCCGCCTCCCGGAGCCCATTGCTGACCGACATTGGGCAAGTCACTTCTAGTTCTCTTTGGGCCTGAGGGCCCTCCTCTGAGAGGGAGATCTGCTCTCTGCTTGCATGAGGCAGGCTGGAGGATAAATAGGCCTGTGATAGGGCACACTGTGTGGCTAACAGGGTCACTCCATGCTGGGGCTACCCTAGCTTCCCAGACTAATGCTCCAAGAGAAGGAGCTCTGCCCAGGAGACAGGCTGAGACTTGGTACAGTCTCAGCCATCAAGCTTTAGGCACAGTTTCTGATTTTTCTCACCAAAAAACCGTTTCAGTTAAAATGCTCCCTTTGTCTTTCCTCATACTGGAACAGGGTGGACACCGAGGCCCCAGTAGACCCCCAGGCATCCTAAGCGCGTCAGGGGCTGTGGAAGGACCCTGTGGTGGGTCAAATACCAGTCTTAAGATCCACTTCTGTAGGGTTGGGTGGTACCCTCAGGCCTCTTTCCCACCAATGTACTGTTCCTGGGGAAGCCCCTTCTCTGATGGGGTCGGTTTATTTCTGGGCTATGAGAAAGGAGAGGCAGGGGTGGAGGTCAGCTGTTAAGATGGGAGGCTGGAGTATGAAAACTTAGAGGGCCCAGGAAAAGCACCAGGGAGAGTGTCATTCACAGGGGAGCAGGTGAGGAGGGGCTTGTGTATGTTCCACGACTGAGGATACCTGGCAAAGATCCTGGCTGGGTATGCTGGCTCTCAAATGGTCTCACTTTAGCATACCTCAGCGATGCCTGCCCTGGTCTCAGAGTGACCTGCCTAAGACCTGGGACCAACTGGGAGGGCCCAGTCAGATCTGAAAGCTCCACACATTGTTCTCACCATGCCCACCTAAACTCAGGCCACTCTGATGCCCAAACCCCTCTCTGGGCTAGTGTCCATGACACTTATTCATCCATTCCAGCCACCTACACTGAGAGCTTATTAGCTCATCACATTTTGGGAACACATGGTTTTGAGCCTGAGAGGTAGGGACAAGCAAAGCTGGAAAGGATGGCACGTCTTCCAAAGGCCACAGCAAGAAGACTGGACTTTGTGCACAGAAGAGTGGGGAATCCCTGGTTCCTGCTCAAGACTCTTCCATGGCTCTCCACTGCCCTCTGGATCAAGTCCAAACCCCTTAGCCTAGTATCCGAGAACAAAGTGCTGACCCTGTCTTCTCAGCACCCTGTGCTGACTTCAGCAACCAACTCTCTTCAATTGTAGTTGGCCAGTATTACCTCTGCCCAGATTGGGAGCTGCTCAAGGGCAGTTCTTGTGTCTGCTATAGTCCCTCCTTGGCTTGGGAGTGGGGAGCGGCCACAAAAAAAGAATCCAACAAGCTCGTTGAATGGGATATGTGGCATGGAAAGAACTTTTCTAAACTCTGACTTTCCTCTAAGGTTCCCGTTTCCCCTAATGAACAAAAGGGGGCTGGGCTGGGCTTGCCAGGCCAAGCTGTAGCATCCCATGGCTCAGACACCACAGGAGAGTCTTTGACATTGGGGGCTCAGAGCCAGGCCTGTGGCAGCTGATGAAAGTAATGGCTTTCCCCAAATCTCAGGCCTGGCTCACATTCACACAGGAGGAAGACAGGGTGTACAGGGACCCACACGGTCCTGTCCACTAGTCTGGAGTCCTATCTACTGTAGTGGTCCCTTGGCCTCCTGGTTTCACAGGACTCTCAAAGGCTGGAGGCAGGTCAGATGGCCATCCCCTGCCATCCATCTAAAAGAGCTTTCGAGCTGGCCTGAGGAAGAGCTGATAAGGGAGGTCCTGGCTGAGGAAAAGGGTTGGAGAGAGTTCATGTGTGAGTGGGGCAGGCCTCAGTACCAGCCTGCAGAGCTCTTAGCCATGGCCGCCTTTCTTATGAAAGTGGTAACACTCTTCCCGCAGTCAGGGCCCACTGCTGTTCCAGCTCTGATCAATCCAGGTTCGAGTTCTCAGTTTCCTCCAGACCAGAAATCTTCCTAAGACCTAACCCCTTCTAAGTGTTCTCCAGGTGCACATTGGCTGGGAACACAGATGGATTGCGCGCGCGCGCACACACACACGGTTGCATTTGGTGAACAGGTGAATTTTTCAAGCCATCTCCAGCTCCTGTGTGGTCCCTTCCCAGTGGTGTGGCTGACAGGTTCGGGGTCTCCCTCTTGCAGTCCCCCTAGGCTGCCTAGTTGAGCCCCTAGTTTGGAGGGCAGAAGGGCTAGATAAAGATCTATTTTCTCAATTCAGATGGTAACCTGGGAAGTATGGTGGGGGGGTGGGGGGGGGACTTAGCAGGGGGATGACAACACATCCTGAAATTGTTCATTAGGATGTTTCACCCACACAATACCATGTGCTCCATCTCTTTGACTGTTATTTTCTTCTGCTCCTAATCTCTTCCTCTCCCAGAATTCTAAATATGTAAATTCCTAGCTCTAAATCCTTCCATGGCTCCCTACTGCCCTCAGATAAAAAGTCTAGATACTTTGCAGTGGCCTATAGTACTCTTCCCACTCATCTGGCCTTACCTTTGGCTTCTGCTCACTGCGGGTACTTTTTAAGTTTTTGGAAATCTGTTCGCTGCCTGGAATCATCTTCCTCACCTCTTGGCCATCTTTCCAATTCCTACTTAGTCGTGTGGAGGCCCTGTAACCCCAAGGGATTGTGAACCTTGCTGTAGATCCTGGCACATCCCTAATCTCTTTGTGTAGTGATTATAGACTTGATGGCCTCCTCTCCCCAACCCCTGAAGGGAGACTAATTTATCTCTGTGTCCCTAGGTTCAGCTCAGGTATGTGTACAGAGCACTGGGCAGGAAAGATTTTCTGACTTCAGGGCTGAATCAATCCAAGACAAACATCTCATCTGCCCTGGACATTGCCTGTCCTCCTGACCCAAGGCCTAGTTAGGCCTTCCCTGCGGCTCCCTGGTAGCTCAAGTATCAGTCCATATATTGAGACCTTTCTGCAAAGCATTGTACTTTGTCCTCTTCACCTTTTTGTGGGTGAGTGCCTGGGCTCTTACACCTGCACCCAGGCCTCTGAGACCTAGTGCCCTGGGTTCCTACAGCAATTTGCTTCTAGAGATACTATGCCCTGTGAGACCTGGAGTTAGGGAAGTAGGTCACTGTTACTTCTCCCAGCTCCCAATCCACGTTGCATCTTGAAGGAGCCCTAAGTAAACAAGCCAGGCTCAGCGTCCCCTGGCACGGCCGGCCTCCACCCCAGGCCCAGGAGGAGGCGTCCTGGGTCTCAAGGGAAGACAGGCCCGCTGGGGAGGGACCGAGAGCGAAAAACAGTTTTTCAGATACAGTGTCACTTCCTCTCCATTACCAGCCACTCAGTTTGGGTAGCGGGCCCTCCTGCTTTCACGGATGTGCACTGGGATGCTGAGATCATAGGCCCGTGAGTGGTGCGAGTTCAGGACAGGCTTTCTGGTTCAGTCGGCTTCGACTTCCAGCAACGGATCGACCTTGCCCGTGGGGCTTTGCCGAGGCCTCGAATGCGCCGGCTGTCCTCCAGGGAGCAGCTGCCAGCTCGGAGGGGCAGACAAAGGCGCAGCCTGCGGGCGCGGGCGCGGGCCCCGCCCCGAGGGGGTGGGTCTGCATTGTTGAGCTGAGACCCGGGACTCCTAACGCTGCGCAGGTCTCCTCCCGCTCCGCCCTAACCTAGCTGGAGCCTCGGCCCGGCCCTGCCTTCCCTAGACTCCGCCATTAGGGTCGGGGTGGCGGGATGGGCGAGTGAATGGCGTTGACGTAACCCTCTCCGGCCCCGACACATTCGTCCAGCCCAGCCATCAGAGTAACATTTCAGCCGCCCGTCACCGAACCCAGAACCCCACTCGACGTGAGCTCTGCCCAATAAGGAAAGGGATCTTCGGTTGGCGGGCGGATTGGATTGCACTCAACCCTATTAGAGGGCCCCGGTTTAGAAGTTGAGGCGAGAATAACGGCCGAACTACAACTCCCAAGAGGTAGTGGGGCTTCTCCGGCTCTCCGTCTGCACGTGACTTCCTTCTCCCCGAGAGGGAATCACGCGGTAGGCGGGTGATGGGGGCGGAGCCATTGGGCTGGCAGGCGCACCAGTGGCCTATAGGCAGCACGGTCCGATGGGCGCGCGGCCGGGGGCGGGGCTAGGCGTGCTACACGGCGCGGCAACGCGCTGGCGGCGGCGGCGGCGGCTGTTGGGGGGCGGGGAATATCGGCTAAGGCGACCGTGGCGGCTTAGGCACCAGCGACAGGCTGTGGCGGCGGCTCCTGCCTGGTGCGGCTCGGCGTGCGTCCAGCTCTCGAGTTTGGAACGGAACGCTCGGTGTCACGGTCTCGCCCGGAAACTTCGCCGCGGAGCCGCGACCTCCTGGCCCGCGCGGCCCGGCATGAAGCGGCGCTGAAGAGCTGCTGCCGCCGCTGCCGCCGCCTCCGTCGCCGCCGCCGCCAGAGGAGGAGCCGCTGCACCCCGGGCCACGCCGATGACTACTGCAAACTGTGGCGCCCACGACGAGCTCGACTTCAAACTCGTCTTTGGCGAGGACGGGGCGCCGGCGCCGCCGCCCTCGGGCTCGCGGCCTGCAGGTGGGTGCCGGGCCGGGCGGGACCGAGGACCGTCCCCTGCTCTCCTGGTTCGCTCGAGCTCGCCCCTTCCCTGGTCCCTGGGTTGTCCCGGGATTGGTAACGCCGTGTGTGTGTGTGTGTGTGTGTGTGTGTGTGTGTGTGTGTGTGTGTGTGTGTGTGTGTGTGTGTGTGTGTGTGTGTGTGTGTGTGTGTGTGTGTGTGTGTGTGTGCGCGCGTGCGCGTGCGGTGAGTGAAGGCGGATTTAAATCGCTGAAGAGGTGTGTGGGTCGCAGCGACGTGGAAGTAGCCGCGGGCTTGGCTGGGAGCGGACTAGGGGAACTCGACTCCGGGACGGCTGTGCCAGTGGACGCCTGCGGTTTGGAGGCCGAGGGTCGGGGCCGTTGCCCAGGTGGCGTCTGGTTGTCGCTGCTTTGCCAGCGTGGTGCGGAGAAAGCTGTCCCTGTGAAGTATAAGCGCACTTGGCTTGTCATCTAACCCAGGTTTTAAACATTTTTTTTTTTTTAATTTGAAGGGGGCACATTCTTGAGGTGTAGGAGTTCTCAAAGATTCTTGCACTTGTCCGCTTAAATCTACTTTGTTAGGAGAGTAATGCCATCGCGCTAACACTTGTGCAAGTTTATGGCCCACATTTAATTCGAAGTGTAACTATAACGGGACTTGACTGAAAACTGGATTTCTTTTCTTGAGCAAAGTGTTTCGGAAGGTTAAAAAAAAGAAAAAGGTGAGGTGCCTTGTTCATAATTCTAGAAAGTTCTGGAAGTCAATTTTTATTTTAATCAAAAGCTCACCTCAGAAGATGTTTTAAAGGAGATTGTGAATTGCGAAGGTTGGGCACCATAATGCTTGGAGGTCAGACCAATCAGGAAACAGAAAACAGGATGGCTGGGGACTTCGAGCTCTCCTGTGACCTGGTTTGGAATACTCTGGTTTAAGTTCAGTTTCCCTATTGCATATGCAGGCGAATTTCAAAAGAGAGGTGGATAAGACTAATCCCTATTTATTCTTTCTGGGTATTAGGTGAATTACTTCATGATCACATTGGTGTTCCTCGGACGACTAATTGTAGCTTTGCGTTGAAAAACATCTGAAAACATAACTCAAAAATATATCTGAACGTGAAGCTAAAGGATTTCTTTGTGGACTATTTTTAGTCTATGTATGTTGTCTTTTAAACATAGTAATTTGTAATAGTTAATTTGTTGCTTGCGTTTATTTCAACTCCACTGACGTTATTTGAGCACCCATTAGGTTGAAGATACTGTTAGGTACTTTGTAGTGTTGTGTTGCATGCAGAAAAGGACTGAGGCCCCTCAAGGAGCTTGGGAAATGGGGGGGGGGGGGGGAACACATAACCCAAATAATTACGTTCCCAGGCAGACTGAGGGGTGGTGTGTTTGTTATAAGTAGAAATGGGAAAAGTGGCATTTGTGCGGAGAGTAGTGCTGAATTGTGTATTTAGATTATTGAGATTTAATGAGTTTTAGTGAGCATTTTTATGTCTGTAGGCTTTTATTTAGCACGGACTTGATTAGAGCATGTTATATACTAAATTCATGATCAATAAAGGAGTATCCTCACGTAAGTAGGAATTCTAAAATATTGGATAACATTTAAAAGCTATGAGAGCAGCATTTTAAGAAGTGATTTTTGCCGTAAAACCCCCAAAACCATTTTGGTATTAAAATGGGTTCCGAAGGAGGTAAGGTTTGAAACTTGACCTGTAACTGAAACTCCCAAATTTAAACTTGAGCAGTTGTATTTGAGAAAAAGTCAATTTTTTTAAAATGAGCAATTCAGTGGCATCTAGTGCATTGACGGTGTTGTGCAACCACTTCTATCTAGTTCCAAAACATTTTCATCACTCCAGAAGGAAACCTCAAACCTATTTAAGTAGTTGTTCCTCATTCTCCCTTGTCCCCTCCCACTCCCTGGCTGCCCAATCCCTAATCTGGGATTTGTGTGGATTTACCAATTCTGGTTATTTCATGTAATTGGGATCATACAAATGTGAGCTTTTGTGTTTGGCTTCTTTCACTTAGCATAGTATGTCATGGTTCATCCATGTTGAATACATCATTACTTCATTTGTTTCTATAGCTGAATAATTTTCTTGTATATATACCCCAATTTATCCATTCCTCCTCTGATGGACATTTGGCTATTTCTTCTACCTTTGGTTATTGTGAATAGCATAGCAGGTGATTTAAAAGTTCTATTGAGAAGGTTATGTTATATATTCAAAATTATTTGTTCAGAAAATTAGTTTCCATAAGCATGATTATGAGTGTAGTTGAAGGAACTAAGTGGATTAACTGACATGGCTTTAGGATGGTAGTAATATGCAGTGAAATGAGCTACGAGAATAAAATAGCTTGATAGAATTAAGATCAGCATGGGATTATATCAGTGTGTTTACTTGTTTTTGGATTTGAAGGTTCCATGAAGGCAGGGATAGTGTCTATATCTTATTCATAGTTGTATTATCAGTGCCTAGCACGGTACCTTTAACCTAAGAGGACACTGTTTGTTGAATTAATGAATATATACCGCTTATGTTTTGAGTCAGTACTTATTTTTTTTGTGGTAGAGGAAGTTGGTGAGACTTGTTTCAGTTCTTTGACTTTTATTGGTCAGTCCCATAAGACAGCAGATCTTGGTAATTTGGGGCTGCAGGTTTTCCATCTCAAGAATTTGAGAGTGCTTGTATCACATGTACATTTCCATACAGAAGATTTTTGAAAAATATTTGGAGAAAAGGATAATGGATGGGAACTGAAGATAAGCTGAGAAGCTGAATTAATGTCCTAAGATCAAGCTTGTTATAGTGCAAATTAGATGTTTTGATACTTGATAATGTTGGATACATTTCTGACTGGGGTTATTTATTTATTTTTTTAAAGATTTTATTTATTTATTAGAGAGAGCATGAGCGGGAGCGGGGTGGGGTGAGCAGCAGACGGATAGAGAGAAGCCCACTCATCATTGAGCAGGGAGGCCGATCTGGGGCTCAATCTCAGAATCTGGGATCATGATCTGAGCTGAAGGCAGATACTTAGGTGACTGAGCCACCTAGGTGCCTCATGACTGACTTTTTAAAAGATTATTGCTTAGCAAGGTGTTTTGAAAATTTTCCATTAAAGAAAATTTAAGATCCTGGAGTCCCTAGCTATAAGGACATTGTTAGTTCAGTTAAAACTGAATCAAACTATTTTTAAATTTTCTCTTAATACCTTGCTTCAAAATGAAGGTAAACTTCAATAGTAAATACAGTTTTAAATTGGTGTTTAATGTGTTTCACTAACACTATTTGCCATTATAAAGGGCAGCTTCTGGTGCTTTATTTGAGGGTACTGATTGTGTATCTCTAGTTTAGTTTGATGTTATAATAATCTTTTCAAATTTAAAGTTTCACTCTCAGGGTTGGTACATTATTAAATATTGACTTTTTAATTCTGAGTGAAGTCACTGGGAGAAGTGTGTGCTGTATACTGACTACATAATATCTTTTCTACTGCTGCTTTTTAAGGGGGGAGAAATAGCTTAGATACAATATATATATATATATTTTAAGATTTTATTTATTTATTCCTGAGAGACAGACAGAGGGAGAAGCAGGCTCCCCGCAGGGAGCCTGATGTGGGACTCGATCCCAGGACCCCAGGATCACACCCTGAGCCAAAGGCAGATTTAACCACTGATCCACCCAGGTGCCCCAATATGTATTTTTGTAAGAAATTAGCTTAAGGGTAAGATATGTGTGTTTTTGTTGGATATCACTCAAATATATAGCATTTTCCTATGTAAAGTTGAGGAACTTTTCCTAGATGATTGTCAAAGTCCTAAATTTGTAGTGTTCTTACTTTGTTTAGTGCTTGAAAATCTGATTCATATGTTCTTTGTATTTACTGTCTCAGATAATTTTCTCACTTTTCTGTTTTTATTGATAATTTTTACTCAGAGTTCTTGTTTTATCTGTGTTAAAGTGAGATAATGTATTTAAAAATGTATTTAAAGCTCTTAGCACAATTTTTGGTCCAGTAGTATTCATTAAGTGCTGATAGTTAATATTTTTATTTAAGATTTTATTTATTCATGAGAGACACAGAGAGGCAGAGACATAGGCAGAGGGAGAAGCAGGCTCCCTTACAGAGGACACAAACTGAGGGAGGGGGAGAAGGAATAACGCTCCCCACTGAGCAGGGAGCCAGATGTAGGCCTCGATCCCAGGACCCCAGGATCATGACCAAAGGCAGACGCTCAACCACTGAGCCACCCAGGTGCCCCGATAGTTAATATTTCTTAACACACACATGCACACTGATGTTGGGTTATTTTTTTATTTCCTCTTCTTTCCTAGACCCTTTTCCCTATGCTAAACTAAAACACAGAGTGTAGGGGCAAATAGGAGATCCAGTTATTTAAATCTTGCTTAGAGAAGTTGGAATATTTGTCTTAGACATCTTTTTTTTTTTAAATCTATTTCTATTCTTTTCAGTAGTAATCTTCATTCTTGTATTTTACCAAATAAAAGTACTGAAAGTCACTTGCTTTTATATTTTTCTACTTTCTGGAATTGACCTGTTACTTGGTATGGTGTGAAAGTTGGTTGATTTGCTAACCATACTAAGTATAATTGGATATTTAAATCAGTATGAAAAAAGGGAAGTTGCCTCTATGGTTTCCTGTAGAAATTTAATGGTGTATTTGTACAGCGCATTAGATCGTGTATAGGCGGAGATGATGACTGCAGAGCCTTACTTTCATACCATAGGTCAGCGTTTTCTTTAGACTTGAATGCAGTGAGAGTATGTGGTGATTGAGTCACTGATAAACATTTCAGCATTTCACTTGGAAGAGTAATTTGATATTCTGTTTCTTTGACACTTCCTGATAGGGGTAGATGGTCCTGAGGGTATTAGCAGAATTTTGTGATGGAAGTTAATGAATAAATGTGTTGGGGAAAAATGGAAGAAAAATAAATTCTCAAAAATAAATAAATAAATAAATAAATAAATAAATAAATAAATAAATAAATTCTCTGTCATATGTTGTGTTAAAACCTCATCAGTTGAAGAGGATGGTTACACCTGCGCTCTTAGGTTTTCCCATGTACCAATACAAAAGGAATATTTTGGCATACATTCTAAATTTAGTAGAGGTAATACAGTAGCAGTTATCCTACATGATATAAAAATTAAAACTTGAGCCTGCCTTTGGCCCAGGGCGCGATCCTGGAGACTGGGGATCGAGTCCCACATTGGGCTCCCGGTGCATGGAGTCTGCTTCTCCCTCTGCCTATGTCTCTGCCTCTTTCTCTCTCTCTCTGTGACTATCATAAGTAAATACAAATTAAAAAAAAAAAAAATAAAAAATAAAAAAAAAAAAATTAAAACTTGAGTATTATATACATGGCCACGAAATTGTGACTCTTGTAAGGCCTGTATCTGAAGCATTTTTAGGACATTTAAGGTATTAATTTAAGGTAAATAGTAGGGGATGGCTACAGTGGCTCAGTGGTTTAGCGCCTGCCTTTGGCCCAGGGTGTGATCCTGGAGTCCCGGGATCGGGTCCTATATCAGGCTCCCTGTATGGAGCCTGCTTCTCCCTGCCTGTATCTCTGTGTCTCTTATGAATAAATAAATAAAATCTTTTTTTTTAAAAGGTAAATTGTAGGATCAACTTATTATGACTTGCCTTTCTGTAAACTTTGCCAGTAATTACATGTATTTTTATTGAGGGCATATCCCAGGCTCTGCTTTTGAGTTTTGCTCTTTATTTTTTCAGTGAAGTGTGATCATAAGGACATTTTTGGTAAGAAAACGTGAAATTTGTTTTTCTTCAGAGAAAGTAATAAAATACTGATACATAACATGGAAGCCTGCTAAACAAAGATAAATGCAGTTGTGTTACTGAGAGTGTTTATTTTTTTTATTTCTAATTTTTTTTTGAGAGTGAAGTTTAATGTGTCCTTTATTTTCCTTTTAAGTAGTTGATTCTGTAAGGTGATGTTTTATTTTAAATAAGAGGTGGGGTTGAGGAAGCCATAATACAGTGAAGTCAGTTGCATTACTCTTAAGAGATAGGAAACCTGAGTAGGTTAAGCCTCATTTGATAGTAAGCTGCAGTTTAACTGCTCACAGCAGTAACATAAATAAGGGAGGTGTTGTCTAAAGCTGTCCTGGTGGGTCAGGGGAGTAGACACAGCAGACTTGGCAAGAAGCCTGGCTTCTAAAACAAAATCCAAGTCATCAAATTTGCCCAGGCATGCCATATGAGGTTCAAGTAACAGTGGAATTTGAGGAGCGAGTTTGTTCATGGAGACTTAGAAGAGTCACAAGCAGGAGTAAGCTTTTTTAACAGCCAAAATTTTAACTCAAACATAGTATGGATCTGCATATATTTTAGGATTTCTGGTAATGTTTATATAATTAAATTGCATGGCTCTTGCTTGCCTGAATTCAGCAGACTTTAGAAGAGAGGAGCAATTGGACCTGTAACATTTAAGTTATGTTCTTTTTTTTTTTTTTTTTTTTTTAATTTATTTATGATAGTCACAGAGAGAGAGAGAGAGAGAGAGAGAGAGAGGCAGAGACACAGGCAGAGGGAGAAGCAGGCTCCATGCACCGGGAGCCCGACATGGGATTCGATCCAGGGTCTCCAGGATTGTGCCCTGGGCCAAAGGCAGGCGCTAAACTGCTGCGCCACCCAGGGATCCCTCCTGTTTATTTTAAATAGAAAATAGGATTAAATGAGCTTTGAAATTAATATTGATAACTTTTCAGGGACGCCTGGGTGGCTCAGCAGTTGAGCTTCTGCCTTCAGCCTAGGGTGTGATCTTGGGGACCCGGGATCAAGTCTCACATTGGGCTCCCTGCCTGGAGCCTGCTTCTCTCCCTGCCTGTGTCTCTGCCTCTCTCTCTCTGCATCTCTCATGAATAAATAAATAAAATCTTAAAAAAAAAAAACAAAAAAAAACTTCTCAGTAATGTTAATTTGTATCATATGAAAAAACACATTTTTAAAAGATTTTATTTATTTGACGCAGAGTGAGAGAAGTCCAAGCAGGGGGAATGGGAGAGGGAGATGGAGATACAGGCTCCCTGTCCAGCCGGGAGGCAATGTAGGGCTGGATCCCAGAACCCTGGCCCAAGCAGAAGGCAGATGCTTAACCAACTGAGCCACCCAGGCACCTCTGAAAAAATATTTCTAAAAGCATTTTTCCATCAAGGTAATCATTGGCCAGTACACTTCAATGGACAGTTTATGAGTTGTACTTACATGTAACTATTTTTCAGTATTGTTTTAAAAATAAAAAAGGTTGTTAAATAAGAGTGACATTCAGAAGTTGTTGAAGCTGGGCACGTGGTGGTTGCCGGTGGTTGAGCCATCTGCCTTTGGTTCAAGTCCTGATCCTGGGGTCCTAGGATTGAGTCCCACATCACACTCCTCGCAGGGAGCCTGCTTCTCCCTCTGCCTATGTCTCTGCCTCTCTCTTTGTGTCTCTCATGAATAAATAAATAAAATCTTACAAAAAAAAAAAAAAGTTGTTGAAGCTAGGGACACCTGACTGGCTCAGTTGAAAGAGCATGTGACTCTTGGGACCCTGCGTGGCTCTGGTTGAGCAACTGCCTTTAGCTCAGGGAGTGATCCCAGGTTCTGGGGTAAAGTCCCACATTAGGCTCCCTACAGGAAGCCTGCTTCTACCTCTGCCTATGTCCCTGTCTCTCTCTCTCTCTCTCTGTTTCTTTCATGAATAAATAAATAAAATCTTTAAAAAAAAAAAACCAAAAACTTGTGACTCTTGATCTTGGGGTTGTGAATTCACGCCCTACCTTGGGTGTAGAGATTACTAAAAAAAATAAGTAAACTTAAAAAAAAAAAAAAATAAATAAAAAAAATAAGTAAACTTTAAAAAAAAATTGTTGGGGTTCCCTGGGTAGCTCAGTCGGTTAAGTATCTGCTTTTTTGGCTCAGGTCATGATCTTGGGTCCTGGGATCAAGCCTGGACTCTGCCTTCCTGCTCAGTGGGGAATCTGCTTCTCCCTCTACCCCTGCCTGCCCCCTCACCCTGTACACACACTTTCTCTTAAGTAAATACATAAAATCTTTGAAAGAAAATGTTGAAGCTAGATAATGGGCATATGGGAATTCTTATAATATATATATATATATATATTTAAGATTTATTTATTCATGAGAGACACACAGAGTGGCAGAGACACAGGCTGAGAGAGAATCAGCCCCCCCCCCCCCCCCCCCCCACAGGGAACCCAATGCAGGATCCAGGATCACGCCCTGAGCCAAAGGTGAACTCTCAACTGCTGAGCCACCCAGGCATCCCGGAATTGTTATAATATTTTCTGAATTTTTGTGTATGCTTAATTATTTTTATTTTTTATGATTTTATTTTTTTATTTATGAGAGACAGAGAGAGAGAGAGAGAGAGAAGCAGGCTCCATGCAGGGAGCCCGATGCGGGACTTGATCCTAGGTCTCCAGGATCACACCCTGGGTTGAAGGTGGCTCTAAACCGCTGAGCCACCGGGCTGCCCTTATTTATGTATGTATGTATGCATGTATTTATTTATTTAGGATTTATTTATGAGCGCGAGAGAGAGAGAGAGAGAGAGAGAGAGGCAGAGACACAGGCAGAGGGAGAAGCAGGCTCCATGCCGGGAGCCTGACGTGGGATTCCATCCCGGGACTCCAGGATCGTGCCCTGGGCCAAAGGCAGGCGCTAAACCACTGAGCCACCCAGGGATCCCCTATTTTTTAAAAAGCTTTTATTTATTTATTCATGAGAGACACAGAGAGAGAGGCAGAGACCTAGGCAGAGGGAAAAGCAGGGTCCTCGAAGGGAGCTCAATGTGGGACTTGATCCAAGATCCCAGGATCACTTCCTGAGCCACACTGGTGTCCTGGTGTTTTTGCGTATGTTTTAAAATTTCCCTGATAGAAAGTTTACAAAATAACATTCCAAAACTCTTCAAGTTTTTTAAGGTGCTACATTAGGATAGGAAAAATGTTTTATTATTTTTTTTAAGATTTTATTTATTTATTCACAAGAGACACAGAGAGAATGAGGCAGAGACACAGGCAAAGGGAGAAGCAGGCAGGGAGCCCGAAGTGGGACTTGATCCCTGATCCCGGGATCAGGCCCTGAGCCAAAGGCAGATGCTCAACCGCTGAGACACCCAGGTGTCCCAGGAAAAATGTTTTAAAATAGCATTGTGAAGGGTGCCTGGATGGCTCAGTGGGTTAAGCATCCAGAACTCAGGTCTGGCTCTGGGTCCTGAGTTCAAGTTCTGCATTGGACTCCTTGCTGGACATGGAATGTACTTAACAACAACAAAATAAAATAGCATTTTGCAGTTAATAGTATTTGCAGTTGCATGTAATTAAGAGAAAAGTGGTTTAGCTGGGCTTCTGTTTGGTTCAGGTCTTGATCTCCAATCTCTAGTGATGGGATCAGGCTCTGGGCTCAGAGGGGATTCTGCTTATCTCCCTCTCTGTCTGCCCTCCCCCCTTGCATGCTTGGGCTCATTCTCTCTCTCAAATAAAAATCTTTAAAAAATAAAACCTGGTTTAGCAAGTAAACAGAATATGAAAATTAGTTATGGTATATCTGATTTACAAAACTCATTTCTCTATTTAATTAGTATTAAAGTGGGGGTACCTGGGTGGCTCAGTTGGTTAAGCATCTGCCTTCAGCTCAGGTCATGATTCCAGAGTCCTGGATTGAGCTCTGCATTGGGCTCCTTGCTCAGGGAAAAGCCTGCTTCTCACTCTCCCTGCTTGTGCTTGCATTCTCTCTGTGTCAAATAAATAAATCAAATCTTAAAAAAAAATAGTATTAGAGTGGGATGGTGAGGTGAGTTAATGTACATAAATAGAAAGTGAACTCATGATATATGCTTTTAAGTAGGTTTTTTTAGAGGTATCCGGATGGTTCAGTCTTTTAAGCATTGGACTTTTGGTTTCGGCTCAGATCATGATCTCCTGGGTTGTGGGATTGAGCCCTGGAGACCTGCTTCAGACTCTGCTCAGCAGGGAGTCCACTCGAAGATTCTTTCCCTCTGCCCCTCCATACTCCCATGTTCTCTCTCAAGTAAATAAAGAAATCTTTTTTTAAAAGTAAGTATTTTAAAGATTTTTAAAAGATTTTATCCATTTATTTAGAAAGAGAGCATATGTGGGAGAGGGGAGGATGGAGGGAAAGGGGGAAGAGAGCCTCCTGAGCAGACTCCCTCTCCAGTGAAGGGTGGAGCCTGAGGTGGGGCTCTGTCCCACTAGCCCCAAGATCATGACCCCAACAGAAACCGAGAGTTGTTTGGGATGCCTGAGTGGCTCAGTGGTTGATCCTGTGCCTTCTGCTCCTGGGTGTGATCCTGGAGTCCTGGGATCGAGTCACACATTGGGCTCCCTGCATGGAGCCTGCTTCTCCATCTGCCTGTATCTCTCATGAATAAATAAATAAAATCTTTAAAAAATATTTCTAACTATGGGATCAGAAAGATTCACTTATTGCTTAGTAATTTAAGGGCTTGATGTTATTATTTCTATTATTATTATTATTTTCTTATTTAGGCTCCCCACCCAGTACAGAGCCCACCCAGCTTGAACTCATGACTCTGAGATCAAGACCTGAGCTGCAAAAAAAAAAAAAAAAAAAAAAGAAAGACCTGAGCTGAGATCATGAATAGGTCACTTAACTGACAGCCACCCAGAAGCTCTGGGCTTGAAATTATTTTTGCAAATGTTAATGCTTTATTATATTGGTTGTATCCATCAGTCTAATATTTCTTAAGTATTGTCAGTTCACTTGAGCTTTTAGATTTATGATGAAATGAAGCTAGAGAACTTGGTCATAATTTTAAGACTAGTTTTTTGTTTATTTTTTATTTTTATTTTTTAAAGATTTTATTTATTTATTCATGAGAGACAGAGAGAGAGAGAGAGAGAGAGAGAGAGAGAGAGGCAAAGACGTAGGCAGAGGGAGAAGCAGGCTCCCGGCAGGGAGCCCAATGCAGGACTCTGGGACCACGCCCTGAGCCGAAGGCAGATACCCAACTGCTGAGCCACCCAGGTGTTCCTTGTTTGTTTAGTTTTTTGTTTGTTTGTTTAGTTTTTAAAGTAGGCTCTGCACCCACTGTGGAGTCCAATATGGGGCTAGAACTTGGGATCCTGAAATCAAGACCTGAGCTAAGATCATGAGTCAGAGGCTTAACTGACTGAGCCACCCAGGTACTCTAAGACTAAATTTTTAATTCTACTATATAATTTATAGTGATTAACTTACAAAATAATTGACATGTTAAATCTTTTGATTTGTAAACATTTCAGAGTAAACAAGGTCTGAAATTTATGTCATATCTTTTTTTTTTTTAAAGATATTATTTATTAATGAGAGACACACAGAGAGAGGCAGAGCTACAGGCAGATGGAAGAGAAGCAGGCCCCATGCAGGTACTCCAGGATCACGCCCTGGGCCAAAGGCAGGTGCCAAACCGCTCAGCTACCCAGGCGTCCCCTATGTTTTATATCTTGACATTTGTGAGAGCATATTGAGTATTAAAGGAATTTAAGTATTAAATTTCTCCTTTATAAAAGGAAAGCCTTTGGGAAAAATATAGAAAGTTTCATCTAAAAGTTACTTTTTCTTTTTTTTTTTTAATCGCAGAATAAGAGTTTTAAGGAAATTTGGTATTTCCTCTGGTATTAACACTTACGGTTTTCACCTCCTTTCAAGAAAAGTTCAATAAAAATGACATTTAGGAAAAAAATGATATTCAGAAATTGTTGAAGCTAAATGATATGTGAGGACTTATTATTATACTAAACTCTCTGTTTGAAAACTTCCATAATACAAAGTTTTGAAACTTTTTTGAATATAATGCACAGTAAGAAATCTAGTTTGTTTCAACAGAGCACAAGCATACATATTTATTTATTTATTTTTATTTTTATTTTTTAAAAGATTTTATTTATTTATTCATGATAGAGAGAGGCAGAGACACAGGCAGAGGGAGAAGCAGGCTCCATGCAGGGAGCAGGATGTGGGACTTTATTCCGGGTCTCCGGGATCAGGCCCTGGGCCAAAGGCAGGCATCAAACCACTGAGCCACCCAGGGATCCCCAGCATACATATTTATATACAGAAAACTGAGAGAGAAGTTTCAGATAAAGCAGCATTTATACCTATTCTGTGACATTACCCTGATATTTTCTTTTTCATTATATTAGAAAATTGTTCAAGGGTGCCTGGGTGGCTTGGTCATTTAAGCATCTGCCTTCAGCTCAGGTCATGAGCCCAAAATCCAGGGATTGAGCTTCACAAGGGAGGGGGGGGTCCCCTGCTCAGTAGGGAGCCTGCTTCTCCCTCTCCTTCTGCCTCCCAGTCTCCCTGCTTGTGCTCTCTCTGTCAAATAAATAATCTCAAAAAAATAAAAAATTGTTTTTAAGACCTTCAGTTTGAAAAACAGAGCCTTAGGAAATGGTTTCAGGGGCACCTGGGTGGCTCAGTGGTTGAGCATCTGCCTTTGGCTCAGGTCATGATCTCCGGGTCCTGGGATTGAGTCCCTCATCGGGCTCCTTGCATGGAGCCTGCTTCTCCCTCTGCCTATGTCTCTGCTCTCCCCCACCATGAATAAATAAATAAAATCTTAAAAAAAAAAAAGCTAATGGTTTCATAGTTCTGACATATTAAAACTGTTAGGTCTTTGAGGTGTTTTTATTATTCAGGCCATATTTCGTTGTCACTAGTTTTTTTTTTTTTTTAAAGATTTTATTTATTTATTCATGAAAGAGAGAGAGAGGCAGAGACACAAGCAGAGGGAGAAGCAGGCTCCATGCAGGGAGTCCAATGTGAGACTCAATCCCGGGACTCTGGGACTATACCCTGAAGCCAAAGGCAGGTGCTCAACCACCGAGCCACCCAGGCATCCCAATCAGTAGTTATTCAATACATTTTTTAAAAATTATTTTTTATTTAATTACTTTATTGCTATCTTTTATTGGATTACTTTGTTGCTAAGTTTTGCCACTCTCTGAAAAGGAGTTTTATCACCTCCGTTTTCTCTGCTCTGTGACCAAACTCAAATTTTGGTCATCTCTTGTTTGGATTTATGAAATTTTCTCTTCATATTTTATTCCCCCAAAATCATTTTTGAAAGTCACAGCTAAGGGCATCTTTGATTCCTGCTCCCACATCTATACCTTGCCTTCTCACTGGTCTTTCTCATCATGCCCTACCTATTTTATTCCCTCAGTCTGTATGTTAATAACAAGTTTATCATCTTTAATTTTATTCATCTCTTCAGTCTCCATGTGTGAAACCTTTTGCTCTACCCATTTATTTAAACTGCCTCTGCCAACCACATGTCGTTTCATAGTCTTTATCTTTTGTGAGTCATTTATAAACACTATTTTGAGGTAGTACTGAAGTAGGTCTAGGTTCTAGATTTCCCATTTGTTGTGGTTGTGTGACATTGCTAAAAATCACAGAATAATTTTAGGCTAATTCAGTCCTTTTATTTTATAAGAGAGGAAATTAAGGTTCAAGTTTATTTGCCCAGAGTCACTTAACCAGTTAGTTGTAAGACGAAGACCCAAGACCTCTGACTCTTACTCTTTTTTTCTTACCTAGAAAGTTGTTTGATTTCTTCTTGAAAATTATAGAATTGTTTTTGCACAGCTTATAATTTTGATCATTTTTGTAATTGTTTTTCATTTGTGTTTTATTAGGTAAATACTTAATTTGAGTACCTGTTATGTGCAAGATATTTTTATGTATATTATCTCTAAGTTTTATGATAATCGGAAGAGGTAGATGTTATCTCAATTTTTTAAAAAAAGATTTACATATTTTAGAGAGCACTAGCAGGAGTGGGGATGGGGGGCAGAGGCAGAGGGAAAGGGAGAGAGAGAAAATCTCAAGCAGACTCCCTGCTGAACTGGGAACATCTGGAGGCCTGATCCCATAACCTTCAGATCATTACCCCAGCCTAAACCAAGAGCCAGATGCTTACTTAACCAACTGAGCCACCCAGGTACCCAGGTGTTAGTTCCATTTTCTACCTGAGGAAACAGATGCCAGGTTTGACCATCTATCTAGAAAGTGGAAGATACAGCATTTGAATCCTGTTTTTGTTTGTTTTGTTTTTTTAACCAGCTTGGGGCTCAAACTTGCCAACATGAGATCAAGAGTCACATGCTCTACCTACTGAGTCAGCCAGATGCCCCGAACCCTGTTTTTTTTTTTTTTAATTTAGGTTCTTTCTTTTATGCCTCTTGCCACTTGGACTTTTTAAGAGCAGAAATTTTCCTTTGGTGAAACCAAGATTCATGATAAGTACAAGGATTCAAATATATGTGGGCTAGGGCTTACAAGTAATGTGTGTTCTTGTGACTAGATTTCTGCTTTGGGCTCAGAATGGCTGTTTTGAGGGATGATCCCTCTACTCCAGCCTGTACTAGAAAATTTTAAATGGTAGCAGTATTACAGCCAGACCAATAGAAGGTACTGCACTGTGTTAGGCCCAAATTTAGGTGTTAGGCCTCTTTTCTTTGCTTCCTTGTGATCTGGAGGTTAAGAGGCCCTTTGTTCTAGGTTTTCAGTAATGAGGACTTGGCTTTTTTCTTTGGCAGCTCCTTCCTGAGGTGCCCTGATTAGGGTCTGATTTGTGACCTTTGCAGGCAGTTTTTCACTTACAATTTACAATTTAAAATTCAAAGCATTTTTCGATTTGTTGTCAAGATTGCTCTAAACCTAAATGAAGGAAAAGTTCAGAATTTTTTTTTAAAGATTTTATTATTTTTTTTATTTTAATTTTTTTTAAAGATTTAGATTTTATTTATTTATTCATGAGAGACACACAGAGAGAGGCAGAGAAACAGGCAGAGGAAGAAGCAGGCTCCATGCAGGGAGCCCAAATGTGGGACTTGATCCTAGCACCTTGGGTTTCATACTCTGAGCTGAAGGCGAAATGCTCAAGCTCAACTGCTGAGCCACCCGGGTGCCCCAAGTTTAGCATTAAAAAAAAATGCGAAATTACTAGTTAGAGCAGGTTTTTTTGGTTGTTTGTTTTAACATTTTGCTTTCACTTGTTCCAAAATATATGTATGTCCTATTTATTTCTTTGGTTGAATTTAGATCCTAAGTAAAACTGATGTTTTGTTTAGTTTTGTTTTAGAGATTTTATTTGGGACGCCTGGGTGGCTCAGCGATTTAGCTCTGCCTTCGGCCCAGGACATGATCCTGGAGTCCCCGGATCAAGTCCCACATGGGGCCCCCTGCAGGGAGCCTGCTCCTCCCTCTGCCTGTGTCTTTGCCCCTCTCTCGGTGTCTCTCATGAATAAATAAACAAAATCTTAAAAAAAAGATACTATTTAAAAATAATAAGATTTTATTTAAATATTTATTTGAGAGAGAGATAGAGAGACAGAGAGAGTATGAGTAGGGAGAAGAGGGAGAAGCAGACTCCCTGCTAAGCAGGGAGCCCCACATGGGACTGGATTCCATGACTTCGGGATCATGACCTGAGCCGAAGGCAGATGCTTAACCGACTGAGCCACCCAGGCGTCCTTGATGTACTTTCTGTAGCCAACTAACACTGATTCACAGTTTTTTCCTTGATATTGTGATCAGTTTGCCATCTGTCACCTACTCTGCCTTTTGGGCTTTCCCTTTGTTTACTACCTATTTGTTTTAACACACACAGTTGTCTTTGAGCTTTACCAGAACTCTCCTTTTCAGTACGTTTATATTTACCTAATAAATGTTAACTGATCACTCTTATTGAAACTTCATATCATTTGATCACTATTTGAAAGAAATAGTAATACTTTAAATTTTCTAGTTTAAGCATGTGCAAAATGGCTATATTTGGGGTTGATATATTTGGTAGGGGGAGGAAAAGAGATACAAACAGGGCTACACATGGCTCTTTTTAAGGGTGCAGAAGGACTGTTCCAGAAGCCTGTAGCAAACTTAACCACTCATTTCATTGACCAAAATTGGGTTACATTCCCTTTCCTAAATTAGTCACTCGTAAAGACTGAGGGAATTATTCTTAGCCAACCAGGCCCATCCCTTGGCCTGAGGAGGTGTTTGACTTCCCCTGAAACATGGCTGCATGAGAGAGGAGTAGATAGATACTTGTGAGAAAATATATCAGGGAGGAAGGAGAAAATTGGGGGGCAGGGCGGAGAAGTTCAACCAAAGAATCCTCTACACTTACTATTCATAGTTTGTTAGCCGTTCAGGAACTTTAAAATGTAAATGCAACTTTTACTATGCAGTTACTTTTTCTGGCATTTGCTTTTTTCTTGCTTTGTCAAAGTCCTTGGGGTGGATGTGGGAGCTTATATAAGTATGGAGAAAGAATCAAGTATGACTAATAGGTGCCTGTGAATTGTGGGTGGGCTTGGTGTTTGGTGATTGGAATATTTGGGACAGCGAATTCATGTTCTTGTGTGGTTCAAGTGGAATCGGATGGCCATGTAGGCATACAGAGACATAAAGACAGTCATCTAGTTAAGCCAATTGTGAGTTTTCAAAATAATGTCAAGTGTTTTATTTTACTCTTTAAGGCTAATCTGAAAGGAACCTAGAATTTATTAAATGGTAAAATAGAAGGATATGCGCTGGGAAGACAGAAACTAGATGGGAGCATTGTATAAGATCTTAGAGTAACTGCAAGGGAGGGGAACTCAAGACCGTTAGCTGAATGTACAAAATCATTCAATCTTGTAATAAAATTTATTATATCAATATTACGTGTGAATGGTTCAGTTTATCGGAGTAGACATGTAAATAAATACAGCAATATCTATGTAATATAGGTACAGAGAAAGCCCTCTGAATGCATAAATGACAACTTTGAGAGGTCAGAAAAGTTACATGGAGCTGAATCCTGAGTGATTTTCCTAGATAGATAAAGAAAGAAGTATATTTTAGTTTCATCGATGACCACATCCAAAGACCCAAGTTAGAGTCCTTTAATTTGGAAAGGTTGACTATCAGGCTATGGTATCCAGATTTGACCGTAGGAGAGCCTATTATGCTATAATGAGGAATTTGGGTTTTAGAATGAAGATTGTAGGGAACCACTGAAGGATTTGTTTTTTTGTTTTGTTTTTTTAAAAGATTTTATTTATTTATTCATGAGAGACACACAGAGAGGGGCAGAGACACAGGCAGAGGGAGGAGCAGGCTCCCTGAAGGGAGCCCGATGTGGGACTCGATTCCCAGACTGATTCCCAGACCGGATCACGCCCTGAGCCAAAGGCAGATGCCCAACCCCTGAGCCACCCAGGTGTCTCCCATTGAAGGATTTGAATCTGGAGGAATGCCAGATCTATGGCTTAGATCACTGTGCTAGGTTGGATCATGGTTTAAGGCAGGAATTGGTGGAATAGGCCCCAGGGGATGGGGCGGCAAATGTACCTTAAGAAATGATAAGGGCAGAGGAGTAAAGATGTCAAGGTGGGAATACAGCTGAGATAGATTTAGAGAAAAAGAAATCAAAAGGACCTGGTATCAGTTGAGTAAAAAGAGGAAGGAGGTTAGGGTTATTTCTGCTTTTCTAATTCAGGTCAGTTGTGATAGGAGAAGAAGCAGATTTGGAGATGGTGAGAAGGAAAGGTGATTCAGTTTAATAAAATGTTTCAGGCAGTAGGGAAAATCTGGGAGGCATATATATAATTTTACCAGAGTGATAAAGTGTGGAGAAGAGATTAAACCAAGTAAAAAGGGAGTTTGGGCTTCTAGAGGGGAGATGACTAGGAAATGTATGATAAATAAGGGTTGTTTAGTAAGATTTGTTATGCAGATAAGAATACTTCCCTTCCTGGTACTGAAGGGAAGAACACTTACAAATGGAAATTTATGTCACTTACCAAGGAAAATTTATGCCCTGCTTTTAGGCAGAAAAGGAGAGGGCAGGGTTCTTCCTGTGTCTGCTGTTTTTTAGTTGCCTTCAGGCTCAAATTTTTATGCCAGAGTGGCATATTTTGGGATGATGTATCCTGATCTCCTTCAACAATAAATAGTACTTATTTAAAGTGTATACTCTGATAAGTTGGTTTTTTAAATTTAATTTAATTTATTTTTGAGAGAGACACAAACACACATGCTGGGTGTAGGTATGGGGAGGAGCAGAGGGAGAGGGACAGATTGTGCTGAGCATGGAGCCTGATGCCGGGCTTGATTCCACACCCAGATATCATGACCCAAGCTGAAACTAAGAGTTAGACACTCAACTAAGCCATCAAGGTGCCCCTAGTCTGATAAGTTCTGACACAAGTGTATCTATAGAACTTTTACCCGTATCAAGATAGTGAATATATCTATCACCTCCAGAAGTTTCCTTATGTCCCTTTAATGATCATTTCCTCCCACTCATCTCTCTTTTCACTTTCCTAGACAACCATTGAAGTCACTATAAAAATCATATAAATGAAGCCATGGAGTATATACTTAGGGGCAAGGGGTTCTCACTCTTTTATTTTAATTTTTATTTTGAGAGAGAGCACTGAGTGCCTGGGTGGCTTAGTGGTTGAACGTCTGCTCAGGTCGCAATCCTAGTGTCCTAGGATGGAGTCCCCAATTACGCTCCCAATGGGAGCTTTTTGTCTCTGCCTGTGTTTCTGCCTTTCTGTGTCTCTCATGAATAAATAAATAAAATCTAAAAAAAAAAAAAAAAAAAAACCGCATGAGTGGAGGTTAGGAGGGCAGAGGGAGAGAGAATCTCAAGCAGACTCCCTGCTGAGCAAGGATCTGGAACTGGGGTGACATGGGGCTTGATGTCAGGATCCTGAGATCATGATCTGAGTCAAAATCAAGAGTCAGATGCTTAACTAACTGAGCCACCCAGGCGCCCCTGGGTCTGACTCTTTTTTTTTTTTTAATTCATGAGAGACAGAGAGGCAGAGACATAGGCAGAAGGAGAAGCAGGCTCCCCGCAGGGAGCCCGTTGGGGGACTTGATCCCAGAACTCTGGGATCATGCCCTGAACCTAAAGCGGATACTCAACCGCTGAGCCACCCAGGCCTCCCGGTCTGACTTCTTTTATTGGGCATTGTTACTTTTGAGATTCTTCCCTGTTTCTTTTTTTTTTTTTAAGATTTTATTTATTTATTCATTCATGAGAGACACAGAGAGAGAGGCAGAGACACAGGCAGAGGGAGAAGCAGGCTCCATGCAGGGAGCCCAACACGGGACTCGATCCTGGGTCTCCAGGATCACACCCTGGATTGAAGGCGGCGCTAAACCGCTGAGCCACCTGGGCTGCCCAGAGATTCTTCCCTGTTAAAGAGTATATCAGTAGGGGTGCTTGGGTGGCTCAATTGGTTAAGCGTCTGCCTTTGGCTCAGTTTGTGATCCTGGGGTTCAGCCCCACATCGGACTCCCTGCTCAGCGGAAAGTCTACTTGTCTCTCTGCCCCTCCCCCTGCTCATACACATTTTCTCTGCCTCTGTGTCTCTCTTTCTTGCACATGCTTTCCCTCTCCCTCTCAAATAATTTTTTTTTATAAAGTATATCAGTAGGTCATTTTTATTGAAAAATAGTTGCCATTGTATACATATATATGACAATTTGTTTATCCATTCACCTCTTGATGTACGTTTGGATTGTTTCCAGGTTTGGGCTATTACAAATAAAGCTCCTAGAACATTCATGTATAAATATTTATGTGGACACATATTTCCTTTAGTCTTGGATAAATACCTAGGAACAGAATGGTTGGATTATATGATAGGTATAAGTTTAACTTTATGAGAGACTGCCAAACTGTTTTCCAAAGTGGATGTATCATTTTACATTCCTCTTAGTGGAAATGTACATTTGCACATCATCACCAACATTTGATATGGTCAGTCTTTTTAATTTTGAGTATTCTAATAGGTGTATAGTAGTATCTCCTTGTGGTTTTACTTTATAAAGAACTTGCTATTGAGCATCTTTCTGTATGCTTTTTTACCATCTGTATATCTTTTTTGGGTGAAATACCTGTTCAGGTTTTTGCCTGTTTAAAAAAAACCTCAAATTTTGAAATAATTATAGATTCACAGAAAGTTGCAAAAAATAAAGAGAGAGATTCTGAGAGTCCTTCACTTAAGTGTCCCCTAGTAATATCTTGCATTTTTATAGTATGATATTAAGACCATGAAAATGACATTAAGACAATTGATACAATCCACCAAACTTACTCAAATGTCACCAATTTTACATGCACTCCTTTGTGTATGTGTGTGTGGTTCTCTGCAATTTTATCACGTGTAGATTCATGTAACGACCACCATAATCAAGATACAGAACTGTTCCATTACCACAAAGTTCCATCACACTAACCCTTTTATAACCACACCTACTTCCCTCCTTCCTCCCCACCCCATTATCTAATTCCTGGCAACCACTAATCTATTCTCCATCTCCATAATTTTATTTCAAGAAAATGTTATATAAATTTAGTCATATAGTATTTAACCTTTTGAGTTTGGATTTTATCACTCAGTATAATTCTCAGGTAATCATTCCAAGTTGTTGCCTGTATTAAATAGTTTGTTCCTTTTAATTCCTGAGAAGTAGTCCATATATTAAAATTTGTTTAACCTTTTATCTATTGAAGAATACTTGGTTATTTCCAGTTATAGGCTATTATGAATAAAGTTGCTATGAACATTTATTACAAGTTTTTGTTTGAATGTAAGTTTTCATTTCTCTCATTTAAATACCTAAGAGTGTATGCCTCCCAATCTCAAATGTATGAGTTCAGTTTTATAAGAAATTGCCAAATTTATACATTTCCACCAGCACGTGCTGCACAAATTACTGAGTTTCTCAGCATCTTAGACAGTGTTTGGTATCATCACTATTTATTTTTAGCCTTTCAGATTGATATGTAATAGTGTTTCATTATTCTAATTTATATATCCCTAATGACTAATACTATTAAATATTTTTTTTATCCTCTGTATCATATTTGGTCATGTGTCCATTTAAGTCTTTGCCTCTTTTATTTATTTTTTATTTTTTTTATTTT
Source organism: Vulpes lagopus (assembly GCF_018345385.1). Taxonomy (NCBI): domain Eukaryota; kingdom Metazoa; phylum Chordata; class Mammalia; order Carnivora; family Canidae; genus Vulpes; species Vulpes lagopus. The sequence continues at coordinate 108,250,937 of NC_054833.1, read as the reverse complement.
TTTTTCTTTTGCTGCTTTTAAAATAGGATTGTTTTCTTATTGTTCAGTTTTGAGAGTTCTTTACTTTTTTTAGACACAAGTCCTTTTTCCACTATATGCTTTCAGTTTCTCCCAGTATATGTCTTGTCTTTTCAGTAACAATGGTTTGTAGAAGTTTTTAGTTTTTGTTTTTTTTTTTTTTATTTATTTTTTTTTAATCTTTATTTATTTATGATAGTCATACAGAGAGAAAGAGAGAGGCAGAGACACAGGCGGAGGGAGAAGCAGGCTCCATGCGCCGGGAGCCCGATGTGGGACTCGATCCTGGGTCTCCAGGATCGCGCCCTGGGCCAAAGGCAGGCGCCAAACCGCTGCGCCACCCAGGGATCCCAGAAGTTTTTAGTTTTAATAAAGTTTGATTTATCAGTTTATTAAGGATTGTGCTTTTGATGTTACATCTAAGAAATTTTTGCCTAACTTAAGTTCACCAGAATTTTCTCCTAGGTTTTCTTTTTTTTTTTTTTTTATTTTATTTTATTTTATTTTTTTTATGATAGTCATACAGAGAGAAAGAGAGAGGCAGAGACACAGGCAGAGGGAGAAGCAGGCTCCATGCACCGGGAGCCTGATGTGGGATTCGATCCCGGGTCTCCAGGATCGCGCCCTGGGCCAAAGGCAGGCGCCAAACCGCTGCGCCACCCAGGGATCCCTCTCCTAGGTTTTCTTTCAGGGGTTTTATAGTTTTGGGTTTTACATTTAGGTCTATCTATTTTGAGTTAATTTCTTGTGTGTATGGTGTGAGGTAAGGGCTCAAGTTCATTGGTTTTTTACATATGGATATCCAATTTATCCAGCCCCATTTGTTGAAAAGGCTATTCTTTTTACCAGTGTTGCCTTTGCTCCTTTGTCAAAAATAAGTTCACCATATGTATGTGAGTTTATTGTTGAACTCTCTGCCTGTCCTTTGTTGATACTACACTATCATGATAAGTTTCTTTATAATAACTCTTGAAATCAGTATCACTTTGCAGCTTGGTTCTTTTTCAAACTCTTTTGGATATTCTAAATCCTTTTGGCCCTCCCATATAAATTTTGGAATCAGCTTGTCTCTTTCAACTTTCTGGAATTTTTTTAAAAGTTTATTTGAGAGAGTGTGTGCACACAATGGGGGAAGGGCAGTGGGATAGAGAGAATATTAGGCAGTCTCCCTGCTGAGCATGGAGCTGGATGCAGCTAGATCCCTCAACCTTAAGATCACAGCCTGAACTGAAAATCAGGAGTTGGATGCTTATCCAGGTGCCCAAAAACCTACTGGAATTTTGCCTAGAATTGTGTTGAATCTTCTTTTTTTTTTTTTTTTAATTTCGTTTATTTATTCATAGAAACAGAGAGAGAGAGAGGCAGAGACACAGGCAGAGGGAGAAGCAGGCATCATACAGAGAGCCTGACGTGGGACTCGATCCAGGGTCTCCAGAATCACGCCCTGGGTTGTAGGTGGCGCTAAACCGCTGCGCCACCGGGGCTGCCTTTTTTTTTTTTTTAATATTTTTATTTATTTATGATAGTCACACAGAGAGAGAGAGAGAGAGAGGCAGAGACACAGGCAGAGGGAGAAGCAGGCTCCATGCACCGGGAACCCGACGTGGGATTCGATCCCAGGTCTCCAGGATCGTGCCCTGGGCCAAAGGCAGGCACCAAACCGCTGCGCCACCCAGGGATCCCCCCCCTTTTTTTTTTAAATAATCTCTACATCTGTGTCCAACATGGGGCTCAAACGCATGACCCCAAGATCAAGAGTCATATTCTCCACCAGCAGAGCCAGCCAGGCACTCTAGACTATGTTAAATCTATAGACCAGTTGTTTTGTGAGAACTGATACCGGTATTGAATCTTCCAACCTGTAGATAAAATGTCTCTACTTATTTTTTTTTAATTTGTTATATATCATTATTGTTGTTTTATTATATATTGCTATTATGTAATTTCTCTCAGCAATCTTTTATGGTTTTCAGTGTGTAGATCTTTCTATTGTAAATGCTTCTGTAAACCTTCAAACGCTAAAAGTTTGTGTGTGGACATGTTTTCCTTCCTTTTGGGTATATACCTGAGTGGAATTGCTGGATCATATGTTAATTCTATGTTTAACTTTTTGAGGAGCTGCCAAACTGTTTTCCACATTAGCCACACTATTTTATATTCTTATTAGCAGTGCACAAGAGTTCCAGTTTTTCCACATTCTCACTGATACTTGTTATTTTTTGTTTTTGGCCTCTCACTGTGGGTTGGTTGGTTTGTTTGTTTGTTTGTTTTTTTAAGATTTTATTTATTTATGAGAGACACAGAGAGAGAGAGGCAGAGACACAGGCAGAGGGGGAAGCAGGCTCCACGCAGGGAGCCCGATGTGGGACTCGATCCCGGGACTCCAGGATCACACCCTGGGCCAAAGGCAGGCTCCAAACCTCTGAGCCACCCGGGAATCCCCTGTTTGTTTTTTTCTATAAAGATTTTATTTCTTTAATTCTGAGAGACACAGAGAGAAGGTAGAGACATAAGCAGAGAGAGAAGCAGGCTCCTCACAGGGAGCCCGATGTGGGACTCGATCCTGGAACCCCAGGATCATGCCCTGAGCCAAAGGCAGTTGCTCAACCACTGAGCCACCTAGGCGTCCCTCTCACTATGGTTTTAATTACCATTTCCCTAATGACTTATGCTGTTGAGCATCTCTACATGTGTTCACTGGCTGTTTGTATAGCTTCTTTGGAGAAATAAGTATGTAAGCCCTAAAAATAGTCCTATTTTAAAATTGAGTTGTCTTTTTGTTGTTTAGTTGGAAGAATTCTTTATATTTTCCAGATGCTTTTTGGAGGTTATGGCCTCATAACATGTTATATACAGTACATTCTTTTTACAGTTTGTGCATTCCATCCAGGAACCCCCCCCCCTCCAAACTCCTTGATTTTTTTTTTTCACTGCATATATTAAAGTTCATTCTCTGCGATGAACAGTTCTGTGGGTTTTGACAAATGCATAGTGTTATGTGTTCCTTACCCCATTAACATGGAGAAAAGTTGCTCATCTTAAAAATCCTCCCATGAATCATTCCTTTTGTGTCTAATTTATTTCACAAATGTGCAAAATGTATTTAAGATTCATCCATGTTATTGTATGAATAAATAACTAGTTCCTTTTAATCCTATAAAGTATTCCATTATGAAAGTGCCAGAATTAGTTGTTTATTATTATTATTTTAAATATTTTATTCATTCATTTAACAGAGAGCAAGCACAAGCAGGAGGAGCAACAGGCAGAGTGTGAGGGAGAGGCAGGTGCCCCACAGAGCAGGGAGCCCCATGCAGGGCTCGATCCCAGGACCCTGAGATCATGACCTGAATCAAAGGCAGTAGCTTTACTAACTAAGCCACCCAGGCACCCCTAGAGTTAGTTTATACATTCATCTGTTGAAAGGCATCTTGTTTCCTTCTGATTTAGGCAATTATGAATGAATCTGTAGAGTTACACATGGTTTTTATGTGACCTTAAGTTTTTAGCTCACTTGATTTTCTCAGAGCATCATATTTTGGTTTCATTGATTTTTCTCTATTCTGATTCATTTATTTTCTGCTTTCATGTCTTCATGGTTGTTTTTTCAAATGGAAGACTTTAAGAAGGAGGGGTGGTTAATATCTACTTCTTCAGTGAGATGGATGAAAGTGCAGAACTGTATTAAGAGTTGTTTTGGGGGGAAAAAAAGAGTTTTGGTATATAGATGAGACCTGAAGCCAGATAACATTGAAAAATGAGGAAGTAGAGACAGTACAAGAATATGACTCTAAAAATTTATTTTTTATTTTTTAATTATTTTATTTTAAATTTATTTTTTAGAGAGGGGGAAGGGCAGGAGGAGTTGGAGGGAATTTTTTTTTAATAATAAATTTATTTTTTATTGGTGTTCAATTTGCCAACATACAGAATAACACCCAGTGCTCATCCCGTCAAGTGCCCCCCTCAGTGCCTGTCACCCATTCACCCCCACCCCCCGCCCCTAGTTCATTTCCCAGAGGTAGGAGTCTTTATGTTCTGTCTCCCTTTCTGATATTTCCCACACATTTCTTCTCCCTTCCCTTATAATCCCTTTCACTACTATTTATATTCCCCAGATAAATGAGAACATACAATGTCCTTCTCCAATTGACTTATTTCACTCAGCATAATACCCTCCAGTTCCATCCACGTTGAAGCAAATGGTGGGTATTTGTCATCTCTAATGGCTGAGTAATATTCCATTGTATACATAAACCACATCTTTTTTATCCATTCATCTTTCGATGGACACCGAGGCTCCTTCCACAGTTTGGCTATTGTGGACATTGCTGCTATAAACATCGGGGTGCAGGTGTCCCAGCGTTTCATTGCATCTGTATCTTTGGGGTAAATCCCCAGCAGTGCAATTGCTGGGTTGTAGGGCAGGTCTATTTTTAACTCTTTAAGGAACCTCCACACAGTTTTCCGAGTGGCTGCACCAGTTCCCATTCCCACCAACAGTGGAAGAGGGTTCCCTTTTCTCCACATCCTCTCCAACATTTGTGGTTTCTTGCCTTGTTAATTTTCCCCATTCTCACTGGTGTGAGGTGATATCTCATTGTGGTTTTGATTTGTATTTCCCTGATGGCAAGTGATGCAGAGCATTTTCTCATGTGCATGTTGGCCATGTCTATGTCTTCCTCTGTGAGATTTCTCTTCATGTCTTTTGCCCATTTCATGATTGGATTGTTTGTTTCTTTGATGTTGAGTTTAATAAGTTCTTTATAGATCTTGGAAACTAGCCCTTTATCTGATACGTCATTTGCAAATATCTTCTCCCATTCTGTAGGTTGTCTTTTAGTTTTGTTGACTGTATCCTTTGCTGTGCAAAAGCTTCTTCTCTTGATGAAGTCCCAATAGTTCATTTTTGCTTTTGTTTCTTTTGCCTTCGTGGATGTATCTTGCTTCAAGAAGTTACAGTGGCTGAGTTCAAAAAGGGTGTTGCTTGTGTTCTCCTCTAGGATTTTGATAGACTCTTGTCTCACATTTAGATCTTTCATCCATTTTGAGTTTATCTTTGTGTATGGTGAAAGAGAGTGGTCTAGTTTCATTCTTCTGCATGTGGATGTCCAATTTTCCCAGCACCATTTATTGAAGAGACTGTCTTTCTTCCAATGGATAGTCTTTCCTCCTTTATCGAATATTAGTTGACCGTAAAGTTCAGGGTCCACTTCTGGGTTCTCTATTCTGTTCCATTGATCTATGTGTCTGTTTTTGTGCCAGTACCACACTGTCTTGATGACCACAGCTTTGTAGTACAACCTAAAATCTGGCATTGTGATGCCCCCAGCTATGGTTTTCTTTTTTTAAAATTCCCCTGGCTGCTCGGGGTCTTTTCTGATTCCACACAAATCTTAAAATAATTTGTTCTAACTCTCTGAAGAAAGTCCATGGTATTTTGATAGGGATTGCATTAAACGTGTAAATTGCCCTGCGTAACATTGACATTTTCACAGTATTAATTCTGCAAATCCATGAGCATGGAATATTTTTTTTTTAATTTTTTTAATTTATTTATTTATTCATGAGATACAGAGAGAGAGGCAGAGACACAGGCAGAGGGAGAAGCAGGCTCCATGCACCGGGAGCCCGACGTGGGACTCGAGCCCGACGTGGGATTCGATCCTGGGTCTCCAGGATCACGCCCCGGACCAAAGGCAGGAGCTAAACCGCTGAGCCACCCAGGGATCCCGAGCATGGAATATTTTTCCATCTCTTTGTGTCTTCCTCAATTTCTTTCAGAAGTGTTCTATAGTTTTTAGGGTATAGATCCTTTACCTCTTTGGTTAGGTTTATTCCTAGGTATCTTATGCTTTTGGGTGCAATTGTAAATGGGATTGACTCCTTAATTTCTCTTTCTTCAGTCTCATTGTTAGTGTATAGAAATGCCACTGATTTCTGGGCATTGATTTAATTTGGGAGAGAGAAAGAGAGAGAGAGAACAGGGAAGAGGGAGAGAGTCTCAAGCAGACTCCATGCTGAGCTCAGCCCGATGCATGGCTCAATCCCATGATCCTGAGATCACAGCGTGAGACAAAACCAAGTTGCTGCTCAATGGACTGTGCCATCCAGGCACCCCAGGAGAGAAAGAATCTTAAGCAGGCTCCATGCCCAGTGTAGAGTCCAAAGCCCAGTGCAGAGCCTGTCACTGGGCTCAATCTCACCACCCTGAGATCATGGTCTAAGCCAGAATCAAGAGTCAGACCCTTATCTGAGCCACTAAAGTCTCCCCTGAAAACATAGTTTTTAGAGCAAGGTTTCTCAGCTTTGGTACTCTTGACATTTTAGACTGGATAATTCTTTGGGGGAGCTGAGTTGTACGCAGGATCTCTGGCCCCTACTTGGTGTTTGCCAGTAGTTACCCCTTCAGCTATCACAACCAGAAATGCCAGCATAATTTTGCTGGGGATCCCCATGTATACAATGGAATATTATGGGGATCAGAATTGCCCTGGGGATCAGAATTGCCCCATCTTAAAACAGTCCTTTCAATGAAGAAGAGTGAAGACCCTTCATCTAAAATAGAAGATCTCATCTCAGGGAGGCTTTTTAAAGGAAGTGACAGATTGAAGGAAGTAGCGGGTGACGAGAAGGGGAAAGTTGAAGCTATGAAAGAGAAGACCAGTGATGACTCTGGGGAATGGAATTTAGAGCATAGATGGAGAAGAGTAGCTTTCTATGGGAGATGGGTCACTTTTTTTCTGAGAAAGGAAGAAATGAAAAGGGCAGTTATAGATATTTATAGAGATCATATTTTTTGAGGGTGGTATAGTGGGAGATAGTAGTTCTCTGCTGTTATTTGTGTTTATACCAGTGTAGATGGTTGTCCAACTGCCTCTGACCCCTCCCCCCATTCCTCCAGCAATATTTGACTACTTTTATGTAATAACAGAAAAACAGATGATTGGATTGGTTCTGGGCTGAAATTTGCTAGGTGGAAGGTTGGAGAGTGAATGGAAATGAGCTGCCTGAAAGAAGGCAGTTGAAGTGACGGAATTTGAGATATAGTGTAGATAAGGTACTAAGTAAAGCCAGGAGATGAAAGATAGATTGAGAGAAAGGGGAAGGGTTAAGAAACTGTGAATCTAAACGAGATAACACAGTGGGTCTAATGGAGTAAGAGAAAGAGTGATGAATAGGTAGAGGTAGTAGTCAAAGATGGGAATTTTAAAAATTTAAAATTATAGGAATCAAATGGGCCCAAGCAATGTGAAAGTCCAAGTTCCTGGAAATTGGATACTGAAGTGGGAATTGGATGTTGAAGGTGCCTAGGGTCAAGTAGAGTTGAGTTATAGAGGAAGCCTGTTACAGATGCCAGTGACCCAGAGGACGTTAGATAATGGTAATAACAGATGGAAGGTGATGTAGCTGGATGGTATGGGCCTTCCAAAGACATGGTAAGAAATGTTAAAAAAGCTGGGAGAGATGTGTGGGAGTAGATGAGAGTGCTAGCTCTCTGGGATCCCAGAGTTCTGGGATCAGGTCCTGCTTCGGGCTCTCTGCAGGGACCCTGCTTCTTCCTCTGCCTATGTCTCTGCCTCTCTCTGTGTGTCTCTCATGAATAAATAAATAAAATCTTAAAAAAAAAAAAAGTTTGAGAGATGAGGATGGAGAATCTCTTAAGAAATTGAGAACAGAGAGGAGTCTGGTGGGAGGTGCCATCCTTAGTAGCCTGATAGTAGTACGGGATTAAGAAGAAATGGTATCTAAAAGAGAATGCTGGTTTGGGAAGAAATCGAAAGTCTATAGTGCAAGACATTGCTTTCTGAAATCACGGATTTCTTGTACACTCGTTGGAAGCATAAGCGTTGGCATTCATATCACTGTGGTAAAGGACTTATCCATGTGGTTTATTAGATGACTACTTTGAAAGTTCTTATGCTTTTATTATTCTCTGATAATAGGCATTTTAAATAATGGATATCTATTGTTGACTTAAAAATTATAGTCAATAGTAACACAGATTATTGAGAACCAGATTTGCTTCTGTTCTATTAAATTTTATATATATATAATATATGTATAAATGTGTATGTATATATACATACATATATATATATAAACATTTATTTGGTATATTATCCGATATGATACTAGATATTGATACAGATTATCTAGAATCCTCACAACATTTCAGTGTCGATAATATCCTCAATTTACTTGATGAGGTAATTGAAACTTGGTAAGGTAATTAACGTGATGAAGGTAAGACATCTATTAAGTAGTCTATTTGACTCCAAAGTCAGTGTTCTCCATTGTGTTTTTTCTTTTGATCACTACCCACCTCCACCTTGGCGTTATTCTGCACTACTTTCTAAATATAATACACAATCCATTATTTGTCTAGTGTGGTCTTAGTGTAGTCTGTGTTAATGTTGGATCATAACTCAACCACTTTTGTTATTTTCTCTCTGCCTTTTATTTTTTATTTTTATTTATTTTTTATTTTTAATATTTTATTTATTTTTCATGAGAGACACAGAAAGAGAGAGGGAGAGACACAGGCAGAGGGAGAAGCAGGCTCCATGCAGGGAGCCCGATGCGGGACTCAATCCCAGGACTCCAGGATCATGCCCTGGGCAGAAGGCAGGCGCTCAACAGCTGAGCCACCCAGGGAACCCCCCCCCCTTTTTTTTTTTAATTTTTTTTTATTTGTTTATGATAGTCACAGAGAGAGAGAGAGAGGCAGAGACACAGGCGGAGGGAGAAGCAGGCTCCATGCACCCGGAGCCTGATGTGGGATTTGATCCCGGGTCTCCAGGATTGCGCCCTGGGCCAAAGGCAGGCGCCAAACCGCTGCGCCACCCAGGGATCCCACCCCCCCCCTTTTTATTATTATTATTATTATTATTTTTCCCATGGCTAGTTCATATTTTATTGGACTGTTGATTTCAGCACTTCTGTGATGTCAGGCTAACGTAGGACTAAAAGTTTAATTGAGGGGATGAAGCCACCCACAAATTTGAGCAAACTTGAAAGGTAGTTGGAATCAGGGGAAAGTCTGTTGAAGGGAAGTCCTTGGTTCCTAACAGTTCTAAAGATTTAATGATCCTTTAAGGATCAGTTTTATGGAAAAATTCGAAGTGTCCAGATGTCCTTTAGGCAGGAGCAACAGGCAGGACTGGAGGACGTGGGCCGTAGGGGCAGACAGTCTGCAGCACAGCTGGCTGGGCTGGGGAAGCTGCTTTCCTCAGACAAGGTCTCTCTGCCTTTTTTAAAAAAAGATTTATTTATTTATTTTAGAGAATGAGGGAGGGGCAGAGGGAGAGGGAGAGAATCCCAGGCCGACTCCATGCTGAAGCTCAGAGCTTGGAGTCTGGTGCCCCATTTCGCCACACTGAGATCATGACCTGAGCCAAAACCTGAAGTTGGATGGTTAGCCAATTGAGCCCTGTTTTCTCTCTCCTTTTAAGTGGTTTTCAACAGCTTCTCATGGTAATTTAGAATTTTGTCCTCCATAGTAGTTGCCATTGCCATTATGTATTTAATACAAGTATTATACAAGGACTAATAATACTAATCCAATATAATATTTGGAAACATGAATATATATTTAATATTGTTATATTGTTTATTCATAAGTAACTTGAAAAGGATAAGCTCTAAATGTTGATATCTATGGGTCACTGTTTACAAAACAATAGTTTGTATACATAATTGCTACCATGATTTCTTGCCCCATTGGTGAGAATGTCACATGCAGTGGATTCAAACAAAGGCTTCTTATTATAATCTAGGTAGATTTGATTTTCTAATTGTTTTCTCCTTGTAGGCCACTATAATGGCAATTGTAGGAAAAAATTAAATTGTTCTGACTTTTTTTTTTTTTTTAACAAAATCATATTAGTATATGTTCTGTGTTCTCTTTGATGACTGTGAATTGACCTTACTTATTTTTTCCTACATTTGGATGTTAAACTGTGGTGGCAGTACTGTTTCTTCACTATTGACTTCATCCCTATAATCAAGCATAATAGTGCTAAGTCAGTGGTTGCCCAATGATTCTCCTGCTTTTTTTTTTTGTATGAAAATTCCTTTGAACAATTTTTCATTATTATTAGATAGAACCTAAAGGTAGGGAATCCTTTACTTTTCTAAACTCTTAGGAGGACGCCTGGCTGGCTCAGTGGTTGAGCGTCTGCTTTCGGTTCAGGGCGTTGGTCCTGGAGTTCCAGGATTGAGTCCCACGTCGGGCTCCCTGCGAGGAGTCTGCTTCTCCCTCTGCCTGTGTCTCTGCCTTCTCTCTGTGTGTCTCATGAATAAATAAAATAATAAAATCTTTGTCACTTGTGTTCAGAAATTTCATATGTGCATTAGTGTGGATCTGTTTTCATCCATTGTGCTTAATAGACCCTCAGTGATCCTTTATTTCTTCCTCTTCATTTTCTTTTCTCTTCTTCTGGAACTCAAAGTTTCAAATCTGAGACTCCTCGACAGATTCTAATATTCTTTCTCATTTCCTGTTTTTCTCTTTGCTTAACTCTTTGGATAATTTTTTCAACTTGATATTTCAGTCTTTCTTTGAGCCTCTCATTCGTTATTTTAATTTCTAGGGGCTCTTATTTCATCTTTTTAACGTTTTTTAAGAGCATGTTGCACATGGGGTGGCGGGAGGGGCAGAGCGAGAGAAGAGAAGGAATCCATGCAGGAATCAATCTCACCACCTGAGATTGTGACCTGAGCTGAAATCAAGAGTTCAGCACTCAACTGATTGAGCTACCCAGGCACCCCTCATCTTTTTTTTTTTTTTTTTCCCCTCATCTTTTTAAATGAGCGCATGTTCTTGTTTTTTTCCTCTGAGGTTATTGAGGGCAACTTTTGTTTTTATTTTTGAGGTTTTCATCTTGCTGCATAGCCTTTTCCCTCTACTTCTCTTTTTGCTTCTTTCTTTCTTTCTTTCTTTCTTTCTTTCTTTCTTTCTTTCTTTCTTTCATTTATTTTTTAAAAAAGATTTTATTTATTAATGAGAGAGAGGCAGAGAGAGGCAGAGACACATGCAGGGAGCCTGACATGGGACTCAATCCAGGGTCTCCAGGATCACACCCTGGGCTGAAGGCGACACTAAACCACTGAACCACCGGGGCTGCCCTTGCTTCTTTCTTTAATGGTGAAGCTTTTCTCAGATGTTTGATGATCTGTGGCTATCTGCTTATTTTTAAAAATGAGGCACCAAAATCTTAATGGCAGTTACGTGATCACAAGTGGCACTTGCTGGACGCCTGGGTGGCTCAGTGGTTGGGCGCCTGCCTTCTGCTCAATTCGTGATCCCAGGATCCGGGATCGAGTCCCACATCGGGCTCCCTGCGGGGAAGCTGCTTTTCCCTCTGCCAGTGTCTCTGCCTCTCTCTCTCTCTCTCTGTCTCTCTCTGTCTCTCATGAACAACAACAACAACAAAAAAAAAAACAAGTGGCACTTGCTAACTTGTAGGCCTTGTTATAGGAGTTTTACTGGGTTACCTTGTGATGTCATTAACTGTAGGTCTTTTCTCTTTGGCTAATCAGATTCCCAAAAGAAGAATCTCTTCTATTGCCTGCAGAGTATAAGCACATATTACTGTGAACCAAAGGAGAGAAGAGTATTGGGGGTTTTAATAATTTAGAGAGACTTTAATATCGTCCACTCTGTTTTCAGTGTGGTTACCCTGGTTCTCACTTATCCTGTTTTACCTCTTGAGAAAATTTCCAGTGTTCTACCTAGAGAGATGGTCATCCAGTAGTGCAAAGTGAGGCAGTGTGGGAAATTGGGAAGGTTAGTGACTCATTAAATTTTGTGCCGTCTTGTTTTCATTTTTGCCTTCACCAAAAGTACCTGGTGGTTCATTTCTTGAGTTTTTGGAGTTCTTTACTGAAAAATTAGTTTTCAGTTTTCAGATGCTAAATCAGTTGCCATGTGTTCTGTATTGCACATTCTAAAAGTTTTGTTGCGGGATCCCTGGGTGGCGCAGCGGTTTGGCGTCTGCCTTTGGCCCAGGGCGCGATCCAGGAGACCCGGGATTGAATCCCACGTCAGGCTCCCGGTGTATGGAGCCTGCTTCTCCCTCTGCCTGTGTCTCTGCCTCTCTTTCTCTCTCTGTATGACTATCATAAATAAATTTAAAAAAAAATTTATTAAAAAAAATAAATAAATAAAAGTTTTGTTGCCATAGCTTTACCTTCTGTTCTTTTTGTTCTTGTGAGTTTACACCCTTAAAAAATATCTTTTACTATCATTTAGTGGAGTTTCAGTAGGGAATGGGCAAACATCTGTCTTCAGTCCTCTTTCTGGAAATTCTTTCAATTTGTTTTTGTTTTGATTGGGGTAAGATTTACATAACATGCAATTAATCATTTTAAAGTATACAATTAACTATTCTAAAATATATAATTCAGTGGTATTTAGTGTATTTATAATGTTGTGCAACCACCAGCTCACTTTAATTTCAAAACTTTTTCATCACCCCTTAAAAACACCTCATACTCAATTAAGAAATCACTCCCTATTTTCTTCTCTCTGCATCCTCTGGTCACCTCTAGTCTGCTTTCTGTCTCTATTATTTGCCTATTCCAGATATATTGTATGAAAGGCATCATATAATATGTGATTTTTTTTTTGTCTTCTTTCCCTTACTGTAATGTTTTCTAGGTTAATCCAGATTTCAGCATCTTTGAATACTTCGCTTCTTTTTATGGCTTCCATTGTTTCTATGCACCATAATTTCTTCTCCATTCATCTACTGATGGACATTTGGATTGTTTCTACCTTTTGGCTATTAATGAATAATGTTGCTGTAAACATTTGTGTGCAAGCTTCTATGAAGACAGTATATTTACATTCTCTTGTGTATGTATATATATACCTAGAGGTGGGTTTGCTGGGTCTTAGCTAATTCTGTGTTTAACTTTTTGAGACACTGTCAAATTGTTTTTCCACAATGACTACACCATTTTACATTGCCATCACTAATATATGAGAATTCCCATTTCTCCACATCCTCGTCAGTACTTGATTTTGTTGTTGTTGTTTGTTTGTTTTAAAGCCATCCTGGGATGCCTGGGTGGTTTAGCCAATTATACACCCAACTCATTGATTTTGGCTTATTAGGTCATGATCTCAGGGTTGTGAGATACAGCCGCATGTCAGGCGATGCACTTATTAGAGATTCTCCCCCTTTGCCTATCCCCAACCCCAGTACATAAATAAATAAAATCTTGGGGGGAAAATTAAAGCCATTTTAGTGGGTATGAAGTGGTATCTCACTGTGGTTCTGATTTACATTTCTTCAATGACCAATATTGAACGTCTTCTTTTTCTCTTTTTTAGTTTTCTTTATTTTATTTTATTTTATTTTATTTTATTTTATTTTATTTTATTTTATTTTATTTTATTTTATTTTATTTTATTTTTTTTTTTTTAAAGATGTATTTATCTATTCATTCAGAGAGAGCAAAGAGAGAGGCAGAGACACAGGCAGAGGGAGAAGCAGGCTCCATGCAGGAAGCCCGATGTGGGACTCGATCCCCGGTCTCCAGGATCACACCCCGGGCTGCAGGCGGCACTAAACCGCTTCTCCACCGGGGCTGCCCAGTTTTCTTTATATTTTATTTAAAAATTTATTTTTAGGGGCACGTGGATGGCTCAATCTGTTAAATGTCTGCCTTCAGCTCAAGTCATGATCCCAGGATCAAGCCCTATATTGGGCCTGCCCCGTGGGGAATCTGCTTCTCCCTCTCCCTCTGTTACTCCCCCTGCTTGTGCTCTCTCTGCCATAAGAGAGAATAAAATCTTTAAAAATAAATGAAATAAATAAAATCTTAAAATTTTTAAATAAAATTTTATATCTATCTATCTATCTATCTATCTATCTATCTATCTATCTATTTTTAAAGTAGGCTCTATGCCCAGTGTGTGTCCTGACACAGGGCCTGAACCCATGACCCTGAAATCAAGGCCTAAGCCAAGATCAACAGTCAGTTGCTTAACCAACTGAGTTACCTAAGTGCTCCTTAAAAATCTTTTCTTGTGCTTGTTGGCAATTAGGATATCTTCTTTGAAGAAATGTCCATCAGATCTTTTGCCCATTTTAAAAATTGGGTTGTGTTTTTGTTTTTGAACTCTAAGGATTCTTTATATATCTAGATACTCAAACTTTTATCAGATACATTATTTGCAAATATTTTTTTCCATTCTCTGGGTTGTCTTTTTTTCCTCTCTCATTTTTTAGATTGCTTTCTTTTTTTTCTTAAGATTTTATTTGTTTATTTTAAAAAAGATTTTATTTTTTTATTCATGAAAGAGAGAGAGAGGCAGAGGAGACACAGGCGAAGGGAGAAGCAGGCTCCATGCAGAGAACCTGATGTGGGACTCAATCCTGGGTCTCCAGGATCACGTCCTAGGCTGAAGGCGGCGCTAAACCGATGAGCCACCCGGGCTACCGAAGATTTTATTTATTTATTCATGAGAGACACAGAAAGGGGGGGGGCGGGGGCAGAGACACAGGCAGAGGGAGAAGCAGACTCTCTGCCTGGAGTCTGATGCGGGACTAGATCCCAGAACCCCAGGATCATGACCTGAGCCAAAGGCAGATGCTCAAACACTGAGCCACCCAGGTGTCCCTGATTGTTTTCTTTTTTTAATATACGGGGGAAATTAACTTTCTGAAGGGAAAATGTCATTATTACAGGTAATCAGAGGGGCTTGTTGAGTGGCATTTTTCAAGAACTATTTTTGAATATTTAAAAATTTTTATTATTGAAGTATAGTTGACATACAATTTTATATTTATTTCAGGTGTACAACATAGTGATTCCACACTTCTTTGCATTACCTAATGTTCACCACTTAAGTGTAGTTACCATCTGTCACTAAACAGCATTATTATAGTATTATTCACTGTTTCCTGTGTTGTACTTTTCATCCCTGTGACCTATTTATTTTATTACTGGAAGTTTGTGCCTCTTAAACCCCTGCATCTATTTTGCCTATCCTCCCACTCTCTCCCTTCTGGCAATCACCAGTTCGTTTTCTGTATTCAAGAGTCTGTTTCTTTTTTGTTGTTGTTGTTTTGCTTTCTAGATTTCACATATGACTGAAATCATAGTATTTGTCTTTCTCTTTTTTCACCGAGCATAATACTCTCTAGGTCCATGCGTGTTGATGCAAGTGGCAAGATTTCTTTCTCTTTTCTTTTCTTTTCTTTTCTTTTCTTTTCTTTTCTTTTCTTTTCTTTTCTTTCTTTTCTTTTCTTTTCTTTTCTTTCTTCTTTCTTTCTTTCTTTCTTTCTTTCTTTCTTTCTTTCTTTCTTTCTTTCTTTCTCTCTTTCTTTCTTTTTTAAGATTTTATTCATATGAGAGAGAGAGAGGCAGAGACACAGGCAGAGGGAGAAGCAGGCTCCATGCAGGGAGCCCGATGCGGAACTTGATTCCAGGACTCCGGGATCACGCCCTGGGCCGAAGGCAGGGGCCAAACTGTGAGCCACCCAGGGATCCCCGATACCATTCTTTTTTATGGCTGAGTAAGAATTGTCCTTATTTTCTTTATAGTATCTTTTGATGCACAAAAGTTAATTTTTATGAAGTCTGTTTCATCCAGTTTTTCTTCTTTTGTTCCTGCTTTAAATATCAAATCCAAGAATCTTATTGCCAAATCCAAGGTCGTGAAGGTATACACCTATGTGTTCTTCTAATAGTTTTATGGTGTTAGCTCTTATATTGAGGTCATTGATCTAGTTTGAGTTAATTTGTGTATGTAGTGTGAGGTGGGGTTCAACTTCATTCTTTATCTTTTTTTAAAAGATTTTATTTATTTGATAGAAGGAGAGCACAAAGCATAGGTAGCAGTAGGCAGAGGGAGAGGGAGAAGCAGGCTTCTCACTGAGTGGGGAGCCCAATATGTGGGACTTGATCCCAGGACTTGAGCTGAAAGCAAGATGCTTAACCAGCTGAGCCACCCAGGTGCCCCTCAGCTTCATTCTTTTGTATGTGGTTTTCCTATTCTCCCAGCACCATTTGTTGAAGGAACTGCTATTTTCCTATTTAATCATTTTAGCATCTTTTTAAAAAAATTTTTTTTTAAATTATTATAATTTAATAATTATTTTTGGAGTCACTAATGTTGCATTAGTCTGTATGTTTATCCTTACACCAATATCACACTGTTTTGGGAGTCTTCTTGCTTTTTCATTTTTATTGTTGTTCTGGCTGTTCTAGACCCCTTTCAGTTCCATATAAATTTGATGATTGGTCTCATTTCTGCAGAAAAAATCATTGAAATTTTGGTACAGATTGCAGTGGCTAGATTGTTTTGTGGAATATTTCAGTGTTAACCGTATTAAATCCTCCAATCCATGAACGAGGGAATTCTTATCACTTACTTAGTTCTTTAATTTCTTTCAGCAATATTTTGTAGTTTTTAGGATGTAAGTCTTCTACCTCTTTGGTTAAATTTATTTCTAAGTATTCTTTTGGAGGCTATTGTAAATAGAATTATTTTCTTAATTTTTGTATTGTTCCTTTTGGTGTATAGAAGCACAACTGAATTTTATGTATTGAAGTTCTACCTTCCACCTTTACTTAATTTGTTTATTAGTTCTAATTGTGTTTTGTGCATTCTGTGGCATTTTCTATATATAGAATCATGCCATCTGCAAAGAGATAGTTTTACTTCTTCATTTCCAATTTGGATGCCTTTTATTTCTTTTTATTGCCTAATTGCTCTGGCTAGGACTTCCAGTACAATGTTGAATAGCTGTGGTGAAAGTGGCATCTTTGTCTTGTTTTTGATCTCAGGGAGAAAGCTTTCAATTTTTCACCATTAAGTATGATGTTAGTTACTATGTTTTTATAAATCCCTTGATCGTTTTAAGGAAGTTCCCTTCTATTCCTGGTTTGCTGATTTTTTTTTCTATGATGAGAGTATTGAATTCTGTCAGATGTTTTTCTCTGTCAATTCAGATCCTCCATTCTAGTACTATGGTAATTAATTTTTGTATGTTGAATCACCCTTGCATTCCTGCCCTAAATTCCATTTGTTTATTTATTTTTTTAATATGCTGTTAAATTTGGTTTGCTAGTATTTTGTTGAGAATTTTTATGTCTGTAATCCTAAGGGATATAGTCTGTAGTATTCTTGTATCTTTGTCTTGCTTTGGCATCAGGGTAATACAGGCCTCTTGGAATGTTCTCTAAATGGTAGAATTTACCAGTGAAGCCATTTTGTTTTAGACTTTTTTAGTTGAGAGACTTTTTGGGTACTGGTTGGATCTCTTTATTTGATATTGATCTGTTGAGATTTTCTCACTTCTTCTGAGTCATTTTTGGTAATTGGTGTGTTTGTAAGAATTTGCTTATTTCTTATAGATTGTCTAATTTGGTGGATTACAGTTGTTCACAGCATTATTATCATTGTATTCTCTCTCTTTTTTTTTTTTTTTTTTAAATTTATTTATGATAGTCACACACAGAGAGAGAGAGAGGCGCAGAGACACAGGCAGAGGGAGAAGCAGGCTCCATGCACCGGGAGCCCGACGTGGGATTCGATCCCGGGTCTTCAGGATCGCGCCCTGGGCCAAAGGCAGGCGCCAAACCGCTGCGCCACCCAGGGATCCCCTCATTGTATTCTCATACATATTTTTAACAACACCAGTTATAATACATCCTAAGAGTCCATTTAGATTGTACTCAAGTAGGGACACCTGGGTGGCTCAGCGGTTGAGCGTCTGCCATTGGCTCAGGATGTGAACCTGGAGTCGCAGGATCGAGACCCACATTGGACTCCTGCATGGAGCCTGCTTCTCCCTCTGCCTGTGTCTCTGCCTCTCTCTTTCTGTCTCTCATGAATAAATAAATAAAATCTTAAAAAAAAGTTTGTACTCGACTATTGTATTCTCAACTTTTTCAAAAATATTCTTACCTGACATTGTTCCATGCAGACTATTCATAGAGGCTAATTCTTAGTCACTTTAAATTTCCCATTGAGGGATGCCTGGGTGGCCCAGTGGTTGAGCATCTGCCTTTGGCTCTGGTTGTGATCCTGGGGTCCTGGGATCAAGTTCCGCAATCAGGCTCCCCATGGGGAGCCTGCTTCTCCCTCTGCCTATGTCTCTGCTTCTCTGTGTGTGTGTCTCATAAATAAATAAATAAAATCTTTAAAAATAAATAAATTTCACATTGACTCTTCAAATAAATAGTAATTGAACATAATCTGCAACATCTTGTTACACATCAGGAGCCAAGGAAAACCACTTGAAACTGTTAGTCTTGTTTTGTAATTGCCTATTGATGTTGTTAACAGTGTCCTCAATTTTTCCTCAATTTTTCAGTCAACCATGCTTGCTGAAAAGCTAATACAGTTTATTTTTCTCTGAGCAAGTTTCTTCCCTTGCTGTAATCAAACAATTTAAATAAATCACCATTAGAAGATAGTTTTCTGTGCTTGGCTAACAAATGAACCACTCAAAAACTTTCTTTGGTTGCAGCCTCATTTTTTATTCTTTTTTTTTGTGAAGAAATCTTGCTATAAGGTATTGTTTTTTCTAATTTTTCCTTTGTTTTCTTGTGTGTTGGGCTATTGTGATGAATTTACTGCGGAATTGCTGATGTATAGGGTATTCTTATAGCACAGCCATAATGTCATTGCATGGTAAACATGATACTTTGCCACGTAATTTGATAACAGAATTATCAGTGTGCGTTGGAAGTGTGACTTAGATTTGAAATCCACTTTTCTCTGGCCTGTTTTGACAGGTATGTACTTGTAAGCTTAAAACAATGTTGCAATATGTCAATATGCACTGCACTGGGAATGCTGTCCAGTAGTGCAACTTGTTAGGTAGCAGTGGGAAGCACTTACCTCTCAAAGCTGCTCAGCTCTACCCTTGTATGAGAATAATCATAGACCATACATAAATGAATGAGCATGGATATGTTCCAATAAAACTTTATCTGTGGACACCAGAATTTGAATTTCACATCATTTTGTGTCATGTAACAGTATTATCTGATTCTTTTTTTCCAACCGTTTGAATGGTTGAAATTCTTAGCTTGTAGGCTATACAGAAACAAGTGGAGGCCAGGTTTGCCCATGAGCTATGTTTTGCCAACCCTTGTTCTACAGTTACAGATTACTCTATACCTGTGTGGAACCTCTTAGTGGCTGAATGAACACAGAGCAAATAAGTCTTGATGAAGTTCCCGAAGCACCATGAATTTGATAATTGTAGAGTTAGAAATACCGACCTAGAATTATTTATCATAGAGAGGTTATAGTAGCCATTCACATCATTTCCAGAGCTTGGACTTTGGTG
The DNA here is from genome assembly GCF_018345385.1 of Vulpes lagopus. Classification (NCBI taxonomy): domain Eukaryota; kingdom Metazoa; phylum Chordata; class Mammalia; order Carnivora; family Canidae; genus Vulpes; species Vulpes lagopus. The sequence goes on along the minus strand of NC_054833.1, from coordinate 108,231,597 downwards.
ACACTTGGGAAGAAGATGTAGCAGCATTCTCCCAAATTTTGTATTCAGATCTCTGCAGTGCTTTAAGACATTTGAGACAACCTTAACAAATACATTACTATAGACTTACTAAGCATTAGGGACTTACTAGATACTAGATATGTAGTAGTCAAAGTTATTCTCAAATATAATCGAGATCATGTCACTCTTTTATTTATTTTTATTAAAGATTTAATTTATTTATTCATGAGACACACACAGAGAGGCAGAGACATAGGCAGAGGGAGAAGCAGGCTCCATGCAGGAAGCCTGTTGCGGGACTTGATCCCAGAACTCTGGGACCATTCCCTGAGCCAAAGGCAGAGATGCTCAACCGCTGAGCCACCCAGGCGGTCCCTATCACTCCCTTTAAAACTCATATAGTTTCCATTATCCTTAGAATAAAAGTCACGCTTCTTACCATTATCCTTTTAGTTTTTGCTTTTCAGTTCTCCTGTTGTATTGTTGGCTTTAGCCACACATTAGGCTTTTCACTTCCTCAAGGAAGCGAAGATCTTATCTGACTCAGTGTTTAGTTGTATCATCCCCTTGTGTTGGAGCTGTCATCTTCTCTACCTGTGCCTGCCCATACTCACCCCCTTTTCATTGCTTGCTGGTTCTTATTCATCTTTCAGGTTTTAGCTTATATGCCACCTTCTCAAAAAGGCTATCCCTGTACTCTATAAAGTAGGTTTTTTCTTTAGTCTCTGAAATTTCTACCACTTAGTAGTAGTTACAGTGTTTAATTTGTATTTTTGTCAATCTCCCCTGAGACTGTACATTTCATGAGGGCAGGGCCCATGCATGTATATTTACTTATTTGCTGTTTATATACCTAGCATCTGGAACAGTTGTAGAAAATAGCAATGAAATTATAAATGCTGAATAAATGAGCTCTTGGTTTCTGGGATGCCATGTTCTTTTTTTTTTTTTTTTTTTTCCCCCTCATTTCAATGACTGACCCTTCTTCCATTTTCTGTCTCCCTGATCCCTAAACTTTGAAATCTCCTATGCCTCGTTTGCCTGCTTTCTTCTCCATCTGCACTCCCTGGTCCTCTGTTCTGGTCTTTTTTTTTTTTTTTTTTTTTAAGATTTTATTTATTTATTTGACAGCACAAGCAGAGTGAACTGGAGAAGGAGAAACAGACTCCCCGCTGAGCAGGGAGCCTGATCCTCGGACCCTGGGATCACGACCCTTACGACCTGAGCAGAAGGCAGACACCCAACCAACTAATCCACCCAGGTGCCCCTGTTCTGGTCTTAATACCCTTAAGTATTATCTGTACATTAATGACTCCCAAATCCATGTGGTAAACCTAAGACTTTATAGAGCTATCTACTTGATATCTCCACTTGGAAAGCTTACTGGCATCTCACATTCTATATGGATTTTTGATTTCCTATCTCCCAAATTTCTCTTTCTTCTTCATTTCAGTAATTAGAAATATTGTTCTTACAGTAGTCCAGGCCCCAAACCTTGTTATCATCCTGGACTCACCTCTGTTTCTTAAATCCAGTCCAAGTTCTGTGAGCTTTACCTTATCAAAAAAAACCAAAGCAAAAACCCCCACCTAATTTCTTACTGCTTTTTCTACTTCTGTAACCTATCACGACCCAGGTCCTATACCTAGATTATTACAATAGTCTCTCTCTTTTCTTAAGATTTTATTTATTTGAGAGAGAGAGAGTGAGCAAGGAAGAGCAGGAGCAGGCGCAGAGGGAGAGGGGAGAAGCTGACTGCCTGCTGAGCAGAGAGCTCCACACGGGGCCTACCCCAGGACCCTGGGATCATGACCTGAGCTAAAGGCAGATGTTTAACCAACTGAGCCACCCAAGTACCCCTTACAATACTTTTAAAAATATATATCAGGTTATAATGTGTCATATTATGACACTTCTTTGCTTAGAACCTTCCAGTGATTCTCATCTCATAATAAAAATCAGTTGTTCTAATGGTCTATGAGGCCTTACTTTTACTAGCCAGTGTCCCTCCACTCCCAGTCCTTGCTCCACACCCTCACTCAGTTCTTTTCCCATTGGCCTTCTTTCTTTTTCTCATAAAATCTAGAAATTCTCTGTCTTCAGGACTTTGCCCTCACTATTTCCTCCACCTGCAGTGTTTTCCCCAAAGATTTCTATATCGCTCAGTTTCTCATATGCTTTTGGTAGCTCCTCATGTATTGGAGAAAATCCTTCCCTAACCCCCTTATCTAATTTAACTTTGCTCCTCCCCTCACATCTCTTCTCCTTACCCTATTTTATTTTTCTTTATGGCAGATATTACTGCCAATTACATATTATTGGTATTAATCTTAAAAATAAAACTGCCAGTTATTTTACCAGCAAAAATGTTTATTTGGAATAGGGAATTGTGATTTGAGACAAGCTATGGCAAAACAATAGGCAAATCCGAGAACAAAGGAGAGGAAAGCTCTTTTATGTAGGAAAGGGTGGGAGTTGGGTTGTTTTAATCAGAAAGTCCATTGGCGAGGCACCTGAGTGGCTCAGTGGTTGAGCGTCTGCCTTTTGCTTAGGGCATGATCCTGGAGTCCTGAGATCGATTCCCACATCGGGTTCCCCATAGGGAGCCTGCTTCTCCCTCTGCCTATGTCTCTGCCTCTCTCTCTCTGTGTCTTTCATGAATAAGTAAATAAAACCTTAAAAAAAAAAAAAAAGCCCATTGGCATTAATTGGAGCTCAAAGTGTGATGACTTTTCATTGGCTAAGTTTTGACAGTCTCTCATTGGCTGGGCTGTTGCCTGGAGGAGGAGAAAAACTTCTTCCTCCTCCTTGGGATGGTAAACTGCTGTTCGCCTGCGGGTTTCATTTCTTCCTGTTCGTTCAGCAATTGAGGAAGACTTGGAGGATGTGAGAGCTCCCCCTGCTGGCCTCCAGACTCCATTTAAAATGAAATTTCCTTTTATTAATTTTCACAGTAGAATGGAAGCTATATGAGGATGGGGATTTTGTTTTGTCTACTCTTGTGTTTTCAGTGTCTAGAACATGTCTGTTACATAGCAGCTACTCAAAAAATATTTTTAAACAAATGATCACAATGCTTCTGGTTTAGGACAAAATACATATTTGTGGTTGAAAAGTGAACACCATGGGGATCCCTGGGTGGTTCAGCGGTTTAGCACCTGCCTTTGGCCCAGGGCGCGATCCTGGAGTCCTGGGATTGAGTCCTATGTCGGGTTCCCGGCATGGAGCCTGCTTCTCCCTCCTCCTGTGTCTCTGCCTGCCTCTCTCTCTCTCTCTGTCTCTCTCTCTGTCATAAATAAATAAATAAATCTTTAAAGAAAAGAAAAGTGAACACCACAAAGTGCTAACTTTTGCCACCCCAAAAGTGGCAAAATGGGAAAAACAGAAAGAAATGGATTTATCAGTGACTTTGTTGAACTGATGGAATAACCAGTTCTGGAACTGTCCTACCTTTAGACCTCTTGTTATGTTAGAAAATACCCTCCCTTCTTCAGCTACTTTCAGTTGGATTTTCTCTTTTTTGCAGCCTAGAAACATTGTATATCTTACAGAAACATTTTACTCCTAAATTATATTAAAATTGAAAATAACATCCTTGTTGGAGAAACTAAAGTAAAACTGATACTCATGCCCTTCCCATGTTGCATATTAAAACAAGTCTTTTGAAACAAATGTCTCTACATAGTAGAAATGTTAAAAATGGATGCCCTATGATCTAGTAACTCCACCTTTAGGAATTTATTCTTGGAGAGGGATTCAAAAGAAGAAAAAGATGTATGTATAGAGATGTTCAGTGCTACATTATTTATAAAAACAACAAGTATGAGATGGTTGGGTGGCTCAGTGGTTGAGCATTGTCTGCCTTTGGCCCAGGGCATGATCCCAGGATCTGGGATTGAGTCCCACATCAGGCTCCTTGCAGGGAGCCTGCTTCTCCCTTGGCCTGTGTCTCTGCCTCTCTCTTTCTCTGTCTTTCATGAATAAATAAAATCTTAAAAAAAAAAAACAAAGTAGGAAATAGCTATGATCACTGACCCTTGATGTTTTACGTGGCCTTGAAAATTGCTTAGGAACTTTTTTAAGCCTCAATAAAATACAAAAAAAAAAAAACATTGAAAGACAGGTTTTATTTTATATATGTAAAACAAACCTAGGCCATTAGAAGTCAGTATAGTGGTTACTCTTGGTGGAGAGGTAATGACTTGAAAGCAAGCCAAAGGCGGGCTTTTGGCATTTGTTTTTCTTAAAGGATGCTTTTACAGGGGTGCCTGGGTAGTTGGTTAAGCGTCTGCCTTTGTCTTAGGATCTTAGGATCCTGAGATTGAGCCCTGTTTTGGACTCCCTGCTGAGCAGGGAGTTGCTTCTCACTCTCCTTTTGCCCCTCTACCCATTCTCTCTCTCTCTCTGTCTCTCAAATAAATAAACAAATAAAATCTTTTTTTTTTTTTTTTAAGGATACCATTACAGAATATGTCTATTTGTGACAGTTTATCAAGCTGTATATAATGTCTGCTTTTGGGATCCCTGGGTGGCTCAGCGGTTGAGGGTCTGCCTTCAGCCCAGGGTGTGATCCTGGAGTCCTGGGATTGAGTCCCACATCAGGCTCCCTGCATGGAGCCTGCTTCTCCCTCTGCCTGTCTCTGCCCCCCTCTCTCTGTGTCTCTCATGAATAAATAAATAAAATCTTTAAAAATTTTTAAAATAATGTCTGCGCTTTTATGATGTATCTTGTACTTCAATAAAAGGTTAGGAAAAAACCTCCAAAATATTATGATCCACAGCTATTTGGAAAATATACTACTGTAGACCAAGACATATGTGAAAATGTTAAACATTAGTTAAGTGTTAGGTGATAACATTTGTTTATGATTTTCGTAGATAAGAAACAAATGTTTTTAACTTTTAAACATTTGTGATAAAATATAGGTAATATTGTTTTTTTTATATTTTCATAACTACTTTATTGGGACATAATTCATATGCCATACAATTCACCCATTTAAAGCATAGCATTCATTGGTTTTTAGTATATTTACAGAGTAGAGTAACCATCACTACAGTCAATATTAGAACATTTTCATCACTCCAGAAAGAAACCCAATACCCATTAGAAGTGACTCACCATTTTCCCCAAACCTCTTCTTTTTGTTTTTCAATTAATTTTTATTTGAGTATAGTTGACACAATGTTAAATTAATTTCAGGTGTATAACATAGTGATTCAGTATCTCTGTACGTTATGCTGTGCTTATCACAAGTTCGTTATTTTTCTTAAGATTTTATGTATTTGAGAGAGAGAGAGAGAGAATGCCATGAGATTGTGACCTGAGCCGAAGGATGAAACTTAACTGACTGAGCCACCCAGGCACCCCCACAAGGTGTTTATTTTTAAAAGCTTTTTTCTCCAGCTTCTGTCACTGTTAAGTACAGGTATTCTTCTTTGGATCTCTGACCTTCCTACTTGATTCAGTAAGTGACACGAGGGGTGTACTTTTTATTTTATTTTATTTTATTTTAATTTTTTTTTTCATTTTTATTTATTTATGATAGAGAGAGAGAGAGAGGCAGAGACATAGGCAGAGGGAGAAGCAGGCTCCATGCACCGGGAGCCTGATGTGGGATTCGATCCTGGATCTCCAGGATCGCGCCCTGGGCCAAAGGCAGGCGCCAAACCGCTGCGCCACCCAGGGATCCCCTATTTTATTTTAATTTTAATTTTTTTTAAGATTTTATTTATTCATGAGAGACACAGATTGAGAGAGAGAGACAGAGACAGAGACAGAGACATAAGCAGAAGGAGAAGCAGGCTCCACGCAGGGAGCCCAATGCGGAACTCAATCCTGGGACTCCAGGATCACACCCTGGGCCGAAGGCAGACGCTAAACTAAACCACCGAGCCACCCAGGTGTCCCAGGGGTGTACTTTTTAAAAAGCTGTTTCAGTTTATAAATACTTAAGAGAAAAAAAAAAAAAGTATAATATGACATATCCACCTTAAAATTTTTAAATGGAAAGACCGGGTAATTAACATGTAATGAGTTCTTGCTGAATATTAGTCATAATATTAGGTTGCTTACTTTAGAATGGTCCTGTGTATTTCAGTTGATACTTTGGTCACCTTCTGACAGTTTTATAGGAAAAAAAAAAAACTGCCTCAGATAACAGGTTCAAGCCGGTTAAATAACTTGTCTGTTTGCACCGCTACACAGAGCCAGGGTTTTTTTTTTTTTTTTTTTAATTTTTATTTATTTATGGTAGTCACACACACACAGAGAGAGAGAGAGAGAGAGAGAGAGAGAGGCAGAGACACAGGCAGAGGGAGAAGCAGGCTCCATGCACCGGGAGCCCGACGTGGGATTCGATCCCGGGTCTCCAGGATCGCGCCCTGGGCCAAAGGCAGGCGCCAAACCCCTGCACCACCCAGGGATCCCAGAGCCAGGGTTTCAACATGGGGGGAGGAGGTTGTTTTAATACATGTAAAAACTTTACTGAATGTGTTCACTAACCACAGAGCATCTTTGAAGTTTCAAAATCTAGGACTTAAGGAGATAGTGAAATTATGGATGCTGGTTAATGGCAGCAGCACTAGGAGTCTGAAGATATGTTATTTTCCAAGATTACTAATGTAATGAAATAATGTGATCTCCTTGAGTACTTTTGAGAAGAGGCTAAAGGTTTGTGCTTTTCTCTGTTCTACCTATGAACAGTTTTGTCTTTGGTTTCCCAATGATGATCTCTTTGAAGAAAGTGAAGGTGTTAACCAGCACCTCGTGCTAATGCTTTGAACTTCTTTTTCTGTGCAAAGGGTAATAATCACTCCATTCTAAAAGTGAAGTTGCAAAATACCCTTATTGCTGCAGTTGCGCTCAAGTCATTTGGCAGGACAAACAAGTGTTAGATATTCCATCCAGCAAGGGTTGCATTTTAAAAGCTCTGCCCCTAAAAGGTTTACCTTAACAGTTAATCATAGGTTAAAAGCTCTAATGAGTTTTTTTCTGGTTAAGGTAAAGGATCCAGTGGGGTCACGTGGCTCTTGTAACCTGGACTGCTGTGTCCAAAGATATGAATTCTTGATAGTATGATGTTGAGGGAAGAAGCAGCTACTGTTAATCATACAAATTTCTTGGAGTACCTGGGTGGCTCAGTTGGTTGAGCATCTGACTTTGACTTAGGTTTTGATCTTAGGGTCCTGGGATCAAGCCCTGCAGGTTCTGTGCTCCGGCGGGGGCTTAAGATTCTCCCTCTCCCTCTCTCCCTCACCCCCTCCCCTGCCCCCATCCCCAGTCATGTGCACACAAGCTCTCTCCCTAAAAAAAATCCTTTAATGAAAAGATCTGGTACTGCTACACAGAAACTGAGGCCTTGGAGAGGCTAAATAATATGGCTAAGAGCTCACAGTTAATGGCAGAGGTGGACTAGAGTCTAGGTCTCCTGAGTTGAGTCTATAATCGTTTTCATTAATAAACTTAGTATGTATGCTTATAACTAAAAATGTTTCAGATTCTCTTCTATCCTTTATTCTGTTTTAACTTGCAGACCCCAGATGAGGATTAATTTATAGGATTATATCATTTTATAATTCTATAAATGTTTTTTAGAATTGTGGATATGATTCTTTTATAGAAGCATTTATTTTCAGATGTTTTCTGATTTTCATTTTAGAAAATGTGGAAATGAGAAAATTACATATATAGTTACAAATATAAATATGTAATAATTATGTATACTTGAAGAAATAATTAGATACACTTTTTAGAAAACACACGTTGAGGTGCCTGGCTGGCTCAGTCAGTAGAGCATGCAACTCAGGGTTGTGAGTTCAAGCCCCATGTTGGGTATAGACATTACTTAAAAAAAACTTTTTTTTTTTTTTTAACCCACACTGTTGGTGTAGGCAGAGAAGTGATTTGAATATAAACAAAACACACATACCACTCTTTAGTGGAGCTAATGATATACATTTTATGTCCTTTTTTCTCTCAAGATTATTATTTACTTTCTCATCTAATAATTTATACATCTAAATTTTCTAATTTCTTGTTTTGTTGATTTTTTTTCTTTTCTTTTTTTTCTTTCCCTCCATAGATCTTGAGCCAGATGATTGTGCATCCATTTACATCTTTAATGTAGATCCACCTCCATCTACCTTAAACTCACCACTTTGCTTACCACATCATGGATTACCGTCTCACTCTTCTGTTTTGTCATCATCGTTTCAGCTGCAGGGTCACAAAAACTATGAAGGAACTTGTGAGATTCCTGAATCTAAATACAGCCCATTAGGTGGTCCCAAACCCTTTGAGTGCCCAAGTATTCAAATTACATCCATCTCTCCTAACTGTCATCAAGAAATAGATGCTCATGAAGATGACCTACACATAAATGACCCAGAAAGGGAGTATTTGGAAAGGCCTTCTAGAGATCATCTCTATCTTCCTCTTGAGCCATCCTACCGGGAGTCTTCCCTTAGTCCTAGTCCTGCCAGCAGCATATCTTCTAGGAGCTGGTTCTCAGATGCATCTTCTTGTGAATCTCTTTCACACATTTATGATGATGTGGATTCAGAGTTGAATGAAGCTGCCGCCCGATTTACTCTCGGATCCCCTCTGACTTCTCCTGGTGGCTCGCCAGGAGGCTGCCCTGGAGAAGAGTCCTGGCATCAACAGTATGGACTTGGACACTCCTTGTCACCCAGACAATCTCCTTGCCACTCTCCTAGATCTAGTGTCACTGATGAGAATTGGCTGAGCCCCAGGCCAGCCTCAGGGCCATCATCAAGGCCTACTTCCCCCTGTGGGAAACGAAGGCACTCCAGCGCTGAGGTTTGTTATGCTGGGTCCCTTTCACCCCATCACTCACCTGTTCCTTCTCCTGGTCACTCCCCCAGGGGAAGTGTCACAGAAGATACCTGGCTTAATGCTTCTGTCCAGGGTGGATCAGGCCTTGGCCCTGCACTTTTTCCATTTCAGTGCTGTGTAGAGACTGATATCCCTCTGAAAACAAGGAAGACTTCTGAAGACCAAGCTGCTGTACTACCAGGAAAATTAGAATTCTGTTCAGATGACCAAGGGAATTTATCACCATCCCGGGAGACTTCAGTAGATGATGGCCTTGGATCTCAATATCCTTTAAAGAAAGATTCATCTGGTGACCAATTTCTTTCAGTTCCTTCACCTTTTACCTGGAGCAAACCAAAGCCTGGCCACACCCCAATATTTCGGTGAGTTGATAGAAATGTCTGCTGGTCATTTTTCATGCTTATGGGTTATTGGCGGCATGTGACTACATTATCTATATGGAATGGTTTGACCCTTCCCTTCCCCTCCTTTTTCCCCAGTGTCTTCTGGATAAATCAATTAAAGTAAACATGTATTTTCCTTTGATTCTTAAAAGGGCCTTGGATAGACTGGGCTCAGCATTTTTTTTTATAAGATTTTATTTATTTATTTATTTATTTATTTATTTATTTATTTATTACTTGTTTGTTTGTTTGTTTGTTTATTTATTTATTTATTTATGAGAGACACAGAGGGAGAAGCAGGCTCCATGCAGGGCGCCCGATGTGGGACTCGATCCTGGAACTCCAGGATCACACCCTGCATTTGCTCAACCACTGAGCCACCCAGGCTTCCCTGGATTTAGCATTTTAAAAACATATGGATAATGAGTTGTAGATAATAATAAGTTACATTTAAGAATCCCTAGAAAGAATTTTCCTACCTAAAAAAGCTTCTTGTAAAAGATTGATTATAGTATGGGTTAAATTACTAATAAAATTAATTGCGAACAGGCTTTTTATATATATATTTTTTTAAATACTTTTTTTTTTTTAAGATTTTATTTATTTATCCTTGAGAGAGAGAAGGAGAGACAGAGCCAGAGACACAGGCAGAGACAGAGCCAGAGACACAGGCAGAGGGAGAAGCAGGCTCCGTGCACCGGGAGCCCGACGTGGGATTCGATCCCGGGTCTCCAGGATCGCGCCCTGGGCCAAAGGCAGGCGCCAAACCGCTGCACCACCCAGGGATCCCCCAGGCTTTTTATATTTTTAAGAGTTTATTGTACAAATGAAATTTGTATACTGTGGCAAGTTTTTTTTTTCATAATTTGCTTTTTACCTATATTTTGGCTTTATAAATTTGACTTTTTTATTAGTGTAGAGGAATTTTAACATTTTACATATTCAAATTTGTTGTCTGCTCTGTGGCTTTTGGATTTTGTATTATATTTGAAAACCTTACCCCAATCTAAACTAATTAAAAATAAACACAAATGTAACTTGCAAATTTCTAGTAAATTTAATGTACATACTAGTTTTATGATCTATGTATATAATGTTTTATATATTTATTTGGAGTCTAGCTGAGGACTGGAGTAGAGAACAGTGTAACAACTTTATTTTCCAAATGACTGATCACTTCCCACAATTCGATTTTATAGAATCAATCTAGTCTAATTGATTAGAAAAGACGGCTTTTATTATGTATTAAAGTGACACATGGTGGAGTTGAGTTTATTTCATTTTTTTTTAAGCCTTTTCATTGGTATTTAAGAAGATACAATGTGGAATTATGGTATTGAAGATGCCTTTGAACCTATCACACTGCTTCTGAAAATTGTCTTAATCTTTTTGGGGTTTGCTTTAGTCTGGGAAACAAGTGTAGAAACTAGCTGAGAGTTGAAATTGAGTTGTTTCAGACTAATAAAAATTAATACCTGTGAGGTTCACAGTAGTTAGTAAAGCTAGGCTGAGGACATTCAAAGAAGTGATGAGGTAATTTAGAAATTTACACTAAGAATGATAGCATTTCAGAGATGGAGGAGACCTTAAAAGACCAATTTCCCCAGTCACTAAGAAGATTTTTTTTTTTAAGTTTTTATTTTTTTCATGAGAGACACACAGAGAGAGAGAGAGAGAGAGAGAGAGAGAGAGAGGCAGAGACATAGGCAGAGGGAGAAGCAGGCTCCCTACAGGAAGCCTGAGGTGGCACTTGATCCCGGAACTCTGGGATCATGCCCTAAGTCAAAGGCAGGTACTCAACTGCTGAGCCACCCAGACATCTCAAGAAGACATTTTTAATATAAATCATTGTAGCCTTAGGTCTTTTGATATTAGACCTGTAGACATATGTTACTTTTTTTTTTTTTTTTAAGATTTTTATTTATTCATGAGAGACACAGAGAGAGAGGCAGAGGGAGAAGCAGGCTCCATGCAGGAAGTCCGACGCTAAATCACTGAGCCACCCAGGCGTCCCAAGTTATTTCTTTTTTAAATTCCACATTTTCAATATTAATACCTGAATGAATCTGTGTCCCTTTAAGCTGTTTAAATTATCTTACTGATCAACTGATGTTTTCTCTGAAATAGACATTTAGAGTGCTGCATTGATAGGCCTTATAATTTTCAGCTTAGTATGTAGTGGAATTAAATTTGTGCCTCAAATTGCAGTATACCTTTGACTTAAGCAGTATTTCACAGAGACAGGGAAAAAAGCAATAGGGAGGAAACAGGGAAGCAACATGTACAATAGATTAACTGCTATAGCTACACACCAGGGAGGGAGACATTTGTACTGGGAAATGCAGGGATGTTTGTTTGGTTCCTTAGAGAGACACTGGTATATGTTCATGCAGGTTGATATCTTTGCCTTAAAAATGACATTATTCGGGACACCTGGGTGGCTCAGCAGTTAAGTGCCTGCCTTCAGCTCAGGTCATGATCCTGGAATCCCAGAATTGAGTCCCACATCGGGCTCCTGGCATGGAGCCTGCTTCTCCCTCTGCCTGTGTCTCTGCCTCTCTCTCTCTGTCTCTCATGAATAAATAAATAAAATCCTTTTTTTTATAAATTTCTTTTTTTTTTTTAAGATTTTATTTATTTATTTAAAGATTTTATTTTGGGCCGTCCAAATAAATAAAATCTTTAAAAAAATGACATTATTCTTTTGATTCTTTTTATAATTATGTATACATAGTTGAGAATCAATTATAGTTTTACAGAATGTTAGAATATGTCCTTTTGGGATCCCTGGGTGGCGCAGCGGTTTGGCGCCTGCCTTTGGCCCAGGGCGCGATCCTGGAGACCCAGGATCAAATCCCACATCGGGTTCCCGGTGCATGGAGCCTGCTTCTCCCTCTGCCTATGTCTCTGCCTCTCTCTCTCTCTCTCTATCATAAATAAATTAAAAAAAAAAAAAAAAGAAAGAAAAAAAAGAATATGTCCTTTTATTTATTTAAAAGATTTTATTTGTTTATTCATGAGAGACACAGAGAAAGAGAGAGAAAGAGGCAGAGACACAGGCAGAGGGAGAAGCAGGCTCCACGCAGGGAGTCCGATGCGGGACTCCATCCGGGGACCCTAGGGTCATGGCCTGAGCCAAAGGCAGACGCTGAACTGCTGAGCCACCCAGGCATCCCAGAATTTGTCCTTTTTAAAAAAAATAAAGGAAACAAAAAAGTAAATGAAATTGGTTTTATTCTTCAGATTAAAGAATTATTTCTTATGTACCTGTCAAATCCAATGTTATAACTTACTAACTGAAGTTTTATTTTACAATATTCAGCTTCAGAGATCACAGGAAGAAAATGTTGGTCTCTGGCAAAGAAGTGATTTGAATCATTGCTTGGCAATAATAGTATGATGAAATGTCTTTTGTGTGTGTTTTGTTTATAGCACATCTTCATTACCTCCACTAGACTGGCCTTTACCAACTCATTTTGGACAATGTGAACTGAAAATAGAAGTGCAACCTAAAACTCATCATCGAGCCCATTATGAAACTGAAGGTAGCCGAGGAGCAGTTAAAGCGTCTACTGGGGGACATCCTGTTGTAAAGGTATGAGTTGGGATATGAGTTGGCTTTTGGAGACGTCCTACATCTGTTGATGATAAAGTCTGTTCATTTAGGTACTACTGTGCCCAAAAAGAGAAAGTTCAAAGCTTGCAAAAAACCTCTGTTGAGGTTTTGTGTTCTTGATGGCAGCACTTCTATCTGCATTGAAGGTTTTTTGTTGTTTTTGTTGTTGTTATTTGCTATGCTGAAAACCAGTCTTTTTTTTTTTTTTTTTTTTTAAGATTTATTTACTTATTCATGAGAGACACAGGCAGAAGGAGAAGCTGGCTCCATTCAGGGAGCCTGATGTGGGATTTGATCCTGGGTCCCCTGGATCAGGCCCTGGGCTGAAGGCAGCGCTAAACCGCTGAGCCACCCAGGCTGCCCCAAAAACCAGTCTTTGATTGTGGACTGACTCTCCAGCTATGGAACTCTGGGTCAAGATTATAGTGGTCAAACAGTTCTTTTTCTCATTAAAACAACACAAAACACAACCGTTTTATAATACATGCTCATTTAAAATCTAAATAATGCCAAAAAGTAGAGAGAATAAAGCAATAAATTACCCCAAATCTAAACCCCTCAGAAATAAGCAGTTAATATTTGATTAATATTCCAAATAATTCTCTGTGTATATTTAGTGAAAGACTGAGTGGATGACTAGAAAATAGAATGAAGTTTTTAAGGATAAGATTATATTGAGCATCTTTGTGATTAAAATATTGTTTATCGGACAGCTCAGGTGGCTCAGTGGTTTAGTGCTGCCTTCAGCCCAGGGCCTAATCCTGGGGCCCCGGGATCAAGTCCCACATCGGGTTGCCTGCATGGAGCCTGCTTCTCCCTCTGCCGTGTCTCTGCCTCTCTCTCTCTGTGTTTCTCATGAATAAATAGAAAAAATCTTAAATAAAATAAAATAAAATAAAATATTGTTTATCTGAGTTTATTAGCAGAAAATAAAACTAATGTGAAATCATAAAAATTGTGATAGTTGAGTGTGTGAAATATATTTAATATGTAAGTTTTGAATCATGATAGTTGAATATTAACTTTAATTTTATTTGAATAAAACATTTTAAAAAATGAAACAAGTAAAACTAAGAACTACTGAATCTTAGATACTGTTCTTCACTTTCAGGAGTCCTAAGAAGATCTAAAGTCAGAGATACTAAATAATTGAGAAATTAATCATTGTTTAAAAGATTTAGATGGTTTGAATTGACGCCCTTCTTTAAAATGAGATGTTTTTTTAAAACTCCTTTTGCTATCCCTTCTGCTGTTTAAATTTTGTTTCTTATTTTTCCCTACTGATGTACCGCCATCTCCCCACCCTTGTACCTTACCACCCCCATTGTTTAGCTTTAGTCCTATATTTAGTTGAATTCAATGATCACTACTAATTTTTACTTACTTTACTCTTAAGTGTTTCTGTTTGTGGATGGTGAGATCAAGTCCTGTATTGGACTCTGTGCTGAGTATAGAATCTACTTGTCCTTGTCCCTTTGCTCTTCCCCCTACTCATATACTCTCTCTCTTTTCTCTGTTTTTTTCTCTAAAATAAATATTTTAGGGGTGCCTGGTGGCTCAGTGGTTGAGCATCTGCCTTGGGCTCAGGTTGTGATACCAGGTTCCTGGGATCGAGTCCCCCATGCAGCTCCCCACAGGGAGCCTGCCTCTCCCTCTGCCTATGTCTTTGCCTCTCTCTCTGTGTCTCATGAATAAATAAAATCTTTAAAGATAAATAAAATAAATATTTTTGAAAATAACAAAAAGTAAAAGCTGATTCTTTATTGGAGCTCTTCCCTAGCTCAGTAGAACATGTGACTCTTAGTCTTGTGGTCATGAGTTCAAGCCCCCATGGGTGTAGAGATTACTAAAAATTAAGAAACCCCACAACTCCCCCCAAAATAAACTAGTTCTCTGCTTAAGGGGAGATTAACACTTTGAGTATCATCAGTGCTTTATATTTTCCTTGTTAGTGACTTACTTTTTTTTTTTTTTTTTTGTAACTTCTTCCTTGAAGAATTATATCAGTATACTTGAAATTACTGACTTAACTAGAGTATGTCTGGATATTGATGGTTCTTTATCAGTCTGTTCCTGGTACCTGTAATGCTTCTTTCAATCTGAGATTCTTTTCTTCCTTCATGCAAGAAAACCTTTTTATATTATGTATCTGTATACATTTCTTCTTCATTTGTTTTGTCCTTTACTTTGGGGACTCCAATTACTATTCAGATGTTTACTTGTTTTTATCTCCCATGTCTTTGTGTTCTCTTCTTTGATTCCTTCAATGTCTTTTCTTATCATTTATTGTGATTTTTTTTTTTAATGCCCTGCCCTGATGTTTGCACTGATGTTTTTGATATATTTGTCACTCACGGTTTCTAATCTAGCTTTTTATTTTTTTTTATTTTTTTTTTAATTTTTATTTATTATTTATGATAGTCACACACACAGAGAGAGAGAGAGGCAGAGACACAGGCAGAGGGAGAAGCAGGCTCCATGCACCGGGAGCCCGACGTGGGATTCGATCCCGGGTCTCCAGGATCGCGCCCTGGGCCAAAGGCAGGCGCCAAACCGCTGCGCCACCCAGGGATCCCTAATCTAGCTTTTTACAAATAATTAATTAATTAATTAATTATATTTATTTTAAAGATTTTATTTATTTGACAGAGAGTGAGTGAGCACAAACAGGGAGTGGCAGACAGAGGGTGAGGAAGAAACAGGCTCTCTGCTGAGCAGAAAGCCTGACATGGGGCTCGATCCCAGGACCCGGGGATCAGGGCCTGAGCCAAAGGCAGACAGGCACTCAACTGACTGAGCCACCCAGGTGCCCCTTAATTTAGTTTTTAGATCTCCAGTTGTGTTTTGTACTTTAGTTTGCTTCTTTAGCTACATTTTCCACTTATTTCATATTTTATCATTATATTTGATTTCATGATTTATTGAACTTAAATTTTGTAGTGTGGAACTTTCACTGGCAATTAGTTTCTCGGTTGTTTGTGTGTGTGTGTGTGTGTGTGTGTGTGTGTGTGTGTGTGTGTGTGTGTTGAGGGGGAGATTTTGGATTTTGTTTTCACTTTTTTTTTAAGGTGGGAGGGGCAGAAGGAAAGGGGCAGAAGAAGAGAGAATCTTAGGCAGGCTCCATGCCCACCTCAGAGCCCAATGTCCAATCTCACAAATAGGATCACCAAAAATAGGATCTTACAACCCTGAGATCATGACCTGAGTCAAAATCAAGAGTTGGACACTTAACTGACTGAGCCACACGGGTACCCCTTCACTTTATTAAATTATTCAAATGTCTTGTATAGTTTGTTCCTTTTTTTTTATTAAATAAAAATAAAAAATGTATACTGTAATTGCCTAATTGTCATGCCTTTTTTTTTTTTTAATTTATTTATTTATGATAGTCACAGAGAGAGAGAGAGAGAGAGAGAGGCAGAGACACAGGCAGAGGGAGAAGCAGGCTCCATGCACCGGGAGCCCGATGTGGGATTCGATCCCGGGTCTCCAGGATCGCGCCCTGGGCCAAAGGCAGGCGCCAAACCGCTGCGCCACCCAGGGATCCCTTGTCATGCCTTTTATCCCCCATTTTATTTGAGAACTTTGGTCTATAGCCTGAGGAAATTGGGTGGAAGAGGTACAGAATTAGCTTAAGATAGGCCTTGTTGAGTTTGGCTCAAGAGAGTAAACAGTATCACATATGTATTATGGCCCACTCCCATTACTCTAGTATGTATCATATTTTCATGAGCTGTACTTGTTCCCTTAGTACAGCACAGAGTCCTGGAAGATGGTAAGCACTCCTGACCTTTTCTGCTTCTGCCAAAGGCCCTGGAGCAGAATGTGGTATCTTTTATTCTTAAGAGAAAGTTTTTCCTTGACTTTTTTCAGAGCTGACTACTTACACTTGTGATTTACTTTGCTGTAAATTAGTTAGCATTATATCAATATTTTATTTTATTTTCTCAATTTATTACTTTTATTCCATTAATTTACTTAGTAATGTTATTTGTTATTACTCTTCCTAGTGGATAAAGGTATGAACTAGTTAGCAGTTCTACCACACAAATAAAATCTTAATCTTCTGTTTTGCATTTCTCATACTGCCCCTGCTACCACCACACACACATATATTTAATTTTGTTAGGTATTGGGGGAAGATGATTGTGATACTACTTCATTCCATTGTTTTTATCCAAAAGTTTTCTCTCTTTCTAATAATCAGAGTAAAACAAGCATTGCACGATAAGAAGAGGTCATCTCAAATTGGAAATAAAATGTGCCTGATTCTGTGTACTGTACCACACTTGTATGGTACACTCTTCAGTTGTGTATGCCTACTTCTGAGACCTCATTTTTCCCACTAACAGAGGCAGCCCTTTCCCAGCAGCTAAGAAGACTATTTGTAGATTTCTCTGCTGTTCTGAGAATTTTGTAATACTCAGGAAAGGAAGGCATGATTTGCCATTCCACTGGTCTGACCCATCATACATTAGAGTGGCATGCTTGGTTCTCAGAAAAAGCCCTGATTCTGCTCTCTTTGTACTGTTTTTGTTTTGTTTTGTTTTAAACATTTTATTGCTGTGTAAGAATACATCACTAAAGTACACAAGTCTTAACATGTACAGCACAGTGAATTTTTAGCACATGTGTACACACATAAAACTACCACAAAGGTTAAGATACAGAATATTTTTAAAAGATTTATTTAATTATTTATTTTAGTGTGGGAAGGGGCAGATGGAACCATAAAGAGTCTTAAGAGGACTTGTGCTGAACCTGGAGCCTGATACAAGGCTTGATTCTATGACTCTTGAGATCATGACCTGAGCCGAAACTAAAAATAGGATACCCAACCAACTGTGCCACCTAGGCACCCCAACTTACAGATTTTAAGCACCTAGAAGACTCCCTTGTACCCTTCCTAATTTGTATCTCCCAACCAAAGGTAATCATGCTTCTGACCGCTTATTATCATAGATTCATCTTTTTATTCTTGAATTTCATATGTATAGAATCATACAGTATGTTTTATTTTCTGTCTGGCTTCTTTTATTCAACATTACGACTGTGAGATTCATCCACTTTGGGGGGATAGTTTTTCTTTTTCTTTGCAGTATAGTATTCCACTGCATGAATTAGCTGTGATTTCTTCATCTGTCTCCCTGTTCATAGACACTTGGTTTGTGATCACTTTCGGATTATTTTGAATAAAGATAGTATGTTCTTTTCTCCCCCTCTCTCTCTCTCTCTCTCTCTCTCACTCTTTTTACATATCTTTTTACTTTTAATTCCAGTATAGTTAATATACAGTGTTACATTAGTTTCAGATGTACTACACCTATATTTTGATAGACAAAAGCATTCACTTTTTTTGCTATATATCCAAGAGTAGAATTGCTGGTATTTCAAAGTACCTATACCAATTTCTACTCCTAACCAGCCATATATGAAGGTTTCAGTTACTTCACATCCTCATCAACACCAAAACTTTGGTTCCTGGTATTTTTTAAGCATTTCAGTAGTGTTGTAGAGGAATCATACTGGTTTTGATTTGTGGTTTCCTGATGGCTAGTGATGTTGAACATCTTTTCATGTTTGTCAAACATTTGACTGTCGTCTTTTGTCCAGTGCCTGTTCATGTCTCTTTTTTTTTTTTTTAATTTTTTTTTTTTTAATCTTTATTTATTTATGATAGTCATACAGAGAGAAAGAGAGAGGCAGAGACACAGGCGGAGGGAGAAGCAGGCTCCATGCGCCGGGAGCCTGATGTGGGATTCGATCCCGGGTCTCCA